>NC_138775.1:275761936-276289436 GCF_965119305.1 Pelophylax lessonae | reverse complement strand
ATTATTATTATTATTATTATTATACAGGATTTAAATAGCGCCAACAGTTTGCGCAGCGCTTTACAAGATTAGGGCAGACATTACAGTTACAATACAATTCAATACAGGAGGAATCAGAGGGCCATGATCATTAGAGCTTACAATCTAGAAGGGAAGAAAGATATTAGGAAATAATAAAGGATAGATAGATAGATAGATAGATAGATAGATAGATAGATAGATAGATAGATAGATAGATAGATAGATAGATAGATAGATAGATAGATAGATAGATAGATATTAACCCCTTAATGCCAGGGCCTCCGGCCCTTTAGGGTGTTTCTGATGCTGGGAGGGGGGGTGGCCTTTGTGAATCGGTAACCGCTGTCCTAATCATAAGTAGCAGGTTAAGAAAGAATTAGATAGATAGATAGATAGATAGATAGATAGATACAATGGATAGATAGATAGATAGATACAATGGATAGATAGATAGATAGATAGATAGATAGATAGATAGATAGATAGATAGATAGATAGATAGATAGATAGATAGATAGATAGATAGATAGATAGATAGATAGATAGATAGATAGATAGATAGATAGATAGATAGATAGATAAGATAGATTAGATAGATTAGATAGATAGATAGATAGATAGATAGATAGATAGATAGATAGATAGAAAGATGGATAGATAAGATGGATAGATAGATAGATAGATAGATAGATAGATAGATAGATAGATAGATAGATAGATAGATAGATAGATAGATAGATAGATAGATAGATAGATAGATAAGATAGATAGATAGATAAGATAGATAGATAGATAGATAGATAGATAGATAGATAGATAGATAGATAGATAAGATAGATAGATAGATAATATAGATAGATAGATAGATAGATAGATAGATAGATAGATAGATAGATAGATAGATAGATAGATAGATAAAAGAACTGCAAGTATTGGATCAGCATGGCAGCCAGGCATTTAGCATTTTGTGAGGATAGTTCAACAATAGATGTCAGTTGACAATACAAAGCCATTACATTTCCAGTGACCAGTATATAGAGCTGATTGGTTGATATAGAAAAAGGAAGACAGAACGGCAGAGCGTCCTTGCCAAAGGAGCTTACAGTCTTCTTGCATTTCCCCGAACAGATCGGCTTTTATACACACAATATTATCGGCAGTTGTGTCGGTCATGTGATGCGCTCTATGTTCACACTCTACATGCTCATGTGTGATCAGGATGCCAGGAATAGATCGCCCATGTGGGGGGGCTTCTTTGGAAGAGGAAGGAGATGCGAATGAATCAGAAACGTTGTTAATAAACGTTAAATGAGTTCATCCTCCACCAGAAGCACTGATAGTAAAAGTCCGAGAGTAAAAACTTATAAATCTTTTTTTTTTTTTTTAATTCCTGCTTTACTTTTACATAAACTTGTTTGGACAGACACATGGATGCTCTTCCAGAAATGCTAGCTACCTGGCTGTCATGATAATCCCCTGCCTACAGTGCATTTGAGCCAGAATAAGCAGGTAGGAAGTGAAGTTAGAGCTCTTGGTTTATTTGCTATGGATGTTTCATTTATTATGGACGAGTCACTCTACCAGCTACCAACTCTACCAATATGACAGCCAGGCAACAAGCATTTTCTGAAATAGAGGCTAGCAATGACAGTCTGCATATTTCTTTCAGTAGAGGTTTCCTTTGGGAGCCCTTATGCTTTGAGTCAGTGCAATGCATTCCCCTTCCTCTAGGGGCGCTGTGTTAAGGCCCATTTACTTTTGGCAGCACATCTCAGTCCAATGCAAATCATACCTGGCCCTTTTTAGCAACGCACTGCAAAGCACGGCCGGGGTGTTTTATTTAGTAAAATATAAATTTTATTTTAGGCTTTAGGATGTGTATGAACAGGGTTTTTTTTTTCAGAGGATAGGTGCAGGAACTCCCCCCTTCTGAGTCACCCCTTGTATCCGCCTCCTAACCACCACCGAGCGCTGTCCCTTTGTTCCACCCTCTACCCACCTCCCAGTACCGCCCCTTTTAAAGAATACAGAACCAAGTATTATTTTGTGGTGCTAAGTAATTTTTAGATAATAAAACAGATTTTCTGTTGCCAGCAACAGTAGACCCCCAACAACAGTTAGCTCACCAGCATCAATAGACCCCATCAGCATCAATAGACCCACTTAGCATCAATAGATCTTCCTCAGTAATCATAGACCCCCAGAAACAACAGATCCTTACCACAACAATGGACCCCTGTAACACAATACCACCTCAGCAACAATAGACCTCTGGCAGCAACAACAGATGTCCCGGCAGCCAACATCAATAGACCTCTTCCTCTGGGGAAACTATTTCTCCCACTGACACCAATAATGGAAAACTGTTTCTCTCACTGACACCAATGATGAGGGGCTATTTCTCCCACTGACACCAATTATGGGGCACTATTCCTCCCACTGACACCAATGATGGGGCACTATTCCTCCCACTGACACCAATGATGGGGCACTATTCCCCCCACTGACACCAATAATGGGAAACTATTTCTCCCACTGACACCAATAATGGAAAACTGTTTCTCTCACTGACACCAATGATGAGGGGCTATTTCTCCCACTGACACCAATTATGGGGCACTATTCCTCCCACTGACACCAATGATGGGGCACTATTCCTCCCACTGACACCAATGATGGGGCACTATTCCCCCCCACTGACACCAATAATGGGAAACTATTTCTCCCACTGACACCAATAATGGAAAACTGTTTCACTGACACCAATGATGAGGAGCTATTTCTCCCACTGACACCAATTATGGGGCACTATTCCTCCCACTGACACCAATATTGGGGAACTATGGGAATAATTTACTAAAGGTAAGTAGTCTGTGCACTTCAAGTATCATTTTGTGGTGCTAAGTATTTTTTATAGAATTTGTTATTTAAAACAAGAAAGGTAGTAAAGCAGATCTCTTGCTGCCAGCAACAGTATACCCCCCCCCCCCCTCAGCAAGAGCAGACTGACCAGCACCAAAGCTGATCATCAGCATCAATAGATCCACCTTAGCAACATTTGATCCTCCTCAGCAACAATAGACCCCCGGCAAAACAGATCCTTCCCACAACAATGGACCCCTTTAATACCACCTCAGCAACAATAGACCTCTGCCAGCAACAAAAGACCTCCCTGGCAACAGTAGATCCCCCCAGCAGCTATTAACCCCCAGCAACAATAGATCTGCTCCAGCAACAATAGACCTCCCCAGCTACAATTGCCCTCCATGCAAAAATAGATCCATTATAGCGACAGCCAGCATCAATAGACCCTCCAGGGCACCCCAGCACCCCTTGCCATTACATACATTGATTGCTGGAGGTGCTGGAAGTGAGTTTCCCCCAGTTCCCGCTGAAAAAAAGCCCTGTGTATCAATATAATAAGGGGATTTATGCATTATGTTTGCGTGTAACATTGTGTGTGTGTGTATACATTATATTATTATTATTATTATTATACAGGATTTATATAGCGGTGAAAATTTGCAAAGCGCTTTACAACCTGAGGGCAGACAGTACAATTACAATACAATTCAATACAGGAGGAATCAGAGGGCCCTGCTCGTTAAGGCTTACAATCTAAGAATACTATAAATAATATATATTATTGAGTCAAAAAGTTATAAAAGCCAGTAGGAGAAATAGCTCCTAGTCATTGGTGTCAGTGGGAGAAATAGTTTCCCATCATTGGTGTCAGTGGGAGAAATAGTTTCCCATCATTGGTGTCAGTGGGAGAAATAGTTTCCCATCATTGGTGTCAATGATAGGGAGCACTTTCTCCCATTGACACCAGAGATGGGGCGCTATTCCTCTCACTGACACCAATGATGTAATATTTTTTTTACTCCCACTGACCACCAAGCCTATTGTTTATTCCCACCGATGCCAGGGCATTTTCTACTCCCACTGGCCACAGTCAGGTCTACTAAAGTTTGAAGGGCAGTAAACTGGCCCTTTGTTTTGAAAGTTTGTAGTTCCCTGATCTAAATTAATGAAAATGCAGATAGCCAGATATTTCATGCAGCCCTGCATTTATAACCACTTCCAGTCCATGAAACTAGGATCCGGGGTTCCAGGGAGGGGTTACTGCTTCCACGTGGAGGAGATTGCCGACCGGTCACGTTGACTGTACTGCGGCACAGTGGCTCGTTATCGTCTGGCGACGTAAACCTACGTCACCAGACATTCCCCCCTCTCGGCGGCGCGCGCGCGCCGCCGGAGGCTCGCTCCCGTTGTATTCAGTCACAGCGGGAGTCGGGCCAGGGGAGGAGCGGCGGTTATCACCGCCGCTCTTCCCCGATCGTCGGGAATCAAGTGTGGAGATCCGCCTGCTTGTGTAAACAAAGCGGGCGGATCTCCTAAGTGACAGACAGGGTCAGATTGCAGGGTTCAGCATAGCTGAACCTGCGATCTGTCCCTGTGTCACTCAGTCACCTCCCCCCACACACGTCAGTAAGCACCAGGCATACATTAACCCCTCCCTCTCCAATAAAAATGAACCCCTTCCCTGCCAGTGTCATTTTTACAGTAACAGTGCATATGTATAGCACTAATTACTGTAGTAATGTCACTGGTACACCCAAAAGTGTCAAAAATGTCAGTCAAGGGTCCGATCTGTCCGCCGCAATGTCGCAGTCCCGCAAAAAAAAAAAAAATCGCAGATCACCGCCATTACTCGTTAAAAAAAAAAAAACACCAAAAATGACAGAGATCTTTCCCTTAGTTAGCAAAGGCAATAACTTTTGCACAAACCAAACAAAATACGCTTATTGCAATTTTTTTTACCACAAATATGTAGCAGACAAAAATTGGCCTAAAATGATAAAAAAACTAGATTTTTACATTTTTTGGGGGGGGGAATTTCATATAAAAAAATGTGAAAAATACTGTTATTTTTTCAAAATTGTCACTCTTTTTCTGTTTATAGCGCAAAAAGTCAAAATCGCAGAGGTGATCAAATACCACCAAAAGAAAGCTCTATTTGTGGGGAAAAAAAGGACATAAATTTACTTTGGGTACAGCGTTGCACGACCGCGCAATTGTCTGTTAAAATAACGCAGTGCCGAATCGCAAAATATGGCCTGGTCAGGAATGGGGTAAAACCTTCCGGTCATAAAGCAGTTAAAAATACACTCATTGAGAATTTTTTTTGTCAAAGACATGTAGCTAAATACATTTTGGCCTAAATATATGACAAAAATTGAATATATTGGATATTTTTTAACTGTCAAAGTAGAAAAATATTGTTATTTTTTCAAAATTGTCGCATTTTTAAATTAATATCGCAAAAAATGAAAATCGCACAGGTGATCAAATACCACCAAAAGAAAGCTCTGTTTGTGGGAAAAAAAGGACGTAAATTTCGTTTGGGTACGGCGTTGCATGACCGCGCAATTGTCAGTTAAAGTCGCACAGTGCTGAATCGCAAAAAGTGGACGTAAGACAGCAAAGTCTTCCGGTGGTAAAGTGGTTAAACCACGGTTGTGTGCACCGCCATCATTGATCCACGTGCTGCAAAATTGTTACAGAAGGAAACAAGTGCTGAATACGGAGGAAATGTCAAGGTTTATCCATTCTGCCTTGGCTGAGTCTGATCCAAGCGTCATCGTCAGTCTTTTCGTGTCCATCACCGCTGCTGCAGTGGAAGAGTTAGTTCCCACTGCCATCGTTTACTGTGAGTCTTCTGCAGCCATCACTAGCTCTGATCAGTTGGTGCAGCATCAGTTGTCCTAGAGGAAATTAGAGTGCCTCCCTCACTGTCAGTCGGGCTAGGCATGCCCGTTTGTCCCGCGGCCGTGGGAAGAGTCGATCCCGTGTTTTGCCACACCGATGTCTGAAGCTCGTAAGCTTAACCTGGGAAATAGAATGTGCAGAAAAAAAAGTGATAACCGTTTATGTAACTTTTGAGATATGCATTTTTGTGAAGATATCTATGTTGCTGCAGTTATAGCCATCGAGATGGCATGCCACTTATTGCCAGTGGGAATTGTTGGTCCTGTCTTGAAGAAAGTACCTACTGCAATTATTGTTAGAAGGGTCAAAAAGATATACTAGTGGTATATCCCCTGCGCCAATTGGACCGGCAATTATTGTTGCTGTTCCAGAAAAGAAAATGCACATAGTTCTACAAGAAGTTGTTCTTCACCTGGAAAAGTTTACTGTGGGGACACTCCTGTTTGTTCCATTTACTGCTGGATTGTGCTCTTAATACCAGCAGTTACAGAAGATGCTTGAAAAGAGACATGCTGACCTGTTGCTCTTGATTGTCAGTGTGTCCTGCCTTAAAAAAGGCTGAGATATGATTACATATGCAGTGGGACTTTGTTGATCCGGAAGCCTGGAGCTGATTTAAGCCCCGTACACACGCGTCGAAAATTGGCAGGGAATTTTCGTCCAACGTCCGATCTGCCCATTTTCGGCTTGTTAGTATGATGCTTCCGACAACCGACTACGACTTTTCGGCCGAAAAAAATCTGGTGTGCAGGCTATAACATTTTTGTCCGCCGTCAAAACACGGCCGATTTTCGTGCAGTCAGTACAGATTTCGACAGGGAAAAATCTAATGAGCAAGACTGGGCATGCTCAGTGAAGAAAGAACACAAAGAAAGCAAACCAGCACATGACATCACTTCTGAAGTAGAATTTTGTCGGGCGAGAAAATTCGTGTGCAGTCTAGGCACATTCCAACTAACAAAACACCACTCTGGACAAAAGACGGACGATCGGTCGGCCGATAATCGTTGCGTGTGTACTAGGCTTAATAGTATTGTGGTCATTGGATTTCCCCCCTAATCCTGGTTTGGCTGTAATTCTCCCTTCTGTCAGTAGGTGGCACTGTTACCTTTGGCATTAGTGTGATAAATTACAGTGAGTCAGGTTATGAATATGTATGTTTCTCTCAGCCAATCACACTGGTAGTGGAACATGCTGGGAGAGACTATTTATTTGGAGGAAGTCAGGTGATCTGTCTCTTACCACCCAGAACCCTGTCTGGGGTTGCATACTTGCCAACTGTCCCTTTTTTCCTGGGACAGTCCCTGGAAACAGGAGCCTGTCCCAGGTAATTTTTATTGTCCCTGGAAGCGCCTGTTAATCAGGCTGCCCATAAATGTTACGCAGAAGTAGTGCAGTTGAATGGGAGAATTATTCCAACTCTGCTACTGTGGCCTTAAGTTTGAAATTCCCTTTTTAATTTTTTGTAATTCTCTCTATATTGGAGTAAACTCTATAATCTGATAAATAGGCCAGATTAATTATGCAGAGTGGGCGGAGCTTCGGGGAAGTGGGTGTGGTAATTGATAGCTGTGCTGCAAAGTGTCCCTGGAATTTTTTTTAAAATGTTGGCAACTATGGGGTTGGTGTGTGAGGAATAGCTGCTGCTGCTGGGTTGGCCTGAAGTCTGGGGCCTAACCATGTGCTCGGGCTCTGGAAGGGAGAGTCTGCATACTGCTTGGAAGAGTGAAGGAAAGGATGGAGACCTGAGATGAAGTACCAGAAGTGACTCTGCCATGTGTTGGAGAGCCTGGGAAAGCGTCAAGATGGAATCATTCACAGAATTCCTTCCGTGAGTTACATACTGCTGCCATACAGGGCCAGATTAACATAGGGGCTATTGGAGCTGCAGCTCCAGGCCCCTACCTTTTATATAGGCCCCGGGTTGGCCATATTCACTGTTACCGCTCTTCTGTCACTTGTAAACACAGAAGTCTGGCTTCTATGCTCGCTTCCCCAGGCAGCTCCCTCAGAACCTCCCCACACAGCGCGAAGGCCGGACAAGGAGGGACAGTTGCCGATGCATGGATGTGTTTATGGCCTTCAGAGACAGCATCCCATGTGGAATTAGGCATGCATGGCTGCACCCTTCCTCCTCTGGGTGCATGCCAAGGCACGGCCCTTAATGGCCCTTCAAAATCCTCAGCACCAAGCCCATGATGCTCTTAATCCGGCCCTGCTGCCATAGGAGACTGGACCCAAGGGAGAGGAGTTGCCTCCCAGGTCAGTTCACAGCTTGAAGGCTCTATTTCTGTACCGCTGTCTGCCTATACTTCATTTTGTCTAAGGAGTCTGTCAATCTGCCGTTTTTCACTAAGGGCGTCATGTACCCTACCCCTCTCTCCCATTTTTGTTCCTGTTGTGAGAAATAAACTTCTCTCTGTTTAAGCATAAAAGTGACTGGCGCCCATCTTTCTATCTTGTTCACCACCCACCATGCCTAGTAATCTGCACCCTGAGGAGGGATGTTGGCCCTCCTTGTCTATGGGGGGTCACCACCAGGCCTCTGGAGGTTGGGCGGGGGCGATACATAATGAACAGAAAAACACTAGCAGATCCTACAAGGAATGGCTAAAAAGAAGAAATAGTGGGTTTAGGACTGGCCGGGTCTTGTCGGATCGGACACCCCTCTCTGCCAATCCCTTCACTGGCTTCCACTCACCCAACGAATAAAAATCTAAGTGCTAAAAATAGTTTACAAAGCCATCCACAACTCTGCCCCCAGCTCCATCACTAACCTGATCTCAAAATATCAACCAAGCCGCTCTCTTTGGTCCTCCCAAGACCTCCTGCTCACCTCTTCCCATGTTTGCCTCCAGGACTTCTCTAGAGCTTCTCCCATTCTTTGGAACTCTCTACCCCAATCTGTCCGACTGTCCCCTAATCTATCCATCTTTGGACGATCCCTGAAAACCCTTCTCTTTAAAGCGGTAGTATACCACTTTTTTCCACTTTTAACCACAGGTAAGCCTATAATAAGGCTTACCTGTAGGTACAATTAATATCTCCTAAACCTGCACGGTTTAGGAGATATTTCCACTGCATGCAGCCGCTCACGCGAGTGGCGCATGTGCTCTGAAGGTCCGGCGGACCTTCAGCTTTCCTTGCCGGGAGCTTCCCGGAAAATGACTACCGTGCGCATGCGCGGGAGTGACGTCATCGCGGCTCCGGCCAATCATCACCCGGAAGAGACACCGAGGGATCATGTCAGCTCCCACAGTGGTGTCCGGGGGTCCGTGTCGGGGCTTCGTTCTAAGGTAAGTAATTCATAACGAGCTAGTATGCGATGCACACTAGCTCATTATGCCTTTGTCTTGCAGGGTTTTTTTTTTTTAGGTTTACAACCGCTTTAAAGAAGCCTACCTGGCTACTAACTAATAACACTGTTTCACCTTCTCCATCAGCTCATCCCCCACAGCTATTGCCTTTTGTATCAATTGACCCTCCCTTAGGCTTCTTTCACACGGTCCGCCTCCGCAGGCGGATCCGTGTTGCTCAGCGGGGATCGATCCACGATCCCCGCTGAGCCGGGTGGATGACAGCTCCGTCAGAGCGGAGAGGGAGGTGTCTCAGCACCCGCTGCCCTCTATGGGGGATCGGAGGAGAGCGGACCGCTTGTCCGCTCTCATCAGATCCGCTCCGCTCCGATTACTGAACGGATGGAAAAATAGGGTTTCCATCCGTCCAGATTTCAGCACAGGATCGGATGCGGATGGCAGCGGGTGTCAGCGGAGGTGAACTCCGCTGACACCCGCTGCCCCATAGAGCTGCATGGAGGATCCGATCAGATCCGCCTAAAAAACTGACAGGCGGATCTGATCGGACCGCCCGTGTGAAAGAGCCCTTAGATTGTAAGCTCTAACGAGCAGGGCCCTCTGATTCCTTTTGTTCCAAAGTGTAGTGTAACTGTAATGTCTGCCTTCATTTTGTTAAGTGCTGTGCAAACTGTTGGCGCTATATAAATCCTGTATAATAATAATAATAATAATGACAGACAGGTGTCAGCGGACACATCTCCGCTGACATCTACCTCCCCATAGAGGAGAATGGGTGGCCGGATCAGGCCAGCCTGAAAAATGGACAGGCGGTCCTAATCAGTCTGAACGTGTGAAAGGGGCCTTACTTTTTAATATAATTATAAATGATATTGGGTCTGGGATTAAAAGTACCATTTCAGTCTTTGCAGATGACACCAAGATTTGCAGTGGAATAACTTCCTTACAGGCTGTCTCCAACTTACAAGCCGAACTCAATACACTGTTTCATTGGGCAACCATGTGACAAATGAGGTTAGGGCCTCATGCACACGGGACATTTTTACAGCAGCTGTTTTTGGCGCCAGACGTTTTTTTCTACAGCCAGTAAACTCCCCAGCATGTTCTCCTATGTGTCAATACACACACAGGCTGTTATCAGCAGGTTGTGGCAGAGGCGTTTTCTGGCTGGAAAAAAAGCCCAGAACTAGTGGGTTTTGAGAGGAGTTTTTCAGGTGTAAAAACGCTATAACTCTAATAAAAGCTTAAAAACACCAAAAACCACTGAAAAACGTGGCTATTCTGCATTTATTTACTTTTTTGAGCCATAAGCTTTTGTGGGAGTATCGTTTTGCTAAAAAAAAAAGCTAAAAAAATGCTACAGCTGAAATAAAGCTAAAAAAAGAAGTAATACGCTACTTCAAAAAAGCTGAAAAACTCCTTATACAGCTACAGCTTTCTACTGGCGTTTTGATAACGTCCTGAGTGCATGAGTCCTTAATGTTGATAAATGTAAAGTTATGCACTTGGGGGGTAAGAATATGCATGCATCATACATACTAGGAGGAGGAGTACAACTGGGGGAATCCATAGCGGAGAAGGATCTGGGGGTTCTGGTAGATCATAGGCCTAACAATAGGATGCAATGCCAAGCTGCGGTTTCCAAAGCGAGCAAAGTCCTTTCTTGTATTGAGAGGCATGGACTCCAGAGAGAAATATTATTTTGCCCCTGTACAAATCATTAGTAAGACCCAGTGGCAGCTGGTGCTCAAAATGTTTGGGGGGGTGCAAACAGAAAAATGTAATAGGCATTGCTTTGCGGCAAAAAACGCTGTAAACAATTGCGTGACTTTGAGGTCGCAAAAGTGTGAAAAGGGCCTTCAGTAAATAAGGTATAGTGTGCCCCCTTTCAATGTAGAGAGACCAGCATGCCCCCTTTCAATGCAGAGAGACCAGCGTGCCCCCTTTCAATGCACAGTGACCAGCGTGCCCCCTTTCAATGCACAGTGACCACTGTTCCCCCTTTCAATGCAGTGACCAGCATACATGCCCCCTTTCAATGCAGTGACCAGCGTACATGCCCTCTTCAATGCAGTGACCAGCGTACATGCCCCCTTCAATGCAGTGACCAGCGTACATGCCCCCTTTCAATGCAGTGACCAGCGTACATGCCCCCTTTCAATGCAGTGACCAGCATACATGCCCCTTTTCAATGCACAGTGACCAGCATACATGCCCCCTTTCAATGCACAGTGACCAGCGTGCCCCCTTTCAATGCACAGTGACCAGCATGCCCCCTTTCAATGCAGTGACCAGCATACATGCCCCCTTTCAATGCAGTGACCAGCATGCCCCCTTCAATGCAGTGACCAGCGTACATGCCCCCAATGCAGTGACCAGCGTAGATGCCCCCTTCAATGCAGTGACCAGCGTACATGCCCCCAATGCAGAGATCAGCGTGCGTGCCCCCAATGCAGTGACCAGCATACATTCCCCCAATGCAGAGATCAGCGTGCGTGCCCCTTACTTACCTGGAGCGACGGCAGGTGGCTTCTCATCAGTGTCCCGGTCGGCTTCTCATCAGTCCCGGCGGCGCGTCTCCTCCAGTCCTCCCGCTCCCGCCTCCTCCTTAGCCAATGGCATTGGGTTTGCCTTGCGGCCAATCAGGAAGCGCGTTTTGGACGCGCTTCCTGATTGGCCAGGAGGAGGATCGGTGTGGCAATAGCGAATTTTCATTCACTATTGTCACACAATGGGTGGGCTCGGGGCGCATTGCTCTGTGCCCCGGCTCCACCCTTTGCATTACCCTATTAGAGCCTCTGGCTCTAATCAGGTGGTTAAAAAAAAACCCCATTAAGCTCCATGCGTCCGGTGCCCCTGCATGCAGATTAGGGGGCTGGACGCATAGGTGGGGGGGGCAGCGCCCCTGCGCCCTCAATAGACCGGCCGCCACTGGTAAGACCTCATCTAGAATATGCAGTTCAGTTTTGGGCACCAGTTCTCCGGATATCGGGGAGATGGCGAAAGTGCAGAGAAGGGCAACCAAACTGATAAGAGGCATGGAGGAGCTCAGCTATGAGGAAAGATTAGAGGAACTGAATTTATTCTCTCTTGAGAAGAGGAGATTAAGGGGGGATATGATCAACATGTATAAATACATAAGGGGGGATATGATCTCCATGTATAAATACATAAGGGGGGATATGATCTCCATGTATAAATACATAAGGGGGGATATGAACTCCATGTATAAATAGATAAGAGGGGGATATGATCTCCATGTATAAATACATAAGAGAGGGGATAAGATCTCCATGTATGAATACATAAGAGGGGGATATGATCTCCATGTATAAATACATAAGAGGGGGATATGATCACCATGTATAAATACATAAGAGGGGGATATGATCTCCATGTATAAATACATAAGAGGGGGATATGATCTCCATGTATAAATACATAAGGGGGGATATGATCTCCATGTATAAATACATACGAGGGGGCATATGATCTCCATGTATAAATACATAAGAGGGGGATGATCACAATGTATAAATACATAAGAGGGGGATATGATCTCCATGTATAAATACATAAGAGGGGGGATATGATCACCATGTATAAATACATAAGGGGGGATATGATCTCCATGTATAAATACATAAGAGGGGGATGTGATCTCCATGTATAAATACATAAGAGGGGGGATATGATCACCATGTATAAATACATAAGAGGGGGGGATATGATCACCATGTATAAATACATAAGAGGGGGATATGATCACCATGTATAAATACATAAGGGGGGGGGATATGATCTCCAAGTATAAATACATAAGAGAGGGGATAAGATCTCCATGTATAAATACATAAGAGGGGGGATATGATCACCATGTATAAATACATAAGGGGGGATATGATCTCCATGTATAAATACATAAGAGGGGGATGTGATCTCCATGTATAAATACATAAGAGGGGGGATATGATCACCATGTATAAATACATAAGAGGGGGGGATATGATCACCATGTATAAATACATAAGAGGGGGATTTGATCACCATGTATAAATACATAAGGGGGGGGGGGATATGATCTCCATGTATAAATACATAAGAGTAAGATCTCCATGTATAAATACATAAGAGGGGGATATGATCTCCATGTATAAATACATAAGAGGGGGATATGATCACCATGTATAAATACATAAGAGGGGGATAAGATCACCATGTATAAATACATAAGAGGGGGATATGATCTCCATGTATAAATACATAAGAGAGGGGATAAGATCTCCATGTATAAATACATAAGAGGGGGATATGATCTCCATGTATAAATACATAAGAGGGGGATATGATCACCATGTATAAATACATAAGAGGGGTATATGATCTCCATGTATAAATACATAAGAGGGGGATATGATCTCCATGTATAAATACATAAGAGGGGGATATGATCACCATGTATAAATACATAAGAGGGGGATAAGATCACCATGTATAAATACATAAGGGGGATATGATCACCATGTAAAAATACATAAGGGGGGGATATGATCACCATGTATAAATACATAAGAGGGGGATAAGATCACCATGTATAAATACATAAGAGGGGGATATGATCTCCATGTATAAATACATAAGAGAGGGGATATGATCACCATGTATAAATACATAAGAGAGGGGATATGATCACCATGTATAAATACATAAGGGGGGATATGATCACCATGTATAAATACATAAGGGGGGATATGATCACCATGTATAAATAAATAAGAGGGGGATATGATCTCCATGTATAAACACATAAGAGGGGGATGTGATCTCCATGTATAAATACATAAGAGGGGGGTATGATCTCCATGTATAAATACATAAGAGGGGGGTATGATCTCCATGTATAAATACATAAGAGGGGGGTATGATCTCCATGTATAAATACATAAGAGGGGGGTATGATCTCCATGTATAAATACATAAGGTGTCCATATAGTGAACTTGGTGTTGAGTTATTCACTTTAAAGCGGATCTTCACTGCATCTGAGCACCACAAATCAAAAACGCTATTTAATTCATTTTTAATATTGAAAGCAAACAACCCCCATTCGTCCATGTCTCCATGCTTTATTTTGGTGAGAAATCTCTTTTAACCACTTGCCGACCGCCCGCTGTAATATTACTGCAGCAGGTTGGCTCGGCTGCATCCAGTCACGTAGTACTACGTGATTGGAGTGCATGTGGTCTCCGCGGCGCTGCTCTCCCGCGATCATCCGGGAAACTGAGAGAAGACCCGCCTGCTTATGTAAACAAAGTAGGCGGATCTTCTGTCAGACAGGCAGGGACAGATCAGCAGTTTCAGCTAAGCTACAACCCCGATCTCTCTATGCGTGTCACAGAACCCTTCCCCCCACAGTCAGTAAGCATACAGGCATACATTTAACCCCTTTGATCACCCCCAGTATTAACCCCTTCCCTACCAGTGTCATTTATACAGTAACAGTGCATATTTTTTAGCACTAAATACTGTATTAGTGTCATTGGGCCTCAAAAATTGTCGAAAATGTCAGTTAGGGGTCAGATCTGTCCGCTGCAATGTCGCAGTCCCGCTGAAAATCGCAGATCGCCACCACTACTAATAAAATAAATAAATAAATAAAAAGTCCAAAAATCGATCCTGTAGTTCGTAAACACTTTTGCGCAAACCAATTAACCACTTTACCGCTGCTCACTAGAGCTCTACTGTGGCAAAGTGGCTCTTGTAGGTCTGACAACGTAGACCTACGTTGGCAGACACTTCCCCTTCTCAGCAGTGCCATCTTAAGAGCCTTATAGGCCCCCGGGCAATGCAGTGCGCTGGGCCCAGCTTACACAATCACACACCACGAGAGAGAGAGAGAATAGTTGATCATTTAGATGTGGCACATTGATATCCAGAAAAAACAAGCCACCAGTGACTTGAGAGAACATGGGATTTGTAGTCCTGCAGCCATGGGAAACTTATGTTGAAGGCTATACTGTCCATATAATCACATTATCCCTGAAATTAAAGTAATTTAATGAATTCTGTACTATTGTCATATAATAGTGATACATTAATGGTCTCCTGTTTTTGAGAGAGAGAGAGGAAAAAAAAAAATAATCAAGCAGCAGTCAGCCAGATTACCTTCCAAAGCACGTAGCACATGAAGGGAGGAGGTGGGTGGAGCTATTCTGGAATAGGCGCAGAAGGGGATGAGGAAGATCCTCCTGCGCTCTGCATGCTGGGTCCTCTCCTCGGGACGTCACTGGTTGCTAGAAGCCAGTCGGCTGGCCATCCTGGTAACCAGTGTAGCTCAGACTAAAGCGACCGATGGAGGTACAAACTGGTCTGGGGGGAGGGCTAGGCCACCAGGTAAATTAAACTGGGGGGGTCATAAACTTTTTGGGGAAAAAAAACTGGGGGGGGGGTCAGATCAGGGTATAATGGCCAACCTGGCCATTCGGAAAGATGGCCCTGCTTCTCGGCGGCGTGAGTGCACCGCCGGAGGCTCGCTCCCGCTGTATTCAGTCACAGCGGGAGTCGGGCCAGGGGAGGAGCAGCGGCGATCGCCGCTGCTCCTTCCCCGATCGTCAGAAAATCGAATCTGGAGATCCGCCCGCTTGTGTAAACAAAGCGGGCGGATCTCCTAAGTGACAGGCAGGGTCAGATTGCAGGGTTCAGCATAGCTGAACCTGCAATCTGTCCCTGTGTCACTCAGTCACCTCCCCCCACACATGTCAGTAAGCACCAGGCATACATTAACCCCTCCCTCTCCAATAAAATTAACCCCTTCTCTGCCAGTGTCATTTTTACAGTAACAGTGCATATTTATAGCACTGATTACTGTAGTAATGTCACTGGTACCCCCAAAAGTGTAAAAAATGTCAGTCAAGGGTCCGATCTGTCCGCCGCAATGTTGCAGTCCCGCAAAAAAAATCGCAGATCGCCGCCATTACTCGTTAAAAAAAACCCACCAAAAATGAAAGAAATCTTTCCCTT
Organism: Pelophylax lessonae; assembly: GCF_965119305.1. Classification (NCBI taxonomy): domain Eukaryota; kingdom Metazoa; phylum Chordata; class Amphibia; order Anura; family Ranidae; genus Pelophylax; species Pelophylax lessonae. Next base: position 276,273,311 of record NC_138775.1, on the reverse strand, counting down.
AGTTAGTAAACGCAATAACGTTTGCGCAAACCAATCAAAATACGCTTATTGCGATTTTTTTTACCAAAAATATGTAGCAAAAAACTAATTGGCCTAAAATTATAAAAAATTTTGATTTTTACATTTTTTTGGGGGGGAATTTCATATAAAAAAATGTGAAAAATATAATTTTTTCAAAATTGTAGCATTTTTTTGTTTATAGCGCAAAAAATAAAAATCGCACGGGTGATCAAATACCACCAAAAGAAAGCTCTATTTGTGGAAAAAAAAGGAGGAAAATTTCGTTTGGGTACAACGTTGCATGACCGCGCAATTATCAGTTAAAGTCGCACAGTGCCGAATCGCAAAAAGTGGCCCAGACGTAAGACAGCAAAATCCTCCGGTGGTAAAGTGGTTAAAATACGCTTTTTGGGATTTTTTTTTTTTACTAAAAATATGTAGCAGAATACAAATTAGCCTAAACTGATAAAAAAATGTAATTTAAAAAATTTTTTTATTGGGAATGTTTTATAGCAGAAAGTAAAAAATATGGAGTTTTTTTCTAAATTGTCGCAATGTTTTTGTTTATAGCACAAAATCTAAAAACCGCAGAGGTGATCAAATACCACCAAAAGAAAGCTCTGTTTGTGGGGAAAAAAAGGACATCAATTGTATTTAGATACAGGGTCGCACAACTGCGTAACTTTCCGTTAAAGTAAAAAATGGCCTGGTCATTAAGGGGGGAAATCCTTCCAGTCCAGAACTGGTTACAGAAGAGCTCCTGGGATCTGCAAAGGTTAAATGCTAATTTTTTAATAGGGCACCAGATTAAAGATGATTTTTCTACCCTATCTCTTGCTCCTGCATGTTTCTCCTTCCATGAGACCATTCCCTTGAAGCCTCTTCTCTTCTCTCTTCTCTGGCATTATCTCAACAATGTAAGACCATCAGCCCTGCACTCTGTAAGGCTCGGTTTCCACTAGTGCGACTTGCGGTGCGACTTGACACATGTCAAGTCGCACAGCAAGTCAAAACCCATTGTTTTCAATGGGGCACGTTTCCACTGCCGCGGCTTCAGTTGCCGCGACCTCAAAAGTAAATCGTGTACTACTTTTGAGCGCGACTTCCCTCTATATATGAGGGACAAGTCTAACTGAAGCCGCGGTTTACTTTTGCTACGAAGTCGTGCTAGAAGTAGCACGACTTCGTAGCCGCACTAGTGGAAACCTAGCCTAAGTGAGGATACCAAGGGTCTGTCTACAACCTGGAGTGTGGGAAAGAAGAGGTGAGCTTCTGGGGGGAGTAAAGTAAGTAAATGTCCCTTTTTCCGATACCTGAGGCAGAACTAAAGAGGGAACCCCACTACAAGAATCATTTTTTTTTAGCACCCCGAAGCTGAGTTCAGCTGTAACATTTCTAAATGCTCCCCTATAAATGATAAAATCTTCTCTTTTTCAGTTTAGGTCCATTGAACTTACCCTTTTAACTTGCTCTTTCCATAACTTCAAATCATTTGTGCAATTTCCACCAGATAAATAGGAACACAGAAACTGCCCATTTAGAAAATGGTTTCTAATCTTCCAGAGATTTGCGTGGAGTGAGTCAGCCTGGGACGAGACATTTTCTGGGCGGGTAGAGAGCGAGATAAAAATCCATTTATTCCATTATGGATCACAAGTGCTACTTTCTGCCCATTCTCCGAGGAGTTGTGCACTTCTTGACTTTCAAATGATGGTGCTGAATAATTTCGAACAAAAAGAAAATGTATGAAATTTTCTCTCTGGCTGTCAGGGTAGCCTTTCCAAGCTGCCTATTAGACAAAATATTCAAAAGAAAGTTTTCTTTGAAAAGTAGACAGATTGAATACTAAGAGAGGCCCTGGTGAGGGCTAAAATGGAAATGTTTCTGGGTCCTCTGATTTAGCAAGGAAATCGTCAATTATACAGTATATATATTTTTTTCCTTTTCCTGGTATTCCATTCCTTCTATTCCTCCCACTGATATGAGGCACTATTCCTCCCACTGACACCAACTATGAGGCACTATTCCTCCCACTGACACCAACTATGAGGCACTATTCCTTCCACTGACACCAACTATGAGGCACTATTCTTCCCACTGACACTAACTATGAGGCACTATTCTTCCCACTGACACTAACTATGAGGTACTATTCCTTCCACTGACACCAACTATGAGGCACTATTCCTTCCACTGACACTAACTATGAGGCACTATTCCTCCCACTGACACTAACTATGAGGCACTATTCCTTCCACTGACACCAACTATGAGGCACTATTCCTTCCACTGACACCAACTATGAGGCACTATTCTTCCCACTGACACTAACTATGAGGCACTATTCTTCCCACTGACACTAACTATGAGGTACTATTCCTTCCACTGATACCAATGATGGGGCACTATTCCTCCCACTGACACCGATGATGAGGCACTATTCCTCCCCCTGACACCAGTGATGGGGCACTATTCCTCTCACTGACACCAGTGACAGGGCTCTATTCCTCTCACTGACACCAGTGACGGGGCACTATTCCACCCACTGACACCAATGACAGGGCACTATTCCTCCTGCTGACACCAAGGATGGAACACAATTTCTCCCACTTACACCAACAATGTGGCACCATTCCTTTCACTGTCACAAATGATGAGGCACCATGCCTCCCCTGACACCAACAAAGGGGCACTATTTCACTGATACCGATGATGGGACAATATTCCTCCCATTGATTCTAATGATAGGACCCTATTCCTCCAGTTGATACCAATGATAGGACACAATTCCTCCCACTAATACCAATGATGAGATACAATTCCTCCCACTGATACCAATGATGAGACAATATTTCTCCCACTGATACCAATGATGGGGACTATTCCTCCCACTGATACTAATCATTAGACACTATTCCTTTCACTGACACCAATGATGGGTCACTATTCCTCCAACTGATACCAATCATGAGACACAATTACTCCCACTGACACCAATGATGGGTCACTATTCCTGACACTGATTTCAGTGATGGGGTACTATTCCTCCCACTGACACCAATGAGGGGGCACTATTCCTCCCAGCGACACCAATGATGGGGCACTATTCCTTGCACTGATATCAATGATGGGGACTATTCCTCCCACTTACACCAATGATGGGGCACTATTGCTTTCACTGATACCAATGATGGGGCACTATTACCCACACTGATACCAATGATGGGGCACTAACCCTCCCACTGACACCAAGGATGGGGCACAATTCCTCCCACTAATACCAATGATGGGGACTATTCCTCCCACTGATACCAATGATGAGACACTATTCCTTCCACTGACATCAATGATGGGGCACTATTCCTCCCACTGATACCAATGATGGGGACTATTCCTCTCACTGATACCAATGATGGGACACTATTTCTCTCACTTACACCTATGATGGGGCACTGCTCTTTCCACTCTTATCAATAATGGGACACAATTCCTTCCACTGACACCAATGAGGGGGCACTATTCCTCCCACTGATACCAATGATGGGACACAATTCCTCCCAGCGACAGCAATGATGGGTCACTATTCCTTACTCTGATATCAATGATGGGGACTATTCCTCCCACTTACACCAATGATGGGGCACTATTCCTTTCACTGATACCAATGATGGGGCACTATTGATCTTTTATTGAAAAGAATCAAGCAACATATTTTATACAAAAGTAAAAAACAGAACTATAGTACAATATTCCAACAAAAAAAACAAAGGAATTCACATCCATGTGCAGAATATATACAATATATACATAATCCACTTCCAACATTCTTAGAAAACTATTTACATAAAGCAGCAGAGAGGGCCTAAGAGGCACAACCCATCACCTATGTATGCAGCCATTTATCAAAAACTGAGCATTAAGAAAAAATCTAGGGTGATAAGAGACAGAAAGCCACACCCGGGAAAGAGACTCCTGGCAGTCAGGGAGGCTTGAAACCCCTCCACGCCTTCAGCCAAGCCCTCTGACCCCACTTGTCTCTCTCAAGCGCCCGAATCTTCCCCACCTCATGCAGAATGTCACACACCACCACCTGAACAGGAAGGATTTTACGCCGAAGGGTGACCTGACACCGTGCGTTCCATGTGTAATAACGGACTACTAAACTAACTAAAAAAAGTGTATCCAAACAAAAGCCCCCACCAGTATTGAATGCTCCGTACACCCACTCAGCATAACCCAGCCTGGAGAGGAAAGGAACACCGAGGGCCCGCCCAACCTGTTTGTATACCTCTATGTTAAAAGGGCAACGAAGCAGAAAATGGTCCATAGTCTCCTCCTCACCTGCACATTCCTCCCGAGGACAACCACGATCCATCCCACTGCGGAATTTCAAATTGCCCCGAACATAGAGCCTCCCGTGGAAGCACAACCAGGCCAGATCCCTGAATTTAAGGGGGACTCTAGCCAAATTAATCAATCTTAACCCTTCCCTCAAAATTGGGCCTGGGCAATCCCTTAAGGCCAGTGGGTCATGAAAGACTTCACTCAAGACTCGGCTCATAAGGACTTTCCTCGGAGCGGATCTGAGATCTTCAGCCGACAGTCGCCACTGCCGCAGCAACTTCAGACACGGAGCGACATAGGCTGGGAGCTGACCACGATGACCCCTGAGATTCTTCACTTGGCCACCTTCTTCCCAAAGTCGCAGAAAAGGCCTAAACCAAGATCTAAACATGCCTGCCCATCCAGGAGGTTCCACTGCAAGCATACTACCAATGTTAAACTTGAGAAATAGCAGTGAAAAGAAAAGAACGGGGTTGACCATACCTAAGCCACCCTCCCTCCTGGATAGATAGGTGACATTCCTCTTGATGGGGTTCAGTCTGTTCCCCCACAGCATCTGGAAGAACACACTATAGATCCTAGCATAGAGAGACACTGGCAAGATGCAGACAGGGCTGACATACAAGAAGATCGGTATCAGGTAAGTCTTAATCAGATCAACCCTTTCCCTCAGAGATAACTTCCATCTCTTCCAGCTGACCACCTTAGTATTGGCAACTTCCAGCCTGCCCTCCCAGTTTTTGAGGCCATAATCGCCAGGTCCAAATTCAATGCCTAATATCTTAATTTTTTCCTGGGGCACTGGAAAAGTGTCCGGGAGATCAAACCCCTCACCTTCCTTTCCCATCCAAAAAACTTCACTCTTTTCCTGATTGATCTTGGAGCCTGATGCTTCAGAGTACCGTGATGTCAGAGAGACCACCTCCTCCGCTTCATCTGTCCCAGTGACAATCACTGACACATCATCCGCATAGGCAACAACCCTCAAAGGCGGCTCACCCGGGATTCCCACCGGTACCCCACACAACATGCTGCTCTCTAGCCTCCTGATGAAGGGGTCGATTGCAAACACATAGAGCAGGGGACTCAGCGGACAACCCTGGCGCACCCCAGAACCAACCTCAAAGGACTGTCCAACCCAACCATTAACAAGAGGGAAGCTTTCTGCCCCCTTATACAAAACTTTTAACCAATCGACAAAACCACCCGGCAGACCGTACTTACTAAAGAGCAACCACAGGTACTCATGGTTGACACGATCGAAAGCCTTTGCCTGATCCAATGCCAGTAGATACTTTCCCCAGCCTGCAGCCCTGCACTGCTCCAAGGCCTCCCGGACAGCTAAAACCGCTGTGAAGGTGCTCCTACCCTGGATCGAACAGTGCTGATGGCGAGAAAGCAAAGACTCTGCTACTGCCGATAGGCGCCAGAAAAGTATCTTCGCCAGCACCTTTCTATCGACATTGAGAAGGCTGATGGGGCGCCAATTCTCAATCATCGAAGGATCTTTACCTTTTGAAAGAAGAATCACAGCTGAGTGTCTCATGGAAGGGGGAAGCACCCCCTCAGCAAGACAACTGTTAAAAATCTCTACCAAATGTGGGGCCAGAATAGACTTAAAGGCTTTGTAAAACTCAGCCGTCAGACCATCCGGTCCAGGTGACTTCTTGATGGCAAGCTGTTCAATTGCCCTCGTCACCTCTTCAACTGTGATCTCTTCTGTCAAATTCATCAAAGGGACATCTCCACCATTTAGACCTGGAATAGAGTCCAAAAAGCTTTCCATCTTGTCTCGGTCAAGCTCCTTCCTCCCAAGAAGTTCAGCATAAAAAGACCTCACGACCTCCAGGATCCCTGACCTGGACTTTGTCAAGGAACCTGTACTATCCTTAAGGCCAACGACCATCTTAACAGCTACACCCTGTTTGCAGTTCTGGTAAGGGTCAGGCGAGTGGTATTTCCCATAGTCCCGCTCCAGAACCAAAGAGGTATGCCGGTCATATTGACACTTCCTGAGGAGGATTTTCACTTCAGAGATTGCCCCAGGATCTCCTCCTCTCGAGACAAGAATATCCAGCTTCCTCCGCAAACGTTGGTAGGTCATGTATCTATTAAACTGTTTTTTATTGGCTAGGCCCCTGAAGAATCCAGCAATCCTCTTTTTGGTCAGCTCCCACCACTCAGCCTTGCTGCTACAAAAGTCCAGGATGGTCACCTGTGCCTGAAAGAATTCCTCAAAGGATTGTCTAACATGTTCTTCCTCAAGGAGAGTCGAATTTAATCTCCAGATGCCTTTGCCCCTCTGAGGGAAATCTGAAGCATTCAAGACCACAGATAGCATACAGTGATCAGAGAACTCCACCGCCTGCACCACTGGGGGTGAGAAAGCAGAGGCCTCCTTCAAAAAAAACCTATCTATCCTACTCTGACTATTACCTCGATGAAAGGTGAACCCTGTGTCATCCGGGAGGTGCTTAATGTGCACATCCACAAGACCAGCATCCCTAACCATACTATTTAAAAAAACGCTATCATATCCCAGCCGGTCATTGAAGTCCTTCCTGTCCTTGGGCCTAGTCACAGTATTAAAGTCACCTCCAAAAACCACTTGCCGGGATGTAAAAAGAAATGGCTTGATCCTTGTAAAAAGGCATTTCCTGTCCCACTTTGTGTGCGGCCCATAAATATTAATTAGGCGCAGGTCCTGCCCTCCCACAAGAACGTCTAAGACCATACATCTCCCAATCTCCACCTCAATAACCCGCCGGACAGTTACCATGCCGGTTTTAAACAACACCGCCACCCCGCCGTAAGGCTCGGCCGCAAGAGACCAGTAAGATGGACCATACCTCCACTCTCTCTTGGCCATATGAATATCTGCCAAGGAGGTGAGCCTAGTCTCCTGCAAAAATAAAATTTCAGCATCTAATTGGCTGAACAAAAATAAGGCCATAGAACGAGCTCTTACCGACTTAATGCTGGCGACATTTATTGTCACCACTTTTAACGGAGGGGGAACCGCCATTTGGGTTATTGGGTGGATTGCTTCTTAGCTCCCCTCTGCTGCTCATCACCAGAAGCCTCTCTCTTTCTTGAAGCCTCCTCCAACTCCATTTCAATTTCTGAATTCTGCTCAGAAGAATCCCCAGATGAGGAGATATTCCAAGCAGAAGCCCTAGAACGGTTGGAGACAGTCACTGAGGCATCCTGTCCCTGTTCCGTCCTCACCGTCTGTCTCTTCCGCCTCACAACCTTCCTTCTCTCCTCCAGGTACTGAAGGTCAGATTCAGAGATGCTTTCATCTCTTGTTTTCTTCTTCTTCTTTGAAGTCTTCACAGAAGACTTCTTTACAGAGGAAGCCGCAGCAGCACCCTTTTTGGTACCCTCTACCACTCCTGGTGGGTGGGGGGCTTCTTTAAGGTCACACTTAGGAAGGGAAGACTGATCGGGAATAACTGACTCAGGGGGCACAGACTTGGCAGATTCTGACACAAGAGGAGCCGGTACAGTAGGCTGGGGGGACACAGGGACAGACACAGAAGGAAAACTTACAGATACAGGAGGGGTGGGCACAGGGACTAGGGAGGGATCCTGTACAAGACCAGGGGGGTCAGTCACCGCAGAGGAGGGTGGTACAACAGGGGCCTCATCCTCCATCCTGTCCAGCCTTAACAGATCATCTATCACCTCTCTATCCATATTATGCCAGGCTTCAGGACATCGGCTGTAGGGGTGGCCAAGGCGCAGGCACAGGTTGCACCTTATCGCCTGGGTGCAGTCCCTGGCCACATGACCCTGCCCCCGACACACTGAACAGATCAGAGCTGAACAAGAGGAGCTAAAATGCCCCTTTTCTCCACAGCGGTGACACAGTTTTGGCTGACCGGGATAAAAAATGGTCATCCTATCCCTCCCTATAAAGGCAGAGGAGGGCAGGTGACGGACAACATTCCCATCCCTAGCCAACCTGACCGTTACCGACCAACCCCCGGTCCAGATGCCACGCTCATCATGAATTTTATCCGGCCTGGTCAAAACATCCCCATAATTTCTCAACCAGACCTCTAAGTCCCGAGCAGGAACACTCTCATTTGTAAGGACAATAGTAATTTTCTTCACTGTTGACCTTTGGGAAACTGCCACTGGCACCAGACCTTCCCATTCGGGTCTTGACCTGCACCGAGCCATATATCGTTCCCAGAACAAGTCAAGACCCTCTGGTCTGGTGAAACTAACTGTGTATTCCCGGCTTCCAGCCACATGTATCAGGGCATATAGGTCATTAGCCCCAAAACCCATATCTAAGATCAGGTCCACCACCATACGCCTTGCTAGAGGGACTGCACCACCTTCCCATTTAAGGAGGACTACGTTCCGCCTTGGACCCCCAGCAGAAGCCATAGATCCAATACCAGATCCAATGGTGCTCATAGTGGCAGCCCGCGAGGGAAAACCCTGATTAGAAGCAGAGCTCCTCCTTGATTGTAACCCTGGCTTGGTGATATTGCCAGGAGCACAGCTTACCACCTGTGCAAATGTAGGCTTATTAGGGCCAAGACCCCACACTGATGTCACATTATCAGGTACACTACTATTATTATTTTTACCAGCTTGGCCTAAACAAGCAGCATTATCAGTTCCACATATAATGGTGGGATCCACCATGCCTGCAATGTTATTAGGGATAACTGTTTCTGATGCAGTACCAGATGTTTCCTGCTGCTGCGCTGTAGAGTCCTGTTCAACAGTGACTGAAATAGTTTTAAGCTCAGCAGAAGGGGGGTTAATCGGCTCTTCTGGGTTTTGTGGTTCTTCAGCAGAAATGTCATTTTTTAAACACAACTTTTCCTGTTTAGAGACATCAGCAGCAGGCACAACATTGCTGAGCATAGGGGAATCACACTGAGTGTCATTAGGAAACCCATCATTAGGCAAGGTGCTAAAAGGCACAAAAACTGTTTTATCTGTAAGCTGGGGCTTTATATACTTTACTTTATCAGGCACACTCTCAGGTAAGTCCTCCACATCACCAAACACCAGCTGATCTTCCTGCATTGGAGACTCCATTACCTGTATAACTTTCAACATGCCTCCTGAGCCCTGAGATGGCAATGGGCTGCTTACCTCACCTTGGGGGGGAAGGGGGTCAGAACCGGGGGTCTCCTCCTCCACCTCCATCTTTGCAAACCTCCGTTCATTGCAAAACTTCTCCCTGAAGGGACCATCCCTGCCTTCCATCATGGCCACGATAGTTTCTTGATGATCCACACGGACTTTCGCTAATTGGACCTCTGAATCCATTGATCCACGGTTCTTGCTGAACAAGCCTTCACGCTGCTTTCTCAGGCGCTTTAAATCCGCTCTAAGCTTGTAGAGCTTGTCTCTCTCCTTATTGAGGACTTTGATCCCGGCCACCACTCGCTCCCGAATGGATCCAGCATCTTCATCCTCACCAGGTGCAGAGAGATCACCAACCACGGGCTGCACAGGAGCAGGGGTGCCATCCATCCGCCCAGGGGATGTCTGAGAGCCTCCAGCAGGAGAGGCCCTGCTGGCCTCCATGGCTTCCCCAGAAGGGGGCCAGGAGAGCTGGGAGGGATTTCACCTCACACCCTCTTACACAGATCACCTGCAGCAGCAACAGACACACAGCCAGAGAACCTTCCAGCAGCCACACCCGAAGCTGAATGATGGGAAACTACTCCTCCCACTGACACCAATGATGGGGCACTATCCCTCCCACTGACATCAAGGATGGGGCACTATTTCTCCCACTGATACCAATGATGGGACACAATTCCTCCCACTAATACCAATGATGGGGCACTATTCCTTCCACTGACACCAATGATGGGGACTATTCCTCCCACTGATACCAATGATGAGACACTATTCCTTCCACTGACATCGATGATGGGGCATTATTCCTCCCACTGACACCAATGATGGGACACTATTCCTCTCACTTACACCAATGATGGGGCACTGCTCTTTCCACTCTTATCAATAATGGGACACAAATCCTTCCACTGATACCAATGTTAGGACACAATTGCTCCCACTGACACCAATGATGGGACACTATTCCTCCCACTGATACCAATGATGGGACACTATTCCTCCCACTAATACCAATGATGGGACACTATTCCTCCCACTAATACCAATGATGGGACACTATTCCTCCCATTGATAACAATGATGGGATACAATTCCTCCGACTGATATTAATGATGGGGCACTCATCATTAATGATTTTTCCCACTCACAGCAATAATGAGACATCATTCATCTCACCGACACCAATGATGAGACATCATTCCTCTCACTGACACCAATGATGGGGTACTATTCCTGCCACTGACACCAATGATGAGACAGCATTCCTCTCACTGACACCAATGATGGGGCACTATTACCCTCTCCTACTTAACACAGTAGGTTTTTTACCCCCACTGACATTTGAGCATTTCCTCCCACAGGCCACAGCCTAAGGTCTAAGGGATAGTAAATTGGTCCTTTGTTTAGAAATTTTGGAGACCCCTGCCCTGTACAAAAGCTGGTCAAAGATGAGTATTTTTTTTTTTTCGTTCATCCGGTGGACCCATCTAGCGCTTTCCTCCCCAGCCTAAACTGTCTCTGGCCCTCCCCTTTCATTCACTGAATCTCAGTTTTTTTGAGTCATGGCGCTCAACATCACATGTGGCAGTTACTTAGGTTGGTCTTTATGCAAATACATTGTTTGAGGAACACCCACTCCTCCAGACTGACACCCACCCATCAAGGTGTTTTGATATTTGCATAACTCTTCCCAAGAGCCAGCTCAATGCTTGCATAAAGAGCTGAGGGTCCTTAGAGGAGAACTGAAGCAGGGTGTTGTAAAGTTTTTTTTTTTTTTTTTTTTTAATTTCAATAGGTTTTTATTGAATATTGCAAAGTACAACAAAGAACATGTGCATCAAAAATAACATACATAACACAAGATGCTCTATTTGTATCAAGGAGCAATGCAAGTCACATTACAGCCGTGTGTTCAATCCAAGAGCCAATGGGAGGGGAGGGCGATAGGAGGACCCAACCCGGCCGGCGCCAACCCGGCCCCGCCCGGATCCCTCATCAATGGTCCGGGGGTGGCCGTAGGCCCGCACCAACCCGGAAAGCGCCCCCCCCCCCCACCTAAAGTTTTTGTTTTTATGAAACTATTTACAGCACCCTGACAGCCCCTCCTACTAGCCATAATCTGCATGCATTGCATAGAGAATCACAGAGCACTGGAACTAAAAAGGTTGTATTTGAAATTTCATTAGCATGTTGATGAGGAACCAGGAAGGCAAAATATAAGCAGATTAAACGTCAGCATTAAGATTGTAACCAGTATGATAAGCTTCACACTTTAATCCTTCTCCACTACCCGGCCTGATTATCATTGAATATTTTTAGCAGTCACTACCGCGCTACGTCCAGTATAATGCAAATATTAACTGTACACCATGCAAGTGGATTTTTCACATTATCTTCTATTGATTATCATTAGCTTGGGCTCTGAAGGTTCCATTAAATCAATAATGTCTACTTGGATGGTGATTATGGTGAGCGCAGTGCTGATATTAAAATCTGAAGGACTAATGATGTCCTGTGCTTGCACTCAGAGGACAGAATTGTATCATGTTCCCGCGCACATGAGAACTGTTCATCCAGGGAATTGGGATTGAAGGCGCAATCTGCTTTTCCGAGAACACATTCTTTGGGAGAGCTTATGAAATATGTAAGAATGAGTATGTTTAGGGATCTGTGTATAAAACATTTGTTGTGTGGATGTGACAAATATCTGCGCAATCAGGATTAAAATCGCCGTACTTACTCTGTTATGTGTGGTTCCTATATTGTTATCGCCATCTAGTGGCCACAATATGTTTCTGTTATCTGATTGAGGGATTTGTGGAGAAAATGCATTATGGGGGAAGAATGATTCTTACATTGGTGGTCAGTGAGAAGAATGCCCCTTACATTGGTGGTCAGATAGAAGAATGCTCCTTACATTGGTGGTCAGTGAGAAGAATGCCTTGTACATTGGTGGTCAGTGGAAAGACTGATTCTTACATTGGTGGTCAGTGGGAAGAATGAGCCTTACATTGGTGGTCAGTGGGAAGAATGCCTTGTACACTGGTGGTCAGTGGAAAGACTGATTCTTACATTGGTGGTCAGTGGGAAGAATGAGTCTTACATTGGTGATCAGTGGGAAGACTGATTCTTACATTGGTGGTCAGTGGGAAAATGCCCCTTACATTGGTGGCCAGTGAGAAGAATGATTCTTACATTGGTGATCAGTGGGAAGATTGCCCCTTACATTGGTGGTCAGTGGGAAGAATGTCCCTTACATTGGTCATCAGTGGGAAGAATGCCCCTTACATTGGTCATCAGTGGGAAGAATGCCCCTTACATTGGTCATCAGTGGGAAGAATGTTCCTTACATTGGTGGCCAGTGGGAAGAAGGAGGAGGACACACCCAAAGAGCTCTCTCAGAGAACCAGCCCTTTTCAAGCCTGGGCCTTGCTTGCTAGCTTGGCCCAGGAACAATGCCTGATCCTGGGGGAGGCCCTGGGAGGGATCCCCCTGATGACACGGGGCCTAGTGAGGAGGAGGTGGAGGACCTGTCTGTGGGTCCAGGCCCCGGTGAGAATGCGGATGTCTTCAGCCAGAAGGTTATCAATCGTTTTAGGGCGATTGGAAGAGCTGAAGAAAAGCTTAAAGTTTTGAAGGCTGAACATAAATCCTTCAGAGCCAAATACTGCCAGGCCTGGAGTAAAAATCGCACAGCCATGAAGCCTGAGCTACAGGAATTGGAAGATAAGGTAAAGAAACAATCTTTATTACTGGAAAAGTTGAAAGATAGAAGCGGAGTGTTTAAAGAAAAATTTGATAATGAGAGGAGATTTGCCAGCCAAGCATCAGCAAGTTCTGTGGATCAGCAGCCTCAGTTAATGGATGACCAGGCTCCATCTGCCTCTGCACCTCTCCCCCCATGCCAGAACTGGGAATCGCCAGCGGCAACCAGCCAGGGGGTTGAGAGTGGGCATGGATCCCTGACATTTATCCAGGAGATGGAGTCCCCCCTGAGAGCAGATAAGTTTGCATTCACTGATGATCCATCAGAAATCCCTGTGGATGGGCAGAGGAGATACAAACCAGCAAAGCCAGTACTGGTGGAGAAATTCCAGTATACCATGCTGCCATCCAACATGTCTGCCCCACCTGCTGTTGTGGATGGTGTCCCAGGTGAGAAGGAGCTTTGCCTACAGCTACCTATTGGAGATTCTGCTGTGAACACAACCAGTACAGACATGCAGGGAAAATCCCTGACCGTGAAATCCCCGGACCATCAGGTGAATGTGGATGGACCTGCATCTGACACCCCAGACATGGATTTTGCTGGTCTGGCTGAGACCAGTAGTCCCTCTGAAAGCAAAATGGCTGCCAGCTCCAAGGAGTCTGTTTCACTTTCACCAGAGCTTCCCAGTGTTTCAGGGCTGATTGCTGGTGGGGGAGGGGATCAGCATGCTGCTGTTTTTGGAATGGAAGCAGCCATGGAAGTTACCTGCAGTGTTTTACCTGCTGCTGTGCTAGAGCTGAATTCCATTTCCACAGCTGAAAACCCTGTCCCAGTGGAAGAGAAGATGACAGCTGAATCTTTTACCAGTGCAGCACCAACTATGGATTCTGCTGTGAAGACAACAAATATCCCAGCAAGTATTAAAAATGACAATAATCATAAAGCAATGAATGTGGTGGGTGGTGGTGAAGGGGATAATATTGCTGGGAAAAATAGAAATGACATTTCTCCCCCTGCTCAGCAGAGGAAAGATTTATCGATTGTACAGATCAATCCCGGATCTGTACAATCGTTATCTGTTATGTCTGTGTCGGATGTTTCAAAACAAACTGATGGATTTTCTGCTGGGAGGAATGTTGGAAGCTATGCTTCAGCTTTGGGGAGTCGCACCAGGGTGGGTGGTGGGGATTTGGTTAGTAATCGCAATTCAAGGAGGTTTGTTGGGGGGTTGGTTAGTGGGTATAGGAGGAGGAATGTGGTTCAGTTGCGGTGGGAGGGCGATGGAACGCCGCCAGTAAGGGGGAGAGTGGCCGAGTTGGTCTTGGAAATGGGGTTTAAAGCCTGTGACATTTTTGCTTTGATTTGCCCGGTGGGAAGTTATGAATTTGATTTGTCGTTTGTGAAACCTGAGAGTTTGGATCTCTTTTGGGAGAGATTTAGGAGGTGCAAGGGCCTTCAGCAGTGGAGTGGTTTGGTGCCAAAGGTGATTTCAAGACAGCCTCTGATAAAGTCGGTGACCATCTTGGTGCGTAACGAATCCATACCAGAGGCTGATTTATTAGTATGGCTACGCCGATATGGCGAGGTCCTCACTCCAATGCGGAAGGTCCTTGATGAGCATGGGATATGGACAGGGGCCTGGACAGTGTCACTAAAATTGGGGGTGCTGGGCGATGTAGTTCAGCACCTTCCCTGCTCAGCCTTTCTGGGTAGGGATAGGCTGACCATTTTCTACCAAGGTCAGCCTAAGGTATGTAATAAATGTGGTGATAAAGGCCACTTTGCATCGTCCTGCACCCACAAGAAGTGCTCACTGTGCCAGGATTTAGGCCATTTGGCCAGAGAATGCACCCAGATTCGGTGCAATTTGTGCCAGCAGCTGGGTCATCCATATAGCCAGTGCCCAGAGGCACTGCATAACTTGCCAGGATTGGAGACTGAGCTGCAGAGGCTTGATAAAGAAGATGAAGCAGCTGAAGTTAGAGAGGAAATTGTTGTTGCCCCTCCTGTGTCTGTTGTGTCAGATTCTGTTTCCCCTAGTGAGGTGGTCCCTGAGTCTGTCCTTCCTGTGTCTGTTGTGTCAGATTTTGTTTCCCCTAGTGATGTGGTCCCTGAGTCTGTCCCTCCTGTTGTTCCTACATCTACTGTGCGTAGATCCTCCAGACTAGCGGAAGCTGCTGGGGGGGCGGGTATAGTGGATCTTCCCCCTCGGCCTACTCCACCTCCAGTCCCTGTCTCTCGACACCGCAAACGCGGCCAAGAGGGTGCAGGGGTGCTGGATGGTGGTGGGGTCGATGGGGTTGAGGGAGGGGTGTCCATGTCCCATGTCTCACCCTCTGTTGCGGAGGATTCGGATGATGAGGGGTGGGAGAGGACAAAGAGGAAGAAAAAGAAGAAGAGGAAGACCAGTAAGGCGGTCATTTCTTCCTTACAGTTAGAGCCAGGAGGGGTTCCTCTTGGCAACACATTTTCGGTTTTATCAGGGGAGGAGTTAGTATCCGATTTATCTACTTCTTTATCATCTATGGATGAGGGGGAGTCACATAGTGTAAAGAGAGCTGCTTCGGGTGATGAGAGTGTGGTGGAGGTTAAGAAACGACTACCCCAATCATCCTGATAGCAGTGCCCGCTCTGATAAAGGTGGCGACCATTAATGTCGCCAGCGTGAAATCTGCAAGAGCTCGTGATATTGCCTTATTTTTGCTCAGTGAGTTTGATGCTGAGATTTTATTTTTGCAAGAGACCTGGCTCAATACTTTGGCCGATGTCCATCTAGCAAAAAGGGAGTGGAGATGCGGTCCCTCCTTTTGGTCTCTTGCGGCTGAGCCTTGCAGCGGAGTTGCGGTTCTTTTTAAAACCGATATGGTAACGTGCCGGCGGATAATTGAGGTAGAAATGGGGAGATGCATGGTCTTAGACGTCTCTGTTAGGGGGCAGGACCTGCGCCTCATCAATATCTATGGACCGCAGTCAAAATGGGACAGGAAATGCCTCTTCACAAAGATCAAGCCCTTCCTTTTTACATCCCAGCAGGTTGTCTTTGGAGGTGACTTTAACACCATAATTAGGCCTGAAGACAGGAGGGTCTCCATAGACAGGCTGGGTTATGATAGCGTTTTTCTTAGAGATATGGTTAGACAAGCAGGCCTGGTAGATGTGCACATTAAGCACTGCCCTGGCAGCACAGGATTCACATTTCAGAGAGGGAATAGTCAGAGTAGGATAGATAGGTTTTTTTTAAAGGAGAACTCTGCTTTCTCGGCTCCTGAGTTGAGGGCGGTGGAGTTCTCTGACCACTGTATGCTGTCTGTGACTCTGAATGCCTCGGACACTCCACCCAGGGGAAGGGGTACCTGGAAACTGAATTCGGCTCTCCTGGAAGATGTAGAGGTAAGACAATCCTTTGAGGATTTTTTTCAGGCACAGGTTTCTATTCTGGACTTTTGCAGCAGTAAGTCAGAGTGGTGGGAGCTTGTGAAACAAAGGGCGATTGGACTTTTCAAGGCCATAAGTAAGAAGAAGCAGCTTGGTATGTATATTGTCTACCAGCATTTGCGGAGGAAGCTTGATCGTCTTGTCTCGTATGGAGGAGATCCAGGGGAGATCTCGGAGGTAAAGCTTCTTCTTAGGAAGTGTCAATACGACCGGCATGCCTCCTTGGTTCTGGAGAGAGATTACGGGAAATATCACTCGCCTGATCCTTACCAGAACTGTAAGCAAGGCATAGCAGTTAAGACGGTCATAGGTCTGAGGGATAGTACGGGTTCCCTGGTTAAGTCCAGATCAGGGATCCTGGAGATCTTCAGGTCATATTACGCAGACCTTCTGGGAAGAAAGGACCTTAGTCGGGACAGGATGGAAAGCTTTCTGGATTCTACTCCAGGATTGGGAAATGATACATTGCCTTTGATGGATTTGACAGAACCAATTTCAGCGGATGAGGTAGTTCGTGCTATAGAGAAGCTGGCTACCAAAAAATCGCCTGGGCCAGATGGGTTGACAGCTGAATTTTACAAGTGTTTTAAGTCCATTCTGGCTCCCTTTTTAGCGGAGGTTTATAACAGCTGTTTAGAAGAGGGTTCTCTCCCTCCCTCCATGAGGCAATCCGCTGTGATTCTTCTGTGAAAAGGTAAAGACCCCTCAATAATTGAGAACTGGCGCCCCATCAGTCTTCTCAATGTTGATAGAAAGATCTTGGCGAAGATTCTTTTTTGGCGCTTGTCGTCAGTAGCAGGCGATTTGTTGTCCAATCATCAGCACTGCTCGGTCCAGGGCAGAAGTACCTTTTCAGCAATTTTAGCTGTCCGGGAGGCTTTGGAGCGATGCAGGGCTGCTGGATGGAGAAAGTACTTGCTGGCATTGGATCAGGCGAAGGCTTTTGATCGAGTCAATCATGAGTACCTGTATTTGCTACTTGGTAGATACGGCCTGCAGGGGAGGTTTATTGATTGGCTGAAAACATTATATAAAGGGGCTGAGAGCTTCCCACTTGTTAATGGTTGGGTTGGACGGCCTTTTGAGGTTGGCTCTGGTGTGCGCCAGGGGTGTCCTTTGAGCCCCCTGCTATATGTATTCGCAATCGACCCCTTCATAAGAAGGTTAGAGAGTGGATCGTTGTGTGGGGTGCCTTTGGGCATTGCTGGTGTGCCACCTTTGAAGGTCGTGGCCTATGCTGATGATGTGTCTGTTATTATCTCTGGGATGGAGGAGGCGCAGGAGGTGGTCTCTGTGATAGAGCAGTACACAGAGGCTTCTGGCTCTAAAATCAATCATGAAAAGAGTGAAGTTTTCTGGATGGGTGAGGAGGGTGAAAGCTTCGAACTTCCGGATGCCTTCCCAGAGCCCCAGCAGGAACTTAAAGTGTTGGGCATCAAATTTGGTCCTGGTGACTATGGTCATCGAAATTGGGAAAGCAGGTTGTTGAATGCCAATGCCAAGGTGGCAAGCTGGAAGAAATGGAAACTTTCCTTGAGGGAAAGGGTTGACTTGATTAAAACTTACCTGATCCCAATCTTTTTATATGTCAGCTTTGTCTGTATCTTGCCGGAATCTCTCTATGCAAGGGTGTACAGCTGCTTTTTCCAACTGTTATGGGGAAATAGGCTGAACCTGATCAAACGCAATGTAACTTACCTGTCCAGGCGGGAGGGTGGTCTAGGAATGGTCAACCCTATAGTTTTCTTTTCTCTGCTCTTTTTAAAGTATAATCTTGGTAATATGTTAGCAGAGACCCCGCCGGGATGGGTGGGTATTTTTCAATCTTGGTTTAGGCCTTTTCTGCGATGCTGGGAAGATGGCGGGCCAGTGAAAAGTCTGAGAGTCCGACATGGCAAGCTTCCGGCTTATGTTGCCCCGTGTCTGAAAATACTTAGGCAGTGGCAGGTGACAGTGGGGGATATCAAGTCCCTCCCCAGAAAGCTTCTGGAGAAGAGGATTTTGGGCTCTGCTTTCAGTGTGTCACTGACCTTAAGGGATTGCCCAGGCCCCGTAATGAGGGAGGGGTTGCGTTTAATTAACTTAGGAAGAATCCCTTTGAAGTTTAGGGATCAAGCCTGGCTCGCTTTCCATGGAAGGCTCTATGTGAGAGGGAACCTGAAGCATCGCCCTGTGGATGATCGGGATTGTCCTAGAGCGGAGTGTGTTGGTAAAGTGGAATCTATGGACCACTTTTTGCTCCAGTGTCCCTTTAACATAGAGGTGTATAAAAGGGTGGGGAGGGCTCTAGGCCTCCCCTTTCTCTATCGCATGAGTTATGCGGAGTGGGTGTACGGGGCATTCCCGACTCGCTGGGATTTTGATTTGGATACACTTTTTCTAGTTAGTATAGTTGTCCGTTACTTCACGTGGAATGCACGGTGCCAGATTACCCTGCGGAAGAAAGTCCTCCCTGTTGAGGTGGTGGTGTACGATATTCTGGGTGAGGTTGGGAAGATTCGGGGTCTTGAGAAGGGCAGGGAGCCTCGAGCGGTCTGGATAAGGGCGTGGAGGAATATCAGACCTGCTTTTGGTGAACTGTCCATCTCTGGGTGAGGAGCTCTTTTCCTATGCTATTTCTTTCACGCCCTTAGCTTTTGTTGGTTAATATCTTCTTTTTGAAGAAGGGCTGCATGCATAATGGGGGTGGTTTTGTTTCTTGACCTCGCAGGTTGGATGTCTGGTGTGGTGGTGTGAGTCCTACTAAGATTATTTTCTCCGGTAATGACAGTTTCATGATGTGAGTTTTGTTTTTGCTGTAAAGCCATTCTTTATTTGAGAGCAGAACTTGCTATGTATTTTTTTCCATTTTCATGTAAATATGTATATATTTATTTATGTATATTGATTTTATGATTATTGATTGCAAGACTTTTAATAAACAAAAATTGGGAAGAATGTCCCTTACATTGGTCATCAGTGGGAAGAATGCCCCTTACATTGGTCATCAGTGGGAAGAATGCCCCTTACATTGGTCATCAGTGGGAAGAATGTTCCTTACATTGGTGGCCAGTGGGAAGAATGTTCCTTATGCTGGGGATCAGTGAGAAGAATGCTCCTTACATTGGTGGTCAGTGGGAAGAATGTCCCTTACAATGGTGGTCAGTGGGAAGAATGCTCCTTACATTGGTAATCAGTGGGAATAATGCTCCTTACATTGGAGGTCAGTGGGAAGAATGCTCCTTACATTGGTGATCAGTGGGAAGAATGTTCCTTACATTGGTAATCAGTGGGAAGAATGCCCCGTACATTGGTAATCAGTGGGAAGAATGCTCCTTACATTGGTAATCAGAGGGAAGAATGCTCCTTACATTGGTAATTAGAGGGAAGAATGATTCTTACATTGGTGGTCAGTAAGAAGAATGCTCCTAACGTTGGTAATCAGAGGGAAGAATGATTCTTACATTGGTGGTCAGTGGGAAGGATTTTATTAGATTTTATTAGAATCCCCCTTATATAAGTTTCCCCATTTAAATCCCACTTTTATTGGAGTCCCACTCAGAGTCCCCCTTACATCAGGATACCCATATGAATCCCCTTATATTAGAATCCCCATCAGAGTCTCCCTTACATCAGGTTCCCCATCAGAGTGACCACTTACATCAAAGTGCTCCTTACATCTGGTTCCTTTTAAAAATCCCCCTCATATTAGTATCCCCGTTAAAGTCCCCCATACATCAGAGTCCTCCTTATGTCAGAGTCCAACCTTATATCTGGGTCCTCCCTTTATCAAAATCCACAGCAGACTCACACCTTACATCAGGGTTTCCCTTACATCAGGGTCCCCATCAGAGCAGGAATACTGTGCACTTCAGCTGTGGGCTGGACAAAATCTCGAAACGGGCTGCATGTGGCCCGCAGGCTGTAGATCGGAGACTGCTGCATTAAACAGATGCATAATTAGGGAGTGGTCAGGGTCAGGTGTCATTTTGTCACCAGGCAATCCTAGACCAGCCAGAGGAAGAATTTATGACTCACTCTGAAACCTTGTAATAAATCTGTCGCAGAATCTGCCCATGTTTACAATTGCCTTGCTGGGCGACAGGATTGATGCAAACTGTCAGTGTACAAGGCCACTCATCTGACCCGTACGTATGCCCAATGACCAGTTACTGGTGTATGTGTAATGGCCATGATCCCTGACTGCTTGCCATTGATTTGTACATGCTGCTGGCCATGGCTGCATGCAATGCCAGATACAATAGACCAGACTTTCTCAACCTTGTTAATATGGAGAAGCCCTTGAAATGACTTTAAGGTCCCAGGGAACCCCTATTAATAATTACAATATCTACAGTTCACGGTATATAGTGTGCTGGTTATTAGGAAGAATGCTTCTCTCATTGGTGATCAATCACCCTTACAGATAGCTAAAAAGATCACTGGCATCAGTCATTACATACAGAGCTTTTCTTCTGAAAGAGTAGATGCAGGAACTCCTCCCTTGTGAGTCACCCCTTGTCTCCGCCCCTATCCACCTCCCAGTACCGCCCATTTTAGAGAATACAGAACCAAGTATCATTCTGTGGTGCTAAGTAACTTATATTGATCTTCTTGATTTAAAAAAGAAAGCAGCAAAAAAGATTCCCTGTAGCCAGCAACAATAGAGCATCCTACACAACAATGACCCCCCCGCGCAACATAATACCACCCCAGCAACAATACATCCATCCCAACAACAATAGACCTCCAGCAGAAACAACAGATCTTGCTGCAGCCAGTATCAACAGACCCTTAAGCAGCCAGCAACAATAGACTTCTCTTTCAATAGTAGAACCTTTATAGCAACAACCAACCCATCAGGAACATAAGACCCCTCCCAAAAACAATAGATCCTCCACCAGCAACATTAGACCCCCACACAAAAATAGATCCCCACCAGCGACAATAGATCTCCCAGCCGCCATCATCAATAGACCCTCCAGCACACCTCAGCACCCCTTGCCATTACATACATTCAGTGCTGGAGGTGCCAGAACTGTGTTCCTCCAAAAAAAGCCCTTATTATTACATGTCTAAGAGGCAGAAATTGCTTATTGCTCAAGGAACCCCTAGCAACCTCTGGAGGAACCCTGGCTGAGTATGACTACGCTACATTCGTGGCTCTGTGTGCCCAAATGCATTTGTGTGCATGAGCCCTGAGTGTAGAGAATGTATTTAGTTGCTTCAGTCAATACAAATTTGTTGTCCCTTCGGATCTATTGATGACTATATGACGCGCAACACAGTCCACTCGATATTCAACATTCAGTGAAAAAGGAGAAAAGGGGAAGAAAAGCTACCATAGTGTAGTAAATGTATTTAAAAAAAAAAAAATTTAGAATACATTTTACACTCACATAAAAACGATGTACACCGCATGTAAAACCCAGGAGTGCCGCCTCAGCATGCGCTCCAAGGGCCGGAAAGGATGTCACTTGAAACCCCTGCCCAATGCGTTTCCGAAAGACGCGCAGTGTGAGCATTAAAAAGCATTGGAAGGGGTTTCCGATAACGTCATTCCGGCCCATGGAGCGCATGGTGAGGTTGCACTTCTGGGTTTACATGTGATGTTCAGAGTTTTTATGTGAGTGCAATGTGTATTCAAAAGTAATTTTTTTAAAAAGATTTACTACGTTATGGTAGCTTTATTTCCCCTTTTCTCTTTTTGAACTGAATGCTGAACATCGAGTGCACTGCGCTGAAAGTAAAGAAAAGCTCCAGGATTGTGGCAGGAAGGGGCACAGGAGAATGGAGAAGATCCCAGAAGGGAGATCATCCACATGCATGCTTGACTCTTATGCCGATAACAGGGGGTCATATAATCTCTGGTGAGAGTGGGAGAATCTGAGGGGGGGGGGGTCACGGATTGTGCACAAACAATATGAACTAAGCACTTTATAAATGGACATTTTTTTCATGCACTGAGAACTTTTATATTAACCACTTGCCGACCGCCGCACGACTATCTACGTCGGCGGTCAGCCCCTCACAGGCAAACTGACGTAGGTCTACGTCGCTTGCTTGTGAGGGTCTAGGGAGCGAGCGCGCGCCCCCGGAGGCGCGTTCCTGCTCCCGCGTGGTCACGGACCCCCCGGCGCGTTTGACCGGCGGACTCCATGTCCGCCGGCCACTCTGCGATCGGCGGGGGAGAGGGAGAAAGTCAGGCAGCTTGTGTAAACAAGCTGCCTGTCATTCTCCTCGGTGTAAAGACACTGATCACACGGATCTACTATGTAGATCCGTTGATCAGTGTCCTTACAGCTCAAGCCACAGCCAATCACAGTAGAAAGCACGCCCCTAGGGACACACACAGCCCCTCCCTCCCAAATAAAGTTAACCCCTTCACTACCAGTGTATTTTTACAGTAACAGTGCATATGTATAGCACTGATTACTGTAGAAATGTCACTGGTAACCCCAAAAGTGTCAAAAATGTCAGTCAAGGATCCGATCTGTCCGCCCCAATGTCGCAGTACCGCAAAAAAAATCGCAGATCGCCGCCATTACGCGTTAAAAAAAAAAAACAACAAAAAATGACAAAAATCTTTCCCTTTGTTAGTAAACGCGATAACTTTTGCGCAAACCAATCAAAATACGCTTTTTGCGATATCATAGCATAAAACAAATTGGCCGAAAATGTTAGAAAATTTTGATTTTTACATTTTTTTGGGGGGGAATTTCATATAAAAAAATGTGAAAAATATTGCTATTTTTGCAAAATTGACGCTCTTTTTTTGTTTATAGCGCATGATCAAAAAATCGCACAGGTGATCAAATACCACCAAAAGAAAGCTCTGTTTGTGGGCAAAAAAGGACGCCGAATACGTTTAGGTACAGCATCGCACGACCGCGCAATTGTCCGTTAAAGTCACGCAGTGCCGAATCGCAAAATACCCCCTGGTCGTTTAGCAGCCAAATCCTCCGGGGCTTAAGTGGTTAAAGTGTTTGTATACCCTCACATATACCCAGTGAAGTGACTGGCTTCAGGTGATACACAGAGATTAAACAAATCCTCCTACATAAATTGTACCTGTTTAGCCGCAGTCGTCTCTTCTCTACATCCATTCAAAGTCCAGAATTTATAAAGCTTGCCTGAGATTTCAGAAAAGGGGGGGGGGCTGAAATTACACACTGCCGTAAAATTGCGGCTGGTCAGCAAGTGGTTAACCACTTGCCGACCGCCACACGAATATTTACTGCGGCAGTCAGCCTCTCCTGGGCAAAGTGACGTAGACCTAAGTCGCTCTCCCATGAGCCTGTAGGGGGCGAGCGAGCGCGCGCCGGTGGCGGCATGCTCCCGCCCCCGCTTGTTCCCTGCCTAGCCAGCGCGAGTGACCGGCGGCTCCGATGTCCGCCCGCCACTCGCGATCTTCCACACTTCCACAGGAGAGGAAGAAAGACAGACGGCTGATGTAAACACAGCCATCTTTCATTCTCCCTGATGTAAGCACAGAGGCTATGCGATCCTGCTATGTAGGATCGTATGTCTCTGTGATTACTTCACTAGCTACGCCCCCCCCCCCCCACAGTTAGAATCATGCCCCTAGGGACATACTTAACCCCTTGATCACCAGTAAAATTAACCCCTTCCCTGCCAGTGTCATTTTTACAGTAACAGTGCATATTTATAATGTCACTGGTACCCCCAAAAGTGTCAAAAATGTCAGTCAGGAGTCCGATCTGTCCGCCGGAATGTCGCAGTCCCGCAAAAAAAAAACTCAGATCGCCGCCATTACTAGTTTAAAAAAAAAACAATAAAAATTACATAAATCTTTCCCGTAGTTAGTAAACGCAATAACTTTTGTGCAAACCAATCAAAATACGCTTATTGTGATTTTTTTTTTTACCAAAAATATGAAG
Source organism: Pelophylax lessonae (assembly GCF_965119305.1). Classification (NCBI taxonomy): domain Eukaryota; kingdom Metazoa; phylum Chordata; class Amphibia; order Anura; family Ranidae; genus Pelophylax; species Pelophylax lessonae. The sequence continues at coordinate 276,248,822 of NC_138775.1, read as the reverse complement.
CAGAAAACAAATTGGCCTAAAATGTTAAAAGATTTTGATTTTTACACTTTTTTTTTGAGAATTGCATATAAAAAAATGTGAAAAATATTGTTATTTTTTCAAAATTGGCGCTCTTTTTATGTTTATAGCGCAAAAAATAAAAATCGCACAGGTGATCAAATACCACCAAAAGAAAGATCTGTTTGTGGGAAAAAAAGGACGTCAATTTAATTTGGGTACAGCGTCGCACGACCGTGCAATTGTCCGTTAAAATCACGCAGTGCTGAATCGCAAAATAGGGCCTGGTCATTGAGCAGCCAAATCCTCCGGGGGTAAAGTGTAAAAAACGAGACTTTAGTGTCACTTTAAGCACTATACATTTCACTAAAAGGACTGGATACGTACTAAACAACTTGTGAAATTTAACACAAAGAGACTTTCTATATTTTATGTATTTGATTTCATTTTTTTGCGTGAGTTTATATGTGATTTTGTATGGAGGGGTAAATGTGACGAGACCAACCTCGCCACATTGCATTGGAGGAGCCTGGTTGCCCGCCTGCTGCCTTTGGACTATGGACCAGACTTTAAAAGACTTTGACTCCATGGCGATTAAACTGTATTCGTGGGGTCTGAGTGCCATTCACCTAATAATGTGCACTCAGACCTGAGCTATCTGGGGATCTGTAACATGTCTATGTTTAATGTATAAAAAGTAACTTTATATATTATAAAGCATAATACTGCATTTGGGTCCCCATGTGTGTAATGGAGTCTCGCTGTGAAAACTAGTTCTAGCTGCAGAGAGAGAGGGGGGGGGGGTTGTTTCCAGCAGCCCCCTCCTGAGGAATGTCTACTGATTTAAACTGAGTGCTTTTGTCTAGAGTGGGGGATGCTCTGCTTCTGGGAGTCTGTAATGTGATACATGTCTGTTTGTGTTACAGTCTTCCATTTGGTCCCCTAGGGGAGTGTCCACCAGGTGGGAGACCTGCATAAATACAGGGGCAGGTAGCCCTCAATAAATATACCACTGCTTGACCTTCCACACGGAGCTTTGTCTCGTTCTTGGGGGGATTCACTGTATGCTGCTGGAGACTGATTGCTAAGAGTGTAAGCTGATGAATGCTTCTCCTGTTCGTCTGCTAGCAGCTATTCGTGAGGTTCCAGGTTGGAGTGCTATTTTGTATCCAGTTCGGGAGTTTGATGTCCTGCAAGTAGCTGTGCCTGTCTCTCAGAAAGGGGCATATCGCCTAAACGGATTTTAACCCCTTGTCTGCTGAAACGGTCCGTTACAGTAAATAACCAGGTACTGCCATTATAGGACATTTTTTTTATATGCTAGGTAAGCTGTGAGCCACTTATGAACAGCAGCTATAAGAACCATAAATAATTGGTGTTTGGATTTGATTGGGTTTGGGTTTGAAACGCAAGTGTAATACATAGCGCGGGTATTTGAAATGTAAGAATTTGTTATGAGTTGGTGAGAAATAAGCCACATTGGCGGATGATCTGGAAAGCTCTTTATTCCCCCTCCATGCTGTGTGTAATGCAGTGCGAATAAACATAATCTACAGGTGTCACAATTAGCATTTCTGCAATTCAGTGCAATTATCCCCTTATATACAAGCATTTTGCATAAGCAGAAGCAATTTGCGCCAAAAATAAGTAGCATGCGCACTTCAGCCATATTGATGAGATAAATGGAGTGAAGTGTATGTACATACGGTGTTCAGCATGCTAATGTAGAGCGTTTCAACACGAAACAAACCCCAGCAGAGGACACATTCAGCCGGGAACAATAATGTAATCCAGGAGATACGGATACCAGGAAATTGCTTTATCTATATACTTATCTCTTGAATTCCACCGTGATCATGTATGCAGTATATTGAACATGGTCTGATTTCCTTTTATTAACCACTTTACCACTGGAGGATTTTGCTGTCTTACGTCCAGGCCACTTTTTGAGATTCGGCGCTGTGCGACTTTAACTGACAATTGCGCGGTCGTGCGACGCTGTACCCAAACAAAATTTACGTCCTTTTTTTCCCACAAACAGAGCTTTCTTTTGCTGGCATTTGATCACCTCTGCAATTTTTACTTTTTGCGCTATAAACAAAAAAATAGCGTTTATTTTGAAAAAATAACAATATTTTTAACATTTTTTTATATGAAATTTCCCCCCCCAAAAAATGTAAAAATCAAAATTTTTTTACATTTTGGCCAATTTGTTTTCTGCTACCTATGTTTGGCAAAAAAAATCACAATAAGCGTATTTGGTTGGTTTGCGCAAAAGTTATTGCGTTTACTAACTAAGGGAAAGATGTATGTCATTTTTGGTGGGTTTATTTAACGAGTAATGGCGGCAATCTGCGATTTTTTTTTTGCGGGACTGCGACATTGCGGCGGACAGATCGGACCCTTGACTGACATTTTTGACACTTTTGGGGGTACCAGTGACATTGCTACAGTAATCAGTGCTATACATATGCACTGTTACTGTAAAAATGACACTGGCAGGGAAGGGGATAATTTTATTGGAGAGGGAGGGGTTAATGTATGCCTGGTGCTTACTGACGTGTGTGGGGGGAGGTGACTGAGTGACACAGGGACAGATCGCAGGTTCAGCTTGTGTAAACAAAGCGGGCGGATCTCCCAACTCGATTCCCCGACGATCGGGGAAGAGCAGCGGCGATCGCCGCCGCTCCTCCCCTGGCCCGACTCCCGCTGTGACTGAAAACAGCGGGAGCGCGCCTACAAGGGGAGGAGTCCAGCGACGTAGGTCTACGTCGCTGGACGGAATCGAGCCACTTTGCCGCAGTACAGTCCCAGTGACTGGTCGGCAAGTGGTTAAGAACAAATAAGGCAGAGAGAGATTACTTACTATACCTTACAAGACGAAAGTCATGTATTGGATCTCTAGAGCAGCCTTTTTCAACCAGAGGGGCCAGGCACCCTTGGATGCCTTCAGGTCGCTAAGGGCTGCCTTGGGAAAATATCTAAAAAATTGCCCAAAAATTGTATACAAGCCAGCCAGTGGATGAAGCCTGCTTTTTAGTTTTATAAAGCAACAGGTTTTCATTGTGCACCATTACAACCTTCCAGCCATCAGCCAGTCCTAACAACCAATGACATAATCGGTTGATAGGATGGACCTGCATGGCCTCCTTGTTTGCCCCTCCCCTACCTCTCTCCATCAGCACTTGGGTCACATTAGCTGAGTGAGGGAGAGAAACATAGGAATAATAGTCAGTACCAGTGTGCAAAGGTGTGTTTGCTTTGTAAGAATAAATCGGATGTAGAACCCTCCCAGGTAGGTGCTAGGCAAAGTATATGTGTGGCCCTGTTCTGCTTATCAGGAGGGTCTGATCTGTTAGTTAGCCTGTCACATGCTTTCAGGTGTGACTGTTTAGTCTGGGGAGTCTCCCCACTGTATCCAATGAGGGACCTTGTTGGACAGTGGAGGAAACCTAGCCAATAGCACACCAGGGTTTATGACTGTCCCAGTGGGTGAGCATTGCCGCAATGCATCCTGGGATTGCCCATAAATACAGAGGGAGCATGTGACAGGGTGTCTTTTGGCGGGAGCAAAGTCCCAGGAGGAGGTGGATGGCTGTCTCTCCTCCTGCTGAAGTGAGGAAGGTGGTCCAGGCAGTCAGCCTAGGGACCAGGGGTTGAGCTGTGCTGCAGAAGGATCCAGTGTGCTTACCAAGTGCATACCCCCCAACCGTCCCTGATTCTCTGGGATTGTCTCGGAAAATGGTCCATGTCCCAGGGTCCCGGCGAACCAGGGCTGATTCCCGGAATGGTGGTGCGGGAACCAAGCCGCCCCACACCGCCATCCCGGGAATCAGCCCTGATTCGCCGGGACCCCGGGACACTGACCATTTGCCACGAGCAATATAGCAGCGGCTCTCTCTTCTCAGCTGCCTGTAACACGCAGAGAGAGAGAGCGGAGTACACTGAGCCCGCCCTTCCTCCTTCCTGTGTTTTCCTGTACACAGAGGAGGAGTCGGGGAGCGAGCTGCCACAACGGTCCTCTGATCTGAGGTCTGTCATTTCAAGCATGGGAAGGGGGTGAATGTAGCTGAGGGGGGATGTAGCTAGGGGGGGGTGGATGGAGCTGGGGGGAGGGATGTAGCTGGGGGGGTGTATGGAGCTGGGGGAGGGATTTAGCCGGGGGGGTATGGAGCTGGGGTGGGCATTTGGGGTGTATGGAGCTGGGGGGGGGGGTGGATGGAGCTTTGTTGGGTATTTGGGGTATATGGAGCTGGGGTGGGTCTGTCGGTGGGATGGATAGAGCTGGGATGGGAGGTTAGGAAGGGGAAGAATGTAGCTGAAGGCGGGGGGGTTGGATGGAGCTGAGGGAGGGATGTAGCTCGGGTGGGGTGTATGGAGCTGGGGTGGGCATTTGGGGTGTATGGAGCCGGGGGGTTGATGGAGCTTTGTTGGGCATTTGGGGTATATGGAGCTGGGGTGGGTGTTTGGGATGGATAGAGCTGGGATGGGAGGTTGGGAAGGCGGTGAATGTAGCTGAGGGTGGGGGGTGGAGCTGGGGGGGGTGTATAGAGCTGGGGGAGGCCTGTAGCTGGGGGTTGGTGTATGGAGCTGGGGTGGGCATTTGGGGTGTATGGAGCTGGAGGGGGTGGTGTATGGAGCTGGGGTGGGCATTTGGGGTGTAAAGAGCTGGTGGGGGGTTGGATGGAGCTGGGGTGGGCATTTGGGGTGTATAGAGCTGGGGGGTGGATGGAGCTGGGGTGGGCATTAGGGGTGGATAGAGCTGGTGGGGGGGGGGTGCATGGAGCTGGGTGGGCATTTGGGGTGTACAGAGATGGGGGGGGTGGATGGAGCTGGGGTGGGCATTTAGGGTGGATAGAGCTGGGGGGTGGATGGTGCCGAGTCCGACCCCTGCTTTCTATATAATACATACTCCTGTCTGCTGCATTCTGTACATTACACACTCCTGTCTCCTGCATTCTGTACATTACACACTCCTGTATTCTGTACATTACACACTCCTGTCTCCTGCATTCTTTACATTACACACTACTGTCCCCTGTATTTTGTACATTACGCACTCCTGTCGCCTGTATTCTGTACATTACACTCTCCTGCACTATATACACAATACTGTACATTATATACTTCTCACCAAAGTCTTCATTGTCTCAACAGTTGCTGGTTGCTATGCAGTCTCTGACTATTTTAATGAAGTTCTTCTTTAAGGTAGGCTGAGCAATCAAAGCATATTTTATGGGTACTAGGAAGTCTGGGTTTTGTTTACCCTATCCCACTGCTAAGCGATTGGCCACACCCACAGTTTGCCACGACACGCTCTGCGCACCGCAGGTTTTGTCCCTCTTTCAGTGTCCCTCATTCCAAAGTTCAAATGTTGGGAGGTATGCAAGTGGAGCTGCTGGGCAGAATACTTCTGGAAAAACAGTATCGTGAGTACTCAAGACTCTGCCCAGGGGTCTGCCTAAGAGAGGGGAGCACTCCAGAGGGGTCAAGAGGATCCAGAAGTCAGCTAACCCAGAGTGATACAGTAAAGGGGGTGCCAAGTTGTTAGGCTCTGAAGATAAGGGAGTAAAGGGGGCGCCAGGAAGGGCCCTGAAGATGCTCAGCAGTGCAGTCTACTATAAAGGACAGCTACCTCAGGAAAGGAGTGCCTTAGGAAGCTGAAGGGACTCTTTCACAGTTAAGGGCAAAGTAAAGTAAGCGGCCTAGCCATGACTAGCACAGACAGCGCTAACCAGCATTTTCTAAATTGTCCCAGCATATTGTGCGTAGTTCAGTTTGAATGGAGTATCCCACTCCTCCCTTATCCCACCCAAGTTCCTAATAAAACCTAAAAACCAAAGAAACTGAACTGGTCCTTGTCTGAGGTAAAAACACTTGGAAACATGTCAGAATGTTCTACTGTTGCTAATGGTAACCCAGGGGAACCCGTCATCAGCAGATCCCTTGGGAGTAGTGCTACACAATCTTCCAGCCATCGGCCAGTCCTAACAACCAATGACATCATTGGTTGATAAGATTGACGTCGGGCACCTGCACGGCCTCCTTATTTGCCCCTCTCCTGCCCCTCACCATCAGCACTGGGGTCACATTAGCTGAGTGAGGGAGAGAAACTGAGGGAGAGGAGAAACATAGGAATACTAGTCAGTACCAGTGTGCAAAGGTGTGTTTGCTTTGTAAGAACAAATCACCTCTAATGTTAGGTGTCCTACGTGTGTGGATGCTGCCTCATTATGTAAAACTATTAGTTTAGTTGTTTATATTTTAGAATGGGTTGCAGAATTTTAAGGTGCGCCCGACTTAAAAAAGGTTGAGAAACACTGCTCTAGAGGCTTACATTTATTTTTTGCACACATACTCACATTTTAAAGTATTTTGTATATCAATTTCAAACGGATATATTTTTGTTGTTTTGGATGAATTGAAAAAGGGTCAGTACCTCTGTCATGATTTTATTGTTTGTGTGGAAAGAGAAAACAACTTGTGTAAAGTCTAAAGTATTTTTTTAAATTAAAACTCAGATTAAATTAAAGCCAACACGTTTTGGAGTTTGACAGGTCTCCCATCATCAGGGTACTGTGCCCCCCCCCCCTCTTCAGACTTTGAACCCAGGATGCCCAGCGGTTGACATATTGGAATGTAAAATAATTTAAGGCCATCTCCAAATACACAGTGGGGTTGGTTTACTAAAACTGGAGAGTGCAAAATCTGGTGCAGCTGTGCATGGTAGCCAATCAGCTTCTAACTTCAGTTTGCTCAATTAAGTTTTGACAAAAAAAACCTAGAAGCTGATTGATTTCTATGCAGAACAGCACTAGATTTTGCACTCTCCAGTTTTAGTAAATCTATTCTGACTCCAATTGTTGTAATAGTGACTTATCCCTTGCTGAGACCTATTCCTGGTCTGTATAAGCAGATGCAATCACCGCAGACAATCATTATCAGATAGCTGAACTCACCAGACACCATTTCTTTCCGTCCACGTAGGTTTTATTGAAAGCAGTAGTTATAACAGACAACAAAATGTGGCAGATGGTTGAAGATGGTATCTGCAGGTCAAAACATGGTAATGTGTTCCCGGATGCGAGCAGATTGTATGAAAGCCTATAGATGTGGCCATCTCTATCCCTATAAGCATAAAGAATCAGGAACAGGAAATGCATCATAAATGTGAGGGGACAGGAAGGAACAAAGAAGGGAAAGGAAAGTGCAAGAACTGAAATAACCACAAGATGGCAGTATAATGACCAAATATATAGAGATTACCATAACTATGCATTATATTGTATCTTACATATTGGTGTAACAGCACAAAATCAACCCCACTGTCTATGCTACTGGAATCTGTTAAGCCTGTCTACATAGGGGCTTAGGTATGGAGTTCATCATTGATGACTCAAACTATCCAATGTCCTATAAAGGGATGGAACCATCAAAAAAATAAATCCGAGAAGAGGGCATTTTGTTTAGAAGGACAGCATAGCAACCACAGGCCAGGGAGGAAAAGCACAGAGCAAACAAGTGCTGATGTCAACAACATAATATCCTTTTTTCATTTCAGGGCTTAAAGCGGAGTTTTACCCCCGGGACAGTCAGGGCTAGTGCATTCCACAATGGATAGCCTCTGATCTGTCCCGGGTTGCACTTACCTACAAGAAGAAATACTTACCTTGAAAATGTATTGTCCAGCGCTGCCATCTCAGGTGTGGGCAGCTTGAAGCCAGCGCGATCCTCTTCTGCGTCCTCTTCGGTCCCACGATGCACTGCACCGGCCCCGCCGTTACTTCCAGGGCGCGCGCGTCATCCCTCCACAGCTTCTGGGCATGCCCAGAAGTTGTTTAGAAAGGAATGACGCGCGCACCGGAACTGACGTCGGGGCCGGTGCAGGCGCATTGATTCCTGGGAGCGATGACGTTCAGCTTCAAGGAATCATTGCAAGCCAGGAAGTGACGATGGGCCGTGGCCGCCGAGGGGAGGAAGAGGAAGTAAGGTAAGTATATTTTCTTCTAATCCAAGGTAAGTAAAAATAAAAAAAAAAATGCGATTATCCATTTCTTTTTAAGGTGACCCGGACCAAGAAGATGGACAGAAGTGTCATTTTAGGGTGGAACTCCACTTTAACAACACTTTAAGCATTAGCGTCCAGCTTCTGGGTGCAGGTTAAGGGGTCAGAGATATGTGGAGAACCATTTTATTCTTAACCACTTGTCCTCCTGAAGGTTTATACATGATAACATTTTTGGCTCCTTATTTCTTTGTAAGTGGGAAAACTTACAAAATCTTCAGGGGATGAAATAATTATTTTTCCCACTGTATTTATACGTGATCTGGCACACAGCTTCCGCCCTTTAGCAGTAAAACTGCTATAGGGTGGTCAGCAGTGCTGGAACAAGGTCATCCAGCACCCAGGGCAAAAATGCCAAATTGACCAGCCTTGTAACAGAAGAAAGGCACCCCATCCCTAAAGTAAGCAATTGCGCCCAGGGCAGCAGTCCCTCCTGCCCACCCCTTGTCCCAGCCCTGGCGGTCAGCAAGTGGTTAATATGTTCTGATGCCTGAACAGAGATGGCTCCATCCTTCTAGAGAGAAAAGCAAATGAAAGCATTTTGAGGGGGAGTACTGTGACCTCTGTGGGAGGCAGGCCTGTCCATTGGGGGTGCAGAGACGCTGCCCCCTCTATCCAGACGTCCGGCCCCCTAATCTACATGCATGGATTCCAATGGGGTTTTTTTTTTTTTTGAAGCTTGTGATTAGAGCCAGAGGCTCTAATAGGCTTCAAAGAAGGGTGGACCCGGGGCGCAGAGCACTGTGCCCTGAGTCCACCCAGTTGTGTGACAATAGCGAATGAGTATTCGCTATTGTCACACGGATTCTCCTTCTGGTCAATCAGGAAGCGGGTCCTGAGACCCGTTTCCCGATTTGCGGAAAGGAGAAGCCATGCCATTAGCCAAGGAGGAGGGAGAAAACGCAGCCGACTGAGGGGACAGTCGCCGCTGCTGCCTGCCCTCCACATGTCCAGGGTGAGTGAGCCGGGGACCCGGGGGGGGGGGGGGTTATGGTGTGCGGGCTGGTGTGGCCTGGGGGGGGGGTATGGTGTGTTCCGTCTGCTGCCCCCCCCCCCCCGGCCCATCGAGCACCAGGGGAGGTGATAACTACCTGAAAGTGTTACAGTTACACATTGCTTAACATGCTGCACTTAACAATAAAAATAAATCTCATGGTAGCTCTAATTAAAAAAAAAATACATTAGAATTGCACAAAAGTGTGAATGACCCTAAAAAAAAAAAAAATGGAGGAAAAACAAGCTACGCTAGAGCTGTTTCTATAAAAAAAAAAAAAAAAAATCAGCTTGCTGCCAGGAATAGATACATTTTTCCTGTCTTCCTGTCTTTCATAAATTGCCCTTAAAAATAATGGCTTCAGTCTACTTGCTGTGGGCAAAGCATCGTCCTCATTTATCATTGGCCTTTACCGAGAGTGGTTCTTTGCAGCGCGGCTGCCATTAAATTTCATCCTTTGTTCCGGTGTTCTCATTTTCCAGTGTAGGCGGCTGCGGGACAATAAAGAATGCTTTTTTTTTTTTTTTTTTCTTAAAAAAAACTTTGATATAAAACCTGGATAAGTTCAACAGATCAATACAAAACATACAGAATTCTGGTTTGCTCTCCAAACTTGCCTGCTGTCGTGCAATTGCCGGTCACACAGGGTTCTCTCACAGGGGGTTTTCCTTTTACCTTCATTTTACCCTAATTACATAGCATGCTGTGATGCCTGGGTACTGTCATATAGAAATGACTAAGAATAGGTGGATATGGGGACCCCGATCTATCATCCTGGGGTGATCGGATAGGGTGAAATAACCTTGGCAGCTTTACAACAAGGCCTAAAAAAAAAAAATAGGGGCCACCTGGATTGGGGAATCCACACGAGAATGGAGGACAGATCACCAAACGGTTGTCTTATGAGTCCATAATGCTTGATTGCCAAAAAAATGTTATAACAGGAGGACCAGGGTCACTGATAGGGGAGGGAAGGGGGAACCACCAGTCCTCCTGTAGGGGGCCCAGGCACACAGGGGGGCCCCAACAGCACGGGGAATCGGTGCGGTCAGGCGGAGGGGCAATTACAGAAGGAAGCCCTGTGCGGGACTCTCTGCAGCAGATGAAAGCCAGTTTCTCCCCCTCTTGCCAGCTTTCAGCTGCTGCGGGGAGAGACACAGACACAGGGCATCGTTCCTGTATTTGCTTCTCCGACACCGATCACCCTCTCTGATCTGCCTGCTTCAGACCCCCCCCTCCCTGTGTGCCCCCCTTTCACTGTGTGCTGCAGGCTTCCCTGTTCTGTAAATAAAAATAACAGATTGCAAAAAAAAAAATAATAATAATAAAACGTAAAAGAATAAAAAAAAGTTTTTTTTTGTTTAATTTCTGTTTATTGAAAAAAATGTTTCAAGAAGACAAAGAAAAACAGAACATAGACCATACAGTCCGACATTAAATACGGCAAGTAGCCATGAAACAATATCAATGAATACATAAACATCTAAGAGCGCGTCAAGCACGCCCAGTCATGAAAAGGCTGAGAAAACATACTGATAGCAGAACATCTTGCATCATAAAAAAAAAAAAAAAAAAAAGGTTTTAAAAAGTTTTAATTAAATTTTAAAATAAAATAATTGTAAACATTTTTGTAAAAACAATTAAAGCGAAGTTCCGGCCTCAAATACCTTTTTTAACTAAAAATACCCCTATAATACTAATCCATCGCCCTTTACAGAACCGCTATTCTCATACTTACAAGGTGTACAGTATTGGATTTTAGTCAAAATCTTACTTAAAACGCTGTCTGGGCGCGGCCATCTTGGATGTGGGCATCTGAAGCCGCAGTTTAATCTGCTGTGTCCTTCTTCCTGATTCCAGGGAGTGTTCTGGGAGTTCTTCCTGATTCCAGCCTCCTGGGAGTGATGACAAACAGCTCCCAGGATGCAATGCAAAGGCGGAAGTGATGTCGTTGGCCGTGGCCACAGAGGGGGGAGAAAGAGGAAGTACAATCAAAAATGCCCTGAAAATAAGGTAAGGGACCCCTGAAAAAAATTGAAAATGCCCATTTGTTGATCAGCATAGCGAGCACTCCAGGAATCACTAAAGTTGCAAAATAGGCTGTAACTCCGCTTTAAAGAGGGCTAATTCACACAGGTTCTTTGTTATGTTTGCCTTGCTAGGTAGGCTGTACCGGGCGCCATGATTTCTAATAGCAGCCCTCAGGAGGACAAGTGGTAGCCTAAGCATTTTGGGGGCAAAAAAAAAAAAATCTTTATTGGACTCACCAAAAGGCAAAACTTGGTGAGGGTAAATCTCCCTAACGGGGGCATACAGCAATAAAATCTGACAGGAGTTCTAATCCCTCTCCATTCTATCCAAATAAAAAAAAAAAAAAAAAGTTTTGCCTTTATTTATACTAAGGATACATTCACACCAGGTGCAGTAGAACTGCATTGGGCAGCTATTCCGGCACAGTCCCTCCACAGTCCCAAAGCAAGAGAAGGCAAAACGCCTTGTCTCCTACCTACCGCCTTGTTCACACCACCATGTTTCAGTTGTGTGCGCTGAAAAAAGTACGGCAGCCACCACCTCGCACTACATGGTGGCCAATAGAACTTAATGAAATGTCATGAAATTACATTTCAATAAAGTTCATTAAAAAAAAAAAAAAAGTACAGTGCAATGTGCCACAATCAGTGCATTTGCACGGCTGTCATCCTACTACATTCCACCACACACCCACCACTGTGTGAATGTACCCTGAGAGAGCACAATAGAGACTGCTGCCATGCTCTTTAAAGATGAATTCCAGGTATGGATATTTTATATGTAGAATAGGTAGGGGCTAGAGAGAGAGTATAGTTTTGGATCTTTTCTTCTTACCAGAGAGATTGCCAAATAAATCTATATTGTTCTCTGCCTACCAGAGAGCAGGATCTGTTAGTGAGGTCTGCTCAATGTGCTCAGGTGCAGCTCAGCTTGCCTGAAGTGTTTGACACATGTCCAATAGGGAGATAATATTGGACAGTGGGAGAAAACCTGACAAATGTGTGCACAGGCATTTATTCCTACCTGGTGATTGGCAGAGGAAAGTGCTTTGGTGCATGCCGGGATACTGTATAAATGCAAGGGCACATGTGCTCAGGGTCTTTCTGCTGGAGAGCGGGAAAAAATTAATATTGGACCTGCAATGCCATTTCATATTGGGGTACACCTCCATCCCAATTAACCACTTGCCGACCGCCGCACGACTATCTACGTCGGCGGTCAGCCCCTCACAGGCAAAGTGAGGGGCTACGTCACTAGCTTGTGAGGGTCTAGGGAGCGAGCGCGCGCCGCCAGAGGCGCGCTCCCGCTCCCGCGTGGTCACGGACCCCCCCCGCACTTGTGACCGGCGGACCCGATGTCCGCAGGTCACTCTGCGATCGGCGGGGGAGAGGGAGAAAGTCAGTGTAAACAAGCTGCCTGTCATTCTCCCCTGTGTATGAAGGATGATCATACGGTTCTACTACGTAGAACCGTTGATCACTCTTCATACATCTGAAGCCACAGCCAATCACAGTAGAAAGCACGCCCCTAGGGACACACATAGCCCCTCCCTCTCAAAAAAAGTTCACTGCCAGTGTATTTTTACAGTAACAGTGCATATGTATAGCACTGATTACTGTAGAAATGTCACTGGTAACCCCAAAAGTGTCAAAAATGTCAGTCAAGGGTCCGATCTGTCCGCCGCAATGTCGCAGTACCGCAAAGAAAATCGCAGATCGCCGCCATTACGCGTTAAAAAAAAACCAACAAAAATGACAAAAATCTTTCCCTTTGTTAGTAAATGCAATAACTTTTGCGCAAACCAATCAAAATACGCTTTTTGCTATTTTTTTTACCAAACATAGGTAGCATAAAACAAATTGGCTGAAAATTTTAAAAAATTTTGATTTTTACATTTTTTTTGGGGGGGGGGGGGGGGTTTCATATAAAAAATTTGAAAAATATTGCTATTTTTGCAAAATTTACGCTCTTTTTTTGTTTATAGCGCGTGATCAAAAAATCGCACAGGTGATCAAATACCACCAAAAGAAAGCTCTGTTTGTGGGAAAAAAAGGACGCCAAATTCGTTTAGGTACAGCGTCGCACGACCGCGCAATTGTCCGTTAAAGTCACGCAGTGCCGAATCGCAAAATACCCCCTGGTCAATACCCCCTGGTCAGGAAGGGGGTAAACTCTTCCGGGGCTTAAGTGGTTAAATGCATACAAAAGGAGAGAATTGCCCAGCGGGACTTTATATGAGGTGGACCCAATAGTCATGACACTCAATGTTGAAATATATCTTTATTGTGTAGAACCAATATACAAAGTGATACAACATGAATGTTAGACATACACACTCTTCCCCAGTGTGGGAAACAATGGTATAAAGATCGTTACATTGGTCCTAAAACAATGTGAAAAAAAAAACATGAATTATTCTTTAGGCCCTAATGAAGGAAGACTTTTGGGCCCCCCCCCCCCCCCCAAACATGCTGGCTACTGTTTGTCTTTCTTTTATCAAATATTATTGGCACTAAAGTATTATGGACTCATAAGGCAACCATTTGGCGTTGTGTTCTCAGTTCTCATATAGGAATGACTATCATATTGTTTGGAAAGACATTAAAAACCAGCACTTACTGTATTGCATTAAGATATGTACATGGTCTCATGAAGAAGTTGATGTTGCTGCAGGACACACGTCAGAACTGTTATATGTATCTAACGATACCTGTACATATAATAATATGAAAGGCTCTATGGGAATAGTGATAATGCACATTTAAAATTCTGTATAATCTTGCCCTATGTTCATTTCATGGTTTTGTTTTTTTTGTTTTTTTAACCACTTAAGCCCCGGAAGATTTTACCCCCATTCCGACCAGGGGGTATTTTGCGATTCGGCACTGCGTGACTTTAACGGACAATTGCGCGGTCGTGCGACGCTGTACCTAAACGAATTTGGCGTCCTTTTTTTCCCACAAACAGAGCTTTCTTTTGGTGGTATTTGATCACCTGTGCGATTTTTTGATCACGCGCTATAAACAAAAAAAGAGCGTCAATTTTGCAAAAATAACAATATTTTTCACATTTTTTTATATGAAATTCCCCAAAAAAAAAATTTAAAAATCAAAATTTTTTTACTTTTTCGGCCAATTTGTTTTATGCTACCTATGTTTGGTAAAAAAAAATCGCAAAAAGCGTATTTTGATTGGTTTGCGCAAAAGTTATCGCGTTTACTAACAAAGGGAAAGATTTCTGTCATTTTTGTTGTTTTTTTTTTTAACGTGTAATGGCGGCGATCTGCGATTTTTTTTGCGGTACTGCGACATTGGGGCGGACAGATCGGACCCTTGACTGACATTTTTGACACTTTTGGGGTTACCAGTGACATTTCTACAGTAATCAGTGCTATATATATGCACTGTTACTGTAAAAATACACTGGTAGTGAAGGGGTTAACTTTATTTGGGAGGGAGGGGCTGTGTGTATCCCTAGGGGCGTGCTTTCTACTGTGATTGGCTGGGGCTTGAGCTGTTTGGACACTGATCAACGGATCTACATACTAGATCCGAGTGATCAGTATCCTAACAGCAAGGAGAATGACAGGTGGCTTGTTTACACAAGATGCCTGACATTCTCCCCGTGACCATGCGGGAGCGGGAGCGCGCCTCCGGGGGCGCGCGCTCGCTCCCTAGACCCTCACAAGCTAGTGACGTAGCCCTACGTCACTTTGCCTGTGAGGGGCTGACTGCCGACGTAGATCGGCGTTAGGCAGTTGGCAAGTGGTTAAACAATCTTTATTTTCAACTTATCGCAAAAACACACAGTACAAGAAGAAAACGCATAGCAAAAACAGCGAATTAACCAATAGGCAAAGTGACAAGTGTTGCATGTGGGGAACAACAATCCCAAGCATCCAAAGGTGTAATGGCTTCGTAAACTTCAGGAAACAACAAGGGTTGGTGAACCATAGCCCAGGGGCGAGAGGCATGCCACCAGCCGTCAGTGGTGAACTAAAAAAAAAAAAAATAAAAAAGGGAACACTCAGTCTGCCCGGCGTGCGAAAAAAAAGAAAAAAGAAAAATCAGGAACAGGAACGGCACCCCATTGGGGGCCTCCGGCGGGGCTCGCCCAGGGAGGGGGGGGCCAAATAGGTCCTCCAACCTACCGCACACCATAGTAGCCAGTACTGATATCAGACAGAGCGTCCGCAACCCACCGGGTCAGCGAACCCGACGCCGGTAGCATACCTGTCGCAGGGCGTATACAACATAAGCTGTCAGCAGCACGCAGTCAGTGAGAGGAACAGAACGAGAGGGGAAGAATAACAGAAATCATGGTTTTGATTTTAATCATGATTGATTTACCTCCAATAAAAATTTTTAACGAAAAGTAAAATGTGTTTTTATAAAGTTTGAACATATGGATGTGTCTAACGAGCAGGGCCCTCTGATTCCTACTGTATTAAATGTATTGTATTTGCAATTTTACAATTCTACCCTCAACCGTCGGCGCTATATAAATCCTACATAATAATATTAATAATAATAATGTGTATATGTCTAAACACTAAAGTCCCTACTATCTATCTCTGCGAGAAACCTTGGTTTCTTTCAACAAAAACTTAAAAAGGGTGAATCTGCCTAGGTTATATTTAGCACATTCTTGTTGGAAATTCGGTGAACCCAAACTTAGAGGTGAAAATTATTGAAGTCCATGGGAGTGAATCTCATTAAATTCTGCCAATTTTAGGGCTTATAGGCAAACTATTGTCATAAAATGGCATGGGAAGCGGGCCACTGGGTACACTGGCAGCACATATTTGATTTGGCTGGGGAGTTTATATTTTTCTTTTACAATTATTTAATTGTATAATCATGTAAATTATTAAAATATTTTAATTATTTAATAATCATGTAATATATTTAAATAATTTAATGATATAAATAATGTAATTATTTATATAGCTAAAAATTATACAGCAATCATACGTTTTTACTGTGCTTATTACAGGTTTATAACAAAAAATTAAAAACGAGGCAGCACTTCCCTTCCATATGGTAAAGTTCTGTTGTTGAACTTTCAGTTTAAATAGAAAAGAATAAAAAAGCCTGTCCCCTGCCAAAATGCTGCAGAGAAGAACCCTCGCTCTCTGTGTGTCCTCCCCCCCCCCACCCCCTACGAATAACTTATTATGACAGGCAGAGTGTACGAATAAAAACTTACGCGTTTCGTCAATAAGCCTTATTCATAGCCTTTGCTACTCTGCCTGTGGCTATTTTCTAAAGAAAAGGAACTTAGACTTTGCAGCTCTTATTGATGCACTTGGAATGGAAACTGTTGGTACTGTATAAATTCTGAATAATAATAATATTAAAAAAATGTATATTTTGCTGATTTTAAGCGAAAGGTCAACTGAGCTTTAAACGACTATCTTAGCAGTTGATGGGTGTTACATAGTTACATAGTTAGTGAGGTTGAAAAAAGACATCAGTCCATCCAGTTCAACCTATGATGTGTGTGTGTGTTTGCTTTTAGCCGTACATTGTATACCCCTGTATGTTGTGGTCTTTAAGGTGTCCATCTAACAGTTTTTTGAAACTATCAATGCTCCCTGCTGATACCACTGCTTGTGGAAGAGATGTCTGGTTGTAGATGTCTGTTCCAGGCAAAGTGCTCCAGTTATCCAGTTAAATTCTCTCTGACCATGAAGTCCCGGTTACGTAGAGCTGCTGCCATTGTGGGCAGATCCTACCCTGACGATCCTCAGCTCTTGTATATCTGCACCCACCTTAGCCCTAAGGCTCCGTTTCCACTACCGTGGCTACGAAGTAGTGCTACTTCTAGCACGACTTTATAGTAAAAGTTGTTTGCGGCTTTCAGTGAGACTTGTCCCTCATTATAGAGGGAAGTCGCACTGAAGACGGCCCAAAAGTAGTGCTCAAGTCGCGGCAGTGAAAACGGCCAGATTGAAACAAATGGCTTTTGACTTGCTGTGCGACTTGACATGTGTCAAGTCGCACAGCAAGTCGCACTAGTGGAAACCGAGCCTAACTCTGCATTTGGAAAATGTTTCATTTCAAGGTCATGTCTTTCCAAGTGAAAGGTCCCCATGGAGCCACTAATTGTCAAGTGTGGACTTAGAATCTGGAAACTGGTAGGTAATAATGAGTCATTAAGCAGGATATACTCCATATGCTTGTCAGCTCAGTGTACCGATAATCCCTTCCCGAGAGACCCAACTGGAAAAAGAAGAGTTGTTTTCCCTGATTATCTAATTGCTGGAGTGACGTTACTGGCATAACCTGCTCCAGGGTGATATTTTTCTATCACGTGCTGCACCTGCTTTACCTTTGTGATAGCTCTGCTGGGTGCTCTCATTTTCAATGATTCTAAAACAGGAGTAAAAGGATTGAGGCATTCAGCCTTAAAGAGTAACTCCACTTTTGCTGAAAACAGAACAATCCCCTCTGGGTGACCTGTGCACATTGCAAGGAATTTAACAAACTTAGTTGCAGATCCTTACCTGTTTCTGCTCCGAAGAAGTAGCTCCATAGAAAGACTTTCCCATGAAGAGAAAAGACTCACAACCCTGCACGTCCAGTGATCCGGAATCGAGGTAAGTATTTTGGGATTTTTAATGCTTCATTTTTAAAGCATATTTCTAGGCAAAATTAGTTTTGTTTTTTTTTTAGTTTTAAATGAGTTGGGAAGGGTTAGACCCATTAATTGCTGTCTGTGTCCTTACTAGAGAGAGTCATGCCTCTACTTGTACCAGTTACCATTTTCACTGAAAAAAGTGAGGGGAAATCCAACATTTTTAGAGCCCTCTTAGAAATGTAAAAAATATTTTACCTAGGGCTACATAATTACATAGTTAGTCTGGGCAAAAAAGACACAAGTCCATCTAGTTCAACCAATAGAGGGGAAAAATAAATAAATATATATATATAGATATATATATATATATCTATATATATATATATATATATATTTTTTATTTTTTTTGGGGGGGGGGGGCTCAATTAGCCATTTTCCCTTCCCAGTGTCATGTGACTCATTAGTGTTACAAGGTCTCAGGTGTGAATGGGGAGCAGGTGTGTTAAATTTGGTGTTATCGCTCTCACTCTCTCATACTGGTCACTGGAAGTTCAACATGGCACCTCATAGAAAAGAACTCTCTGAGGATCTGAAAAAAAGGAATGTTGCTCTACATAAAGATGGCCTAGGGCTAGGCAATAAGAAGATTGGCAAGACCCTGAAACTGAGCTGCAGCACGGGGGTCAAGACCACACAGCGGTTTAACATGAAAGGTTCCACTCAAAACAGGCCTCGCCATGGTTGACCGAAGAGGTTGAGTGCACATGCTCAGCATCATATCCAGAGGTTGTCTTTGGGAAATAGACATATGAGTGCTGCCATCATTGCTGCAGAGGTTGAAGGGGTGGGGTGGGGGGGGGGGGCCCAGCCTGTCAGTGCTCAGACCATACACCGCACACTGCATCAAATTGGTCTGCATGGCTGTGGTCCCAGAAAAAAGCCTCATCTAAAGATGATGCACAAGAAAGCCTGCAAACAGTTTGCTGAAGACAAGCAGACTAAGGTCATGGATTACTGGAACCATGTCCTGTAAATAAGATAAACTTATTTGGTTCAGATGGTGTCACGCGCGTGTGGCAGCAACCAGGTGAGGAGTACAAAGACAAGTGTGTTTAGCCTACAGTCAAGCATGGTGGTGGGAGTGTCATGGTCTGGGGCTGCATGAGTGCTGCCGGCACTGGGGAGCTACAGTTCATTGAGGGAACCATGAATGCCAACATGTACTGTGAAATACTGAAGCAGAGCAGGATCCCCTCCCTTCAGAGACTGGGCTGCAGGGCGGTATTCCAACATGATAACGACCCCAAACACACCTCCAAGACAACCACTGCCTTGCTAAAGAAGCTGAGGGTAAAGGTGATGGACTGGCCAAGCATGTCTCCAGACCTAAACCTTATTGAGCATCTGTGGGGATTCCTCAAACAGAGGGTGGAGGAGCGCAAGGTCTCTAACATCCACCAGCTCCGTGAAGCTGTCATGGAGGAGTGCAGGAGGACTCCAGCGGCAACCTGTGAAGCTCTGGTGAACTCCATACCCAAGAGAGTTAAGGCAGTGCTGGAAAATAAAGGCGGCCAAACAGAATATTGACACTTTGGGCCCAATTTGGACATTTCCACTTAGGGGTGTACTCACTTTTGTTGCCAGCGGTTTAGACATTAATGGCTGTGTGTTGAGTTATTTTGAGGGGACAGCAAATTTACACTGTTATACAAGCTGTACACTCACTACTTTACATTGTAGCAAAGTGTCATGACATGTCAGTGACATGAAAAGATATAATAAAATATTTTATGGAAAAAAAATATATACAGTGGGTACGGAAAGTATTCAGACCCCCTTAAATTTTTCACTCTTTGTTATATTGCAGCCATTTGCTAAAATCATTTAGGTTCATTCTTCTTCCTCATGAATGTACACATAGCACCCCATACTGACAGAAAAACACAGAATTGTTGACATTGTTGCAGATTTATCAAAAAAGAAAAACTGAAATATCAAATGGTCCTAAGTATTCAGACCCTTTGCTGTGACACTCATATATTTAACTCAGGTGCTTTCCATTTCTTCTGATCATCCTTGAGATGGTTCTACACCTTCATTTGAGTCCAGCTGTGTTTGATTATACTGATTGGACTTGATTAGGAAAGCCACACACCTGTCTATATAAGACCTTCCAGATCACAATGCATGTCAGAGCAAATGAGAATCATGAGGTCAAAGGAACTGCCTGAAGAGCTCAGAGACAGAATTGTGGCAAGGCACAGATCTGGCCAAGATTACAAAAAGATTTCTGCTGCACTTAAGGTTCCTAAGAGCACAGTGGCCTCCATAATCCTCAAATGGAAGACGTTTGGGACGACCAGAACCCTTCCTAGAGCTGGCCGTCCGGCCAAACTGAGCTATCGGGGGAGAAGAGCCTTGGTGAGAGAGGTAAAGAAGAACCCAAAGATCACTGTGGCTGAGCTCCAGAGATGCAGTCAGGAGATGGGAGAAAGTTGTAGAAAGTCAACCATCACTGCAGCCCTCCACCAGTCAGGGCTTTATGGCAGAGTGGCCCGACGGAAGCCTCTCCTCAGTGTAAGACACATGAAAGCCCGCATGGAGTTTGCTAAAAAACACCTGAAGGACTCCAAGATGGTGAGAAATAAGATTCTCTGGTCTGATAAGACCAAAATAGAACTTTTTGGCCTTAATTCTAAGCGGTATGTGTGGAGAAAACCAGGCACTGCTCATCACCTGTCCAATACAGTCCCAACAGTGAAGCATGGTGGTGGCAGCATCATGCTGTGGGGGTGTTTTTCAGCTGCAGGGACAGGACGACTGGTTGCAATCGAGGGAAAGATGAATGCGGCCAAGTACAGGGATATCCTGGACAAAAACCTTCTCCAGAGTGCTCTGGACCTCAGACTGGGCCGAAGGTTTACCTTCCAACAAGACAATGACCCTAAGCACACAGCTAAAATAACGAAGGAGTGGCTTCACAACAACTCCGTGACTGTTCTTGAATGGCCCAGCCAGAGCCCTGACTTAAACCCAATTGAGCATCTCTGGAGAGACCTAAAAATGGCTGTCCACCAACGTTTACCATCCAACCTGACAGAACTGGAGAGGATCTGCAAGGAGGAATGGCAGAGGATCCCCAAATCCAGGTGTCAAAGACTTGTTGCATCTTTCCAAAAAAGACTCCTGGCTGTATTAGATCAAAAGGGGCTTCTACTAAATACTGAGCAAAGGGTCTGAATACTTAGGACCATGTGATATTTCAGTTTTTCTTTTTTAATAAATCTGCAACAATGTCAAAAATTCTGTGTTTTTCTGTCAGTATGGGGTGCTATGTGTACATTAATGAGGAAGAAGAATGAACCTAAATGATTTTAGCAAATGGCTGCAATATAACAAAGAGTGAAAAATTTAAGGGGGTCTGAATACTTTCCGTACCCACTGTATATTTATAAAAATGTGAGGGGTGTACTCACTTTTGTGAAATACTGTAGATTTTCTTTCAATGCATTACAGAGTCAATGAACATTAGGCGTTCTGTACAGAGGATTCCTGTGCATTTACAAACTGAAGCATAGGAAACATAGTTTCCTATGCTTCAGTTATGAATGAACACAGGGGCAATCAGTACTGATCACTAACTGTGTTTATTCAGGAAAAGGAAGCGGTTGGAAATATGACATATTTACCGGCCCCCTTGCCCTCTATCTTAAAACCAATCCCCCTGTGTCCTGCAGCAGCTGACAGGCGGTGGGAGGGAGAAGAAAAGCCAGCAGCACTGTACTTACTGAACCTTTGGGGCTTGGGGTCCTTAGAGGAGGGCCAGTGCTATCCCCTTATCAGTGACCCAATCCATTGTACCCATTTCTTTCCTTTTGAATAATATATTGTTTTTGGTTTATTAAATAGATACATGTGTGCATGTTATACTGTGTACATCCACTGGGGACATCCACCCTTTCTATTGGTCTTGGTGACTGTTATCACTGGGACAGAAAGTGATAGGTGATCCAAAATATTTGAGTTGCCAATGAGGGGAAATAGTCCGATGTGGACACCTGTCTTGGTGGCAACTATCTAAGAGAAGACAACTCCTGAAACAGTTGAGATCATGTGATCATCTCACTGCCCATTCACGTTACGCACATCGATTGCAGGTGGTGCAAGACAACACTCCTTCTCAGGTGCAGCAAAATCCAAGCATAAGTAATCAGCACTCTTAAGTAAATCCACAGTACAAGTACACAGCACAGTACAGAACACAGTTTATCCACAAGGCCCTTTCCAATAGCAATATATCAAGCACTTACTGTACATATCACAGAATGCCAGAGGAGCACTTATCTTGGTGGGGGCTATGATATTGTTTGGTCACACTGCATACCCCAAATGACCCTCAACAGGTGCCTCTCCCTATTGCCAATCCTACTCTCTCCAGTGGGGCTCTGTTCCTATCTTACTCCCACACTGCAGGCACATTGAATTACTCAGAATCTCCTATTTATACAAATTCTGAGTCAAGATGGTCGTCAAACTCTTGCAGGATTTCGGTATGTATTAGCTTTGCTGTCCTCCCCAAGATGGCCGCATGAAGCCTATAGCAGAGGACATTTATTCCTCAATGGTTTCCTCCCAGTCTGAAGAAGTGGCTCAGTGCCACCTTCAGGTTACTGGATATATTGCACCCCCACACCTGCCTACAAAGGTAAAAACTAGTGATCGGTTTTTCGTTGCCGATACCGATATTTTGGTCAATACATATCGGTATTGGCCGATATGGGCCGATATTTTCGTACATTTAAAAAAAAATGTTTTTTTTCTTTGACAGGTACTCTTGTGGAGGAATCTGGTGGTCTAAAAGACCCCAAACCCCTACTCTGCACTTAAAAGCATTCAAAACGCCAAGTTTGGCTGTTTTGAGTGCTGTCATTTTTTTAATCTGGCGCCGAGTACCCGGAAGTGATCTCATGACATCACTTCCGGGTTTTTGCATGGAGACCCGATCAGAGCCGAATGCGGCTTTGATCTGGTCTTCAACGGCCATGCAGGCTGGTTGCCCGGGTCTTCCGGTGAGACAGGAGACCCGGGCGAGCTGCGGAAGGCGGCCGGAGGGGGGGGGGACGTCCCCTCCCGCTCCTTGTAATGACAGCAAATCGGCTTCTCAGCCACATCGGTTGTCATTACAAGATAGCCGACCGTCGGCTATGGACGACAGTACCGGGGTGACGCCTCTAGCTGCAGGCATCACTCAGGTACAAGCACTTTCCCAAAATATCAGCAATATTGGTCCCCTTGGTGGCCGATTCCGATATATTGGGGAAAGTGCAGATTGGCATTCAATATATCAGCTTTGCAGATAATTGGTCGATCCCTAGTAAAAACCATATAGTCACTGACAGGTTTAAGCCAATCTTGGCCATTATCGGAGCTAACTAAGACTGAGGCTGGCCAAAACGCAGATGTTAGATAATGAGAAACAGATGAACCCTAATGCAAACCCTAACCCTTTGTTTATAAAGAAGGCTTGAAATCCCTGTGTCGATCACATGTTTTTGTTAGAAAACAAAGCCGTGTGATCCTTTTTTTTTTTTTTTTCAAGAATGCCAAAATCTTCTCCAAAAAGATGAAGGAGGGGAAACTAGTAATTTCTATGCAATGTGAATTCACAAAAAAATGATGGTACCCAAAATTGTCCATAGGTGAAACCAGCTTTGAAAAATCCATCAGCACCTTCGTAAAAGTCCCAAGTCCCCTGCATTGTGGTTGCAGCACTTTGTCCATTCCGTGTACCCAAGGCCGCACCGAGATACCAAATTGGTATTTATTGGTAAAAAGATACAAAAAATGTCAAGTCTTAAAATTGTGCACGTAACGTGAGATCCCAACAAAAATTATGATACCCAAAATTGTCAATAGGCTACACTAGTTTGGAAAAATCCATCAGCTCCTTCGTAATAGTCCAAGCCCTCTGCATTGTGGTTGCATCACTTTGTCCATTTCGTGTACCCAAGGCCGCACCGAGATACCAAATTGGTATATATTGGTAAATAGATAATAAACATGTCAAGTTTTAAAATTGTGCACATAACATGAGATCGCAAAAAAAACTATAATACCCAAAATTGTTCATAGGCGACACCAGTTTTGAAAAATCCATCAGCTCCTTCGTAATAGTCCCAAGTCCCCTGCATTGTGGTTGCAGCACTTTGTCCATTCCGTGTACCCAAGGCCGCACCGAGATACCAAATTGGTATTTATTGGTAAAAAGATACAAAAAATGTCAAGTCTTAAAATTGTGCACGTAACGTGAGATCGCAACAAAAATTATGATACCCAAAATTGTCAATAGGCTACGCTAGTTTGGAAAAATCCATCAGCTCCTTCGTAATAGTCCCAAGCCCCCTGCGTTGTGGTTGCAGCACTTTGTCCATTCTGTGTACCCAAGGCCGCACCGAGATACCAAATTGGTATTTATTGGTAAATAGATACTAAAAATTTCAAGTCTTAAAATTGTGCATGTAACGTGAGATCGCAAAAAAACTATAATACCCAAAATTGTTCATAGAAGACACCAGTTTTGAAAAATCCATCAGCTCCTTCGTAATAGTCCCAAGCCCCCTGCGTTGTGGTTGCAGCTCTTTGTGCATTCTGTGTATGCCTCACCGAGATACCAAATTGGTATTTATAGGTAAATAGATACCAAAAATGTCAAGTCTTAAAATTGTGCTCGTAACGTGATATCGCAAGAAAACTATGATACCCAAAATTGTCCATAGGCGACACCAGTTTTGAAAAATCCATCAGCTCCTTAGTAGGGTTGAGCGGACACCTAGATGTCCGTGTTCGACGGGTTCGGCCGAACTTTAAAAAAAAGTCCGGGTCCGTGTCCCGGACTTTTACCGAACTTTTCCCGGACACCGAACCCCATTGAAGTCAATGGGGACCCGAACTTTAAGGCACTAAAATGGCTCTAAAACACCAAAGGAAAGGGCTAGAGTGCTGCAAATGGCAGCAAAACGTAATTAAGAGCATGGCAAGTGCTCTGCAAACAAATGTGGATAGGGAAATAACTTAAAACAACAAAAAAAAACAGAAAAATAAAACAATGTTCTTCTTCATCTCTGAAGGACGAGGCCCATATGGAGTAGGAGGGAGGTTGAGGTGGTGGTGGATGTGGCGGTGACATAGGCGTGCGCACAGGGTGTGCTGGGTGTCCCTGGGCACACCCTAATCACCTAGGGCACATAGCATTGCCAGTGAGGAGATGGGAAAGATCTCCCTGGGACCTGCTCTGCTCTATTTCTCCTTGCCTACAGGTACATGGCCCCGATACATTACTCTCCCTGCTGGCAAACACATGCATGTGTATTTCAACTTTGGGGTGCACACCTTAATGCAATAGGCTGCGCACACCTATGGGCGGTGTAGGTGGAAGCGGCGGTGGAGGAGGACCAGGGCCGGATTAACAGCATCATGGGCTTGGTGCTGAGGATTTTGAAGGGCCTTAAGGGCCGTGCCTTGCCATGCACCCAGAGGAGGAAGGGTGCAGCCATGCATGCCTAATTCAACATGGGATGCTGTCTCTGAAGCCCATAAACACATCCATGCATCGCCAACTGTCCCTCCTTGTCCGGCCTTCACGCTGTGTGGGGAGGTTCTGAGGGTGCTGCCTGGGGAAGCGAGCATAGAAGCCAGACTTCTGTGTTTACAAGTGACAGAAGAGCGGTAACAGTGAATATGGCCAACCCGGGGCCTATATAAAAGGTAGGGGCCTGGAGCTGCAGCTCCAATAGCCCCTACATTAATCTGGCCCTGAGGAGGAGGACGAGGTAGCCAACACTGCTTCTTTTCAAAAATTTTAAATGAGGGTACACCCCAAAAGAGTGAGAAAGAGCAAAAATGGAACAATGGGTGGGTAAGGTCGGTATCCATTGCTATTCTGCATAAGGTACGGAAAAGTCCCGTGGGATCCATGCCTGGTTCATTTTAATGAACGTGAGCTTGTCCACATTGTCTCTGGACAGGCGGCTGCGCTTGTCTGTTATAACGCCCCCAGCCGTGCTAAATACCCGTTCAGATAATACACTGGCTGCAGGGCACGCCAGCACCTCCAAGGCGTAAAGGGCAAGCTCAGGCCATGTGCCCAATTTGGAGACCCAGAAGTTGAAGGGGGCAGACCCGTCATTCACTACATGTAGGCGTGTGCACACATACTGCTCCACCATGTTGGTAAAATGCTGCCTCCTGCTAAGACGTTCCATCTGAGCTGCTGGTGCTGCTGTTTGTTGTGGCGTGCTGACAAAGCTTTTCCACATTTCGGCCATGCTAACCCTGCCTTCTGAGGTGCTGGCGGTGCCCTGGTTGCGTTGGCGACCTCCTCCTCCTCCTCCTCTGCCTTGTGCTTCCACTGTGGCCCCGCTGTCAGATGGGAATGCCAGCAGCATGGCGTCTACCAGCGTGCGCTTGTACTCGCGCATCTTGCGATCGCGCTCCAGTGAGTGAATTAAGGACGGTACGTTGTCCTTGTAACGGGGATCCAGCAGCGTGGCCACCCAGTAATCAGCACAAGTTAGAATGTGGGCAACTCGGCGGTCGTTGTGGAGACACTGCAGCATGTAATCGCTCATGTGTGCCAGGCTGCCCAGAGGCGACGAAAGGCTGTCCTCTGTGGGAGGTGTATCGTCCGTGTCCTCTGTATCCCCCCAGCCACGCACCAGTGATGGCCATGAGCTGGCCTGGGTGCCACCCTGCTGTGAACATGGTTCCATCTCCTCCTCCAGCTCCTCCTCCTCCTCATCCTCCTCATCCTCCAGAACTGTGCCCCTGCTGGACAATTGCGTCCCTGGCGTTTGCGTGTGCAGGAACCCACCCTCGGAGCCCCTTGCGAATGACTGCCCTGAAAGCCTTGGAAATGTTACCTCTTCATCCTCCTCCTCCTCCTCATCCTGTGCCACATCCTCTTCCATCATCGCCCGAATTGTTTTTTCAAGGAGGCATAGAAGTGGGATAGTTAAGCTGAGAACGGCGTCATTGCCACTGGCCATGTTGGTGGAGTACTCAAAACAGCGCAACAAGGCACACAGGTCTCGCATGGAGGCCCAGTTATTGGTGGTGAAGTGGTGCTGTTCCGCAGAGCGACTCACGCGTGCGTGCTGCAGCTGAAACTCCACTATGGCCTGCTGCTGCTCGCACAGTCTTTCCAGCATGTGCAAGGTGGAGTTCCACCTTGTGGGCACGTCACATATGAGGCGGTGAGCGGGAAGGCCGAAGTTACGCTGCAGCGCTGCCAGGCGAGCAGCAGCAGGGTGAGAACGCCGAAAGTGCGCACAAACGGCCCGCACTTTCTGCAGCAGCTCTGACATATCGGGGTAGTTTTTAAGGAACCTCTGCACCACCAAATTCAGCACATGCGCCAGGCAAGGGATGTGCGTCAAACCGGCTAGGCCCAGAGCTGCTATGAGATTTCGCCCGTTATCGCACACCACCAGGCCGGGCTTGAGGCTCGCTGGCAGCAACCACTCATTTGTCTGCTGTTCCATGCTCCTCCACAACTCCTGCGCGGTGTGTGGTTTGTCCCCCAAACAGGCAAGTTGTAAAACTGCCTGCTGTCGTTTACCCCTGGCCGTGCTGAAGTTGGTGGTGAAGGTGTTACGCTGTCCGGATGAGGAGGCGGTAGAGGATGAGGAAGCGGAGTAGGAGGAGTTAGGAACAGGAGGCAAACTGAAGCGCCCTGCAATCCTCGGTGGTGGAAGGACATGCGCCAAATTGCTATCCGCCTCAGGCCCATCCGCCACTGCATTTACCCAGTGTGCCGTTAGGGAGATATAACGCCCCTGACCGTGCTTACTGGTCCACGTATCCGTAGTTAGGTGGACCTTGGCACAGATGGCGTTGCGCAGTGCACACCTGATATTTTCCCCCACTTGGTTGTGCAGGGAAGGGATGGCTTGCCTGGAAAAGTAGTGGCGGCTGGGCACGACGTACTGTGGGACAGCCACCGACATAAGGTTTTTAAAACTGTGCGTCTCCACCAGACGGAATGACAGCATTTCAAAGGCCAATAATTTTGAAATGCTGGCATTCAGGGCCAGGGATCGCGGGTGGGTAGGGGGGTACTTCCTCTTCCTCTCAAGTGTTTGGGAGATGGAAAGCTGAACGCTTCCAAGGGACATTGTGGAGATGGTTGTTGGTGACCCAGGTGGTGGTGTTGCTGACAGATCGTCTGTTTGCGGGGTGGCAGGTGCCGGTATCACTACAGATGTGGCTGGAGCGGCCGAGACTGCAGCAGAAGAGGAAGCAGGATGAGCCAGAGACGTTTCTTGGTTTTGAAGGTGTGTACTCCACTGCAGCTCGTGCTTTGCACTTAGATGCCTGATCATGCAGGTTGTGCTCAGGTTGAGAAGGTTTATGCCTCGCTTCAAGCTCTGATTGCACAGGGTGCAAACCACTCGTGTCCTGTCATCAGCACATTTTCTAAAGAACTTCCACGCTAGAGAACTCCTTTGAGCTGACTTTGGTGCGCTCGTTCCCTTGCTGCGTTGGGCAGTAGCGGGCGTAGTGTCTAGGGCACGGCCGCTCCGCTTCTGCACCCTGCTCCCTCTTCTGCTGTGCTGGTGGCTCTGTGCGACCACCGCCTCTTCCTCCAAACTACTCAGGTCACCTGCATGACGTTCATTCCATGTGGGGTCGAGGACCTCATCGTCCTCCACATCATCTTCCACCCAGTCTTCACCCCTGCCCTCCTTGTCGGTCTCCACAATGCTGAACGCCGCAGCAGTTGGCACCTGCGTTTCGTCATCATCGGAGACGTGCTGCGATGATCCTTGCATGTACTCATCTTGAGAAATAAGTGGTTGGGCATCGCTGCACTCAATCTCTTCCACTTCTGGGGCAGGGCTAGGTGGATGGCCCTGGGAAACCCTGCTGACAGAGTCCTCAAAAAGAATAAGAGACTGCTGTATGGCTTGGGGCTCAGACTGCTGGCCTGATTTGCAAGGGGGTGAGGTGAAAGACGGTTGGACATTGGCTGCAGGTGCCAACTCTGACCTTTCTGCAGTAGACTGGGTGGGAGACAATGTGAAGGAACTGGAGGCACTGTCAGCAGCAAACCAATCTACTATCGCCTCAACTTGTTCTGGCGTCATCACTTCTAGGGGCGTTTGATGCCCTACCAAATACTGATGCAGGTTCTGTCGCCTACTCACACTTGAGGAAGGTGTTTCACTTGTGCGTGTAGCTGGCACAGATCGACCACGTCCTCTCCTTGCAACAGGAGCTCTACCAGCAGCACCACGACCCAGGCCACGGCCCTTATTTGACGGTCTCCTCATATTTCTGTAATTTAAGATCTTGCCCTAGAAAGGTTTTTATTGAATAGCGGAATAGGAAATATGATCCAAAAAAGTGTATGTATCTCGCACGTACAAAACCACACTAGGCCCCAATTACTATTGTTTCTACCCCTAAAAGGATGGATGAGGAGTAGGAGGAGTATGGAACAGACAGCACCCTCAAATCTTCAGAAGTATGAGATGAACCCCAAAAACTTGGAAAGGTGGATCTCACACGTACCGACACAGACTATCCCGCAATTCAATTGATCCTCAAAGGTTTTTATTGAATAGCGGAATAGGAAATATGATCAAAAAAAGTGTATGTATCTCGCACGTACACAACCACACTAGGCCCCAATTACTATTGTTTGTACCCCTAAAAGGATGGATGAGGAGTAGGAGGAGGAGTATGGAACAGGCAGCACCCTCAAATCTTCAGAAGTATGAGATGAACCCCAAAAACTTGGAAAGGTGGATCTCACACGTACCGACACAGACTATCCCGCAATTCAATTGATCCTCAAAGGTTTTTATTGAATAGCGGAATAGGAAATATGATCAAAAAAAGTGTATGTATCTCGCACGTACACAACCACACTAGGCCCCAATTACTATTGTTTGTACCCCTAAAAGGATGGTTGAGCAGTAGGAGCAGGAGTATGGAACAGGCAGCACCCTCAAATCTTCAGAAGTATGAGATGAACCCCAACAACTTGGAAAGGTGGATCTCACACGTACCGACACAGACTATCTCGCAATTGAATTGATCCCCAAAGGTTTTAATTGAATAGCGGAATAGAAAATATGATCAAAAAGAAAGTGTATGTATCTCGCACGTACACCACCACACTAGGCCCCAACTACTATTGTTTGTACCCCTAAAAGGATGGTTGAGCAGTAGGAGGAGGAGTATGGAACAGGCAGCACCCTCAAATCTTCAGAAGTATGAGATGAACCCCAAAAACTTGGAAAGGTGGATCTCTCTCACACGTACCAACACAGACTATCCCCCAATTTAACTGATCCCCAAAGGTTTTTGATTAAATAGCGGAATAGAAAATATGATCCAAAAAAAGTGTATGTATATCACACGTACACAACCACACTAGGCCCCAATTACTATTGTTTGTACCCCTAAAAGGCTAGATGAGGAGTAGGGGGGGTATGGAACAGGCAGCACCCTCAAACCTTCAGAAGTATGAGATGAACCCCAACAACTTGGAAAGGTGGATCTCTCTCACACGTACCAACACAGACTATCCCCCAATTTAACTGATCCCCAAAGGTTTTTGATTAAATAGCGGAATAGAAAATATGATCCAAAAAAAGTGTATGTATATCACACGTACACAACCACACTAGGCCCCAATTACTATTGTTTGTACCCCTAAAAGGCTAGATGAGGAGTAGGGGGAGTATGGAACAGGCAGCACCCTCAAACCTTCAGAAGTATGAGATGAACCCCAACAACTTGGAAAGGTGGATCTCTCTCACACGTACCAACACAGACTATCCCCCAATTTAACTGATCCCCAAAGGTTTTTGATTAAATAGCGGAATAGAAAATATGATCCAAAAAAAGTGTATGTATATCACACGTACACAACCACACTAGGCCCCAATTACTATTGTTTGTACCCCTAAAAGGCTAGATGAGGAGTAGGGGGGGTATGGAACAGGCAGCACCCTCAAATCTTCAGAAGTATGAGATGAACCCCAAAAACTTGGAAAGGTGGATCTCTCTCACACGTACCAACACAGACTATCCCCCAATTTAACTGATCCCCAAAGGTTTTTGATTAAATAGCGGAATAGAAAATATGATCCAAAAAAAGTGTATGTATATCACACGTACACAACCACACTAGGCCCCAATTACTATTGTTTGTACCCCTAAAAGGCTAGATGAGGAGTAGGGGGAGTATGGAACAGGCAGCACCCTCAAACCTTCAGAAGTATGAGATGAACCCCAACAACTTGGAAAGGTGGATCTCTCTCACACGTACCAACACAGACTATCCCCCAATTTAACTGATCCCCAAAGGTTTTTGATTAAATAGCGGAATAGAAAATATGATCCAAAAAAAGTGTATGTATATCACACGTACACAACCACACTGGGCCCCAATTACTATTGTTTGTACCCCTAAAAGGCTAGATGAGGAGTAGGGGGAGTATGGAACAGGCAGCACCCTCAAACCTTCAGAAGTATGAGATGAACCCCAACAACTTGGAAAGGTGGATCTCTCTCACACGTACCAACACAGACTATCCCCCAATTTAACTGATCCCCAAAGGTTTTTGATTAAATAGCGGAATAGAAAATATGATCCAAAAAAAGTGTATGTATATCACACGTACACAACCACACTAGGCCCCAATTACTATTGTTTGTACCCCTAAAAGGCTAGATGAGGAGTAGGGGGGGTATGGAACAGGCAGCACCCTCAAACCTTCAGAAGTATGAGATGAACCCCAACAACTTGGAAAGGTGGATCTCTCTCACACGTACCAACACAGACTATCCCCCAATTTAACTGATCCCCAAAGGTTTTTGATTAAATAGCGGAATAGAAAATATGATCCAAAAAAAGTGTATGTATATCACACGTACACAACCACACTAGGCCCCAATTACTATTGTTTGTACCCCTAAAAGGCTAGGAGTAGGGGGAGTATGGAACAGGCAGCACCCTCAAACCTTCAGAAGTATGAGATGAACCCCAACAACTTGGAAAGGTGGATCTCTCTCACACGTACCAACACAGACTATCCCCCAATTTAACTGATCCCCAAAGGTTTTTGATTAAATAGCGGAATAGAAAATATGATCCAAAAAAAGTGTATGTATATCACACGTACACAACCACACTAGGCCCCAATTACTATTGTTTGTACCCCTAAAAGGCTAGATGAGGAGTAGGGGGAGTATGGAACAGGCAGCACCCTCAAACCTTCAGAAGTATGAGATGAACCCCAACAACTTGGAAAGGTGGATCTCTCTCACACGTACCAACACAGACTATCCCCCAATTTAACTGATCCACAAAGGTTTTTGATTAAATAGCGGAATAGAAAATATGATCCAAAAAAAGTGTATGTATATCACACGTACACAACCACACTAGGCCCCAATTACTATTGTTTGTACCCCTAAAAGGCTAGATGAGGAGTAGGGGGGGTATGGAACAGGCAGCACCCTCAAACCTTCAGAAGTATGAGATGAACCCCAACAACTTGGAAAGGTGGATCTCTCTCACACGTACCAACACAGACTATCCCCCAATTTAACTGATCCCCAAAGGTTTTTGATTAAATAGCGGAATAGAAAATATGATCCAAAAAAAGTGTATGTATATCACACGTACACAACCACACTAGGCCCCAATTACTATTGTTTGTACCCCTAAAAGGCTAGGAGTAGGGGGAGTATGGAACAGGCAGCACCCTCAAACCTTCAGAAGTATGAGATGAACCCCAACAACTTGGAAAGGTGGATCTCTCTCACACGTACCAACACAGACTATCCCCCAATTTAACTGATCCCCAAAGGTTTTTGATTAAATAGCGGAATAGAAAATATGATCCAAAAAAAGTGTATGTATATCACACGTACACAACCACACTAGGCCCCAATTACTATTGTTTGTACCCCTAAAAGGCTAGGAGTAGGGGGAGTATGGAACAGGCAGCACCCTCAAACCTTCAGAAGTATGAGATGAACCCCAACAACTTGGAAAGGTGGATCTCTCTCACACGTACCAACACAGACTATCCCCCAATTTAACTGATCCCCAAAGGTTTTTGATTAAATAGCGGAATAGAAAATATGATCCAAAAAAAGTGTATGTATATCACACGTACACAACCACACTAGGCCCCAATTACTATTGTTTGTACCCCTAAAAGGCTAGATGAGGAGTAGGGGGAGTATGGAACAGGCAGCACCCTCAAACCTTCAGAAGTATGAGATGAACCCCAACAACTTGGAAAGGTGGATCTCTCTCACACGTACCAACACAGACTATCCCCCAATTTAACTGATCCCCAAAGGTTTTTGATTAAATAGCGGAATAGAAAATATGATCCAAAAAAAGTGTATGTATATCACACGTACACAACCACACTAGGCCCCAATTACTATTGTTTGTACCCCTAAAAGGCTAGATGAGGAGTAGGGGGAGTATGGAACAGGCAGCACCCTCAAACCTTCAGAAGTATGAGATGAACCCCAACAACTTGGAAAGGTGGATCTCTCTCACACGTACCAACACAGACTATCCCCCAATTTAACTGATCCCCAAAGGTTTTTGATTAAATAGCGGAATAGAAAATATGATCCAAAAAAAGTGTATGTATATCACACGTACACAACCACACTAGGCCCCAATTACTATTGTTTGTACCCCTAAAAGGCTAGATGAGGAGTAGGGGGAGTATGGAACAGGCAGCACCCTCAAATCTTCAGAAGTATGAGATTGTGTTCACTGTACCCCACAAAGATTGAGTTCACTGCACCCCACAATGATTGTGTTCACTGCACCCCACAAAGATTGTGTTCACTGCACCTCACAAAGATTGTGTTCACTGTACCCCCCAAAGATTGTGTTGACTGCACCCCACAAAGATTCTGTTCACTGTACCCCACAAAGATTGTGTTCACTGCACCCTAAAAGGATGTTGTTCACTGCACCCCACAAAGATTGTGTTCACTGCACCCTAAAAGGATGTTGTTCACTGCACCCCAAAAAGATTGTGTTCACTGTACCCCCCCAAAGATTGTGTTCACTGCACCCCACAAAGATTGTGTTCACTGCACCCCAAAAAGATTGTGTTCACTGTACCCCCCAAAGATTGTGTTCACTGCACCCCAAAAAGATTGTGTTCATTGTACCCCCCAAAGATTGTGTTCACTGCACCCCACAAAGATTCTGTTCACTGTACCCCACAAAGATTGTGTTCACTGCACCCCAAAAAGATTGTGTTCACTGTACCCCCCCAAAGATTGTGTTCACTGCACCCCACAAAGATTCTGTTCACTGCACCCCACAAAGGATTTTGTTCACTGCACCCCAAAAAGATTGTGTTCACTGCACCCCAAAAAGGATTTTGATCACTGCACCCCAAAAAGGATGTTGTTCACTGCACCCCAAAAATGATTTTGTTCACTCCACCCCAAAAAGATTGTGTTCACTGCACCCCACAAAGATTGTGTTCACTGCACCCCAAAAAGATTGTGTTCACTGTACCCCCCAAAGATTGTGTTCACTGCACCCCACAAAGATTCTGTTCACTGTACCCCACAAAGATTGTGTTCACTGCACCCCAAAAAGATTGTGTTCACTGCACCCCAAAAAGGATGTTGTTCACTGCACCCCAAAAAGGATGTTGTTCACTCCACCCCAAAAAGATTGTGTTCACTGCACCCCACAAAGATTGTGTTCACTGCACCCCAAAAAGATTTTGTTCACTGCACCCCAAAAATGATTTTGTTCACTGCACCCCAAAAAGGATTTTGTTCACTGCACCCCAAAAAGGATGTTGTTCACTCCACCCCAAAAAGATTGTGTTCACTGCACCCCAAAAAGATTGTGTTCACTGCACCCCACAAAGGATTTTGTTCACTGCACCCCAAAAAGATTGTGTTCACTGCACCCCAAAAAGGATGTTGTTCACTGCACCCCAAAAAGGATTTTGTTCACTGCACCCCAAAAAGATTGTGTTCACTGCACCCCACAAAGGATTTTGTTCACTGCACCCCACAAAGATTGTGTTCACTGCACACCAAAAAGGATTGTGTTCACTGCACCCCAAAAAGATTTTGTTCACTGCACCCCAAAAAGATTGTGTTCACTGCAGCCCAAAAAGATTGTGTTCACTGCAGCCCAAAAAGATTGTGTTCACTGCAGCCCAAAAAGATTGTGTTCACTGCAGCTCACACACAGAAAAATGGATGTGGATCACTGACACCTGCCTATCTCCAATCCCACACCACACAGCAATATCGATTGTAGTTTGTAGAACACAGTTTCCCTAAAATTCAGCAGACTCTGTCCCTAACAGGATTGAGAAGAGATCGTAGATCAGGATTGAGTGCAGATTCACCCCACCCCCCACACAGCAATATCGATTGTAGTTTGTAGAAGACACTGACCCTATAATTCAGCAGACTCTATCCCTAAAATGCCTACAACTCGCCCTGCCTAAACACTCCGACCTGTCCCTCAATTCTATCCGGACACAAATGGTTTTTTCCTGCCTATCTTTCCCTAATCAGCAGCCAGCACATTGATGTGTGCTCTGTCCCTTAGCTAAGCATCAGAATGACGCTGCTGCGGCGGCTGCCTCGAACTTATAAAGACTTGGTCACATGCTTCAGACGGCCAATCACAGCTACTAAGACATTTGCAGGCATGGCTGGGATGGCTTAAGGCACACCAGTTAAACGATTGTTGATTGGCTGTTGAAAGCCCGCCATGAAAAGAGCGCCAAAGCATGCAAAACCCGGAAATAAAACGACCGAACACGGATTTTTACCCGAACATACAGTAAAGTGTCCGTGTCCGTGTTCGGGTAAAAAAAATCCAATTATTCGGTACGAACACGAATAATACAGTCCGTGTTCGCTCAACACTACTCCTTAGTAATAGTACCAAGCCCCCTGCATTGTGGTTGCAACACTTTGTCCATTTTGTGTATCCAAGGCCACACCGAGATACCAAATTGGTATATATTGGTAAATAGATAACAAACATGTCAAGTCTTAAAATTGTGCACGTAACATGAGATCGCAAAAAAAAACTATAATACCCAAAATTGTTCATAGGCGACACCAGTTTTAAAAAATCCATCAGCTCCTTCGTAATAGTCCCAAGCCCCCTGCATTGTGATTGCAGCACTTTGTCCATTCTGTGTACCCAATGCCCCACCGAGATACCAAATTGGTATTTATTGGTAAATATATACCAAAAATGTCAAGTCTTAAAATTGTGCATGTAACGTGAGATCGCAAAGAAATTATGGTACCCAAAATTGTCTATAGGCGACACCAGTTCTGAAAAATCCATCAGCTCCTTAGCAATAGTCCCAAGCCCTCTGCATTGTGGTTGCAGCACTTTGTTCATTCCGTGTATCCAAGGCCGCACTGAGATACTAAATTGGTATCTATTGGTTGCAGCACTTTGACCATTTAGGGCCGCACCGAGGGGTGGGCAGAAGAGGAAACTACAATGGGAACTTCGGCAAGAGGGGCGCAAAATGGGCAGGATGTGCAAGTACTTCACAGCTCATGGGGATTTTGAGGTGCCCGTTGGCCTCTCTCCCTTGGTTGCTAAAGGACCTTATCCTAGCACTACCTGCGCTGCTTTTAGAGTACCCAGGATGCTTTGCTACATGAAATCCTGGAACCAAGTCATACTTCTCTTGCATCTCATTCCTTGGCAGCCAGTTCCTTCTCATGACTAACACCCGGGACTCATGATTCACATTACTGCAGCGTAGGATGTGATTAGCAAGAATTGAAGGCTGAATGCCTCACAGCCACACTTTTATAGGAGCGCCGACTTCAGAGGGGATAATCTGCGCCACGCATTTCATGCGACTGCGATGCAACAGACACATTCTGTTCCTTTTATTTGTAGAGCGAAAGTGTGAAAAATGGAAAATGTTGATCTTGAAAGAAAAATGTAATATTAAAACACCAAGGAAACAAAAGTAAAAGAAAACAGTTTGCTGTGTAATAATAAATTCTGTGGATTTGCCCCCAGGCCGGCATTATTGTCAGGGTAATTACAAAGAATGGATCAGCACTTAACACTCCAATGTGTAGAAGCCAGTAGTTACTAAGAATTCAATTCTGCTTCATATTCTATCTGTACAGCGCCACCTGCAGATCATAGAAGGAGATGTAATCCATAAATTAATGATTTTTTTTTTTGTTCGCACTTAGTTTATTGAGAAAAAAATTGCACGTACAAATTATACTTGTCAAGCCAATAAATACAGTGGCAAAAGTACTAACCAACAAACAGTGTATACAGCTCTGGAGAATCAAAGCTTGTAAATTTCATACATACCAAAGCAAAATTAATGATGTTTAGATTTTTTTTTATTACAGGTATTTAAATAGCACCAACAATTTACACAGCTCTTTACATACTGTACATTCACATCAGTCCATTTGCTTTTTTTTTGTTTTTTTTTTTAACCACTTGCCTACCAGGACAATTTCTTATTTTTTTGCACAAATGCTCAATGGGATTTTTTTTTTCTAGAAATGACTGTGAACCCACAAAAAAGTATATATTTGATGAAAGCAGAGACCCTGGAGAATAAAATGGCAGTAGTTGCAATTTTTTATTACTATAGTTATTTACCAAATGCATATTTTTAGGGGAAAAAATACACTAAAATAAATTATGGGACACACAAACACAATATTGTACCTGATTGTTTTGTAAAATATAAAAGACAATAATGTGTTGAGTAAATAGATACCAAACATGTCAAGTCTTAAATCTTTGCACGTAACGTTAAAAACCTACAAATTATGGTACCCAAAATTGTCCATAGGCGACGCTTTAAAAGTCTTTACAGGTTATCAGTTTAGTCATCACCATGAATTATTGCTCTCACTCTGACATTCGTGATGATACCCCACATGTGTGGTAAATTGATGTTTACATACACATGCTTGCCATACGCTGCACTATTTATATAGGGTGGACGCGAGGTTGACGAGGGGAGTGTGTGGCGAGGAGAGCCGATCAGCGTAATCTCCTCGAAGGGGTGACCAGTACAGATAATCAGGGCACTGATCATCATCAGTGCCCTGATTACAGTAAAGCCCCAGCAGTGCCCATCAGTGACACCAATCAGTGCCCATCAGTGACACCAAACAGCACCCATCAGTGACCCCAATCAGTGCCCATTAGTGATGCCAATCAGTGCCCATCAGTGTCTGCTCATCAGTGCCGCCCACCAGTGCCACCCCATCAGTGCCGCCTATCAGTGCCCACCAGTGCTGCCTATCAGTGCCCATCAGTGCCACCTATCAGTGCTCATCAGTGCCGCATATCAGTGCCACCTATCAGGGCCCATCAGTGTTGCATATTAGTGCCTCCTGATCAGTGCCAACTTATCAGTGTCCTTCAGTGCCGCCTCATCTGCGCACAATAGTGAAGGCGAAAAATTACTTACTTACAAAATTTACTGACAGAAACTAAGAAAACAAATATTTTTTTCAAACTTTTTGGTCTTTTTTCTTTGAAAATTAAAAACCCAGAAGTGATTAAAATACCACCAAAAGAAAGCTCTATTTGTGTGAAAAAAAATGATAAAAAATTTCATTTGGGTACAGCTTTGCATGACCGCGCAATTGTCATTCAAAGTGTGAAAGTGCTGAAAGCTGGAAATTTACCTGGGCAGGAAGGGGGTGAAAGTGCCCGGTAGGCAAGTGGTTAAAGTTCATGTGCGTGTAAAGGCAGGCGTTCCAATACTTTTAGTAATATAGTCCATGTTTTTCCTATGCTCCTCAGCTCCATCTGGTGACCATATTGCAGTATTATACTACTGCCCATAATAAAAAAAATACGTTCAGAAGAGAATTTATCCCAAAAGTATGTTTTTGCCCACTTCACATTGAACAAATGCAGATTCAATGGATAAATTGTTATGTATTTTTTTTTTTTTTTTTATGAATAGACCCCTTGGTGCCCTTTCTGTATTTCTTGCAGGTCTGTGCAGGAGCTTCCTGTAATAAAGACCGCTCACTGCTGCTCTCTCTCCTTGTGCAGGGTGACTGGTCTTGTCTCCGCCTCCTCCTGTAGTTTTCTACAGGAAGCCTGTAGGGGTGGAGCTGTCTGGCCCCTCCCACAGCTCTACTTCCTGCACAGGCCATGTCCAGCATAGTGATGATTGTTGGCAATAAATCAGACTCGCATAGCCCTTAGGCATCAAAGTTCCTTCAGATATTTGGGAGCACTGAATGAGACACAGAGACGGCAGGTACGATGTCACAGAATGCTCGGCTTTATTCAAACAATAAAGAACGTTTTATAGAGAAAGTAAAAGGGGAAGTCCCTTTCCAGTAGATTATACATAGAATTGATACAAGAATAGCATTTTACTATTACGTGCTTCAAGTCACGTACTTACATATGAGATAATTAAAATAAGGCATAGTTATATTTGCCATTACATCAGACTTGTTCTAAGGGTTAAGATAAGCCATAATTAGTTACTTCAAACAGACTTGCTTTTAAGGGTCAGTTTGACCACAAAGCGTAACGTCCTGGAAACTTTCATCAACTTAGATAGGCTTTTTAATTAATCTGAGTCTAGGGTTTTAGTAATAAAATGGAGTTAAAAGAACAGAAATGGAAGATAGATTATTCCTTCAATGATGTCATTACTACTTTTACAAGGTGATATCTGGGTTTACAACAGACATTTCGTGCACACTAAGCGGATTTATTTATTTTGTGGCTATTGAAGAATATGGTTATTAAAGGTTGTTGTGCCTAGAGTACAGCTTTAATTATGCAGGTTCGCTGTGAAAGATGTGAGTTCTGTACATTTGCACACTTGTATAAAGTACTCAAAACCCATACTTGGGTGCTCGAACAAAAAGTGACTTGAGTAGAAGTGGAAGTGCTCGATCAAAAAGTGACTTGAGTAGAAGTACTAAAGTATTCAACATTTTTTGTACTTAAGTATTGCAAGTAGTTTTTAAAAAAAAATGCTACTCAAGTACTGAAAGTAAAAGTACAAGTACTGTGTTATGTAGTTATTAAAGAAAGAAGTCAAAAGTTTGAACATCATATTGTTTTTTATTATTTCAAATGATTAACCTAAAGGACAATCACAATTCCTTTGGCTGTTACATTTTGTAAACAAAAACAGATAAAGTATGTCCCTCCCTTCCCCCTTCAAAGCATCCCTCCTT
Source organism: Pelophylax lessonae (assembly GCF_965119305.1). NCBI lineage: Eukaryota > Metazoa > Chordata > Amphibia > Anura > Ranidae > Pelophylax > Pelophylax lessonae. The sequence goes on along the minus strand of NC_138775.1, from coordinate 276,208,875 downwards.
TTCTTCCCTGCATGTTTTTTTTTCTCTACAGCTTATTGGTGCGCAAAATCATATATAAACCAATGTGATATACAACAATATATTCCAATAATGAAATAAAGGAAGAGTGTATGAAATCAAAGTCAATAAAAAGTCCATATATATATAATGCCATAATACCATATATACGTGACAAAACAAGATCAGAGGCGGCTCTAGACTTTTTGAGGCCTTAGGCGAAATTAAAATATGAGGCCCCCCTTGCACGATAAAAAAAATAAATAAGCAGGCTATATTATTAACTGTATAAATTGCATATTTTAAGGCAAACATTAATACATCTCAAAACCTCGGTATTCAACGCACTGTGAAGGTGTTGAACGTTTTTTTAATAATAATAATGATTGAAAAAATATATATTTTTTTTAATAATTGAAAAAAAAGAAAATAATTATTATTTTTTTTAAATAATTTAAAAAATAAATGAATAATAATCATAATAATAACCACACTCCCTGTCTGTCCACTTACCTTTAAGCAAAGGTAAGTGGACAGGGAGATGAAGCCTGCAAAAACTTCCCTCTCATCTCCTCTTGGGAAGGAGATGGACAGGCATTGAGAACAGGCAGGGGAAACAGAGCCATTAGTAACTTCTTGTCAAACTCCCGGCCACCACAAGAGGGCGCCAGTTCCCCGTTCTCTCACTGAAGAAGGCCGAAAAGCTGCAGCCTCAATTATCGGATGGCGCGGTAGTCCGTGCACTCGGTGAGTGGTTGGGGGGGCGCAAAAGGGACAGAACACCTCCTGCAGTGCACCCCAGGCGCCAGGTCGCTAATTCTAGTCGCCAATGCGACCTGGCACCCGGGGTTTGTCAAGCCCTGTGTTAATATTAATATATTATCAATATATGAATATATTATAATAATTAATATAATATAATAAAAATAATATATCCACCATCCTAAAGTCTGTTTCTGATTGTTTAGTCAGACATTCACACCAGTGGCCTGCTGGAGGTCATTTTGTAGGGCTCTGGCAGGGCTCATCCTGATCCTCTTTGCATAAAGGAGCAGATACCGGTCCTACTGATGGGTTAAGGACATTCTATGGCTCTGTCCAGCTTTTCTAAAATAACCACCTGTCTTCCTGGTATCTCCTCCGTGCTCTTGAGACTGGGCTGGGAGACACAGCAAACCTTCTGTCAATGGCACGTATTGATGTGCCATCCTGGAGGAGTTGGACTGCCTGTGCAACCTCTATAGGGTCCAGGTATGGCCTCATGTTACCAGTAGTGACACTGACCCTAGCCAAATGCAAAACTAGTGAAGAATAGTCCTAAAAGATGAGTAGGGGGAAAAAATTCAGTGTCCTCCACCTGTAAAACCATTCCTGTTTTGGAGATCAACTGTTGCCCATCTAGTGCCCCTGTTGTTAATTTCATGAACACCAAAGCAGCTGAAACTGATAAACAACCCCCTCTGCCATTTTACTGACCAAATCAATATCCCAGGAGTTTAATTGACTTGATTGCTATACTCTGATTAAAAAATTGGTCCTTTCTTTTTTTTGAACAGTGTATATATCATAGTTTGTAGACGTGATAACTTTCACACAAACCAATCAATCTACACTTATTGGGATTTTTTTTATCAAAAACATGTAGCAGAATACGTTTTGGCCCAATTTAATGAAGACATTCTATTTTTTTCATTGGATAGGTTTTACAGCAGAAAGTAACACATATTTTTAACACCAAAAGAAAAGCTCTATTAGTCCCGGGTCACACTTGTGCGATGCGGGAAGGCTGAGAATTCGCAGCCTGTTCCCGCATCACAAAGCACCCCTGGCAATTCACACTGCCATATGCGATACGCAGAGGGTGTCAATGAAATGTTAACGACACCCCCAGTTTGATCGCATATCGCAGTGCGATCTGACAGTGCGCTCAGGATCGGATCACACAAGTGTGAACCACAGTGCGATCCGATCCTGATGCGCCTGGAAAAAAGGGTCATGTGCGTTTTTGGTGCGGATACAGTGCGAATTCAGCCATACAAAGTGTATGGCTGAATTCGCATCCGCACCTCCGATCGCATGTAATGAAGGAGCAGCGCGCTCCGAATTACATGCGGATCGGCGCACTCGCAAAAGTCTGAACCGGCCCTCAGTGTGATAAATTGTATTTGAGTATAGCGCTGCAACTGCAAGAGCTGCAATAGCCAGTTAAAGTAATGCAGTGCCGAAATGGCAAAAAATGGCCTGGTCATAAAGGGGGTAACATGTTCTGGAGCTGACGTGGTTAAAAGAGTTAGTGAATTGTTAATTTTTTTTAAAAACCAATAAAAAAAGGCTGCAGAGACGTTATTAATCCAGTTTGGTGTGTCCAGTATTCTTTGTATATTTGGAGTATATGTAATGCCACCTACCGTCCCCTGTTACATCACTTCTGCTTTGAACGCAAAACATGTCGTCACTTTGACACCTGCGATTCATGAAGTGTATCCATATTTTTGACCAAACTCTGTGTGTGTGTGTGTGTAAATATATATATAAAAATAAAGTATATCAGACGGGGTTTCTCTTTTCCCCCCTATCTTTTACCACTTGCTGACCAGCCACCAAAACATATACTGCAGGTTGGCAGATTCCCGCAAAATGATGTGCCCATATGTCGCTTTGCAGGAGCGCACGCACCCATTTGCTAGGGCAGAGGGGAAGCTGATCTTTGAATAAAATAACTGGAAGGTACCTCACTATGGAGATCTCCTTTTTTATACCCATGGGGGGAGCTATGTAAGAGGCACCGTGACCCAAGGACTCGCAGAACTTCTGCTGAAGATAAGACCGTGGCATAAACATGGCTCTCAGTCAAGTCCTTGGGTCACGGTGCCTCTTACATAGCTCCCCCCATGGGTATAAAAAAGGAGATCTCCATAGTGAGGTACCTTCCAGTTATTTTATTCAAAGATCAGCTTCCCCTCTGCCCTAGCAAATGGGTGCGTGCGCTCCTGCAAAGCGACATATGGGCACATCATTTTGCGGGAATCTGCCAACCTGCAGTATATGTTTTGGATGGCTGGTCAGCAAGTGGTAAAAGATAAGGGGGAAAAGGGAAACCCCGTCTGATATACTTTATTTTTATATATATATTTACACACACACACACACACAGAGTTTGGTCAAAAATATGGATACACTTCATGAATCGCAGGTGTCAAAGTGACGACATGTTTTGCGTTCAAAGCAGAAGTGATGTAACAGGGGACGGTAGGTGGTATTACATATACTCCAAATATACAAAGAATACTGGACACACCAAACTGGATTAATAATGTCTCTGCAGCCTTTTTTTATTGGTTTTTAAAAAAATTAACAATTCACTAACTTTTTTAACTACTTCAGCTCCAGAACATGTTACCCCCTTTATACAGAAGTGCAGGCAGTCTACACACCATTCATCTGGGATCTGGCACCTTAATGCTGTGACACTGTGACAGGCGTTTTTCCCTTGAGGCCCGGTTCACACTTAGTGCCGGTTCACACTCATGCGGCTGCGGCGTTTGCATGTAATGTCGGAGCGCACTGCTCCTTCATTACATGCGATCGGCTGTGCGGTGTGAGTTTAGCCATACAAAGTGTATGGCTAAATTCGCACCACACCCGCAGTAAACACGCACAGGACCCTTTTTTGCAGCCGCATCAGGATCGGATCGCACAGCGGTTCACACTTGTGCGATCCGATCCTGTGCGAACTGTCAGATCGCACTGCGATATGCGATCAAACTGGGGGTGTCGTTAAGATTACATTGACACCCCCTGCGTATCGCATATGGCAGTGTGAACTGCCAGGGGTGCGTTTGCGATGCGGGAACAGGCTGCGAATTCGCAGCCTTCCCGCATCGCATAAGTGTGAACCGGCCTTATGCGATGCAGGAAGGCTGCGAATTCGCAGCCTGTTCCCGCATCGCAAACGCACCCCTGGCAGTTCACACTGCCATATGCGATACGCAGGGGGTGTCAATGTAATCTTAACAACACCCCCAGTTTGATCGCAGTGCGATCTTGCAGTTCGCACAGGATCGGATCGCACAAGTGTGAACCGCTGTGCGATCCGATCCTGATGCGGCTGCAAAAAAGGGTCCTGTGCGTGTTTGCTGCGGGTGCGGTGCGAATTCAGCCATACAAAGTATATGGCTAAACTCACACCGCACAGCCGATCGCATGTAAGGAAGGAGAAGTGCGCTCCGACATTACATGCAAACGCCGCAGCCGCATGAGTGTGAACCGGCACTGAATTGTACAGTGAGAACTTGGGGGGGATTGAGAGGGGAGCACTGAGTGGATGCACTGGATAAAAAATAAATTGTGAGGAATCTATGTGACTGAGCAGCACAGAGCACTTATATAAAGAAAGAAAAAAACCATACCATTTGGTTGTCATAAAATAAGAACTAGCATGATACATGAAGCAGAAGCACTGAGACTGAGCACTTTATTATTATTATTTTTTTTTATCTCATTTTTTTCAATTGCATAGCGTTTCGTTTCCCCATACATATAGACGTTTAATTTCAAGCCAGCCTGGATGGTAAGGTATTATTTAATTTATTCATTCAGAATTTCAGAATAAGGATGACAGGACTGACAGTCGGACACACAGTACTACTAGTCACTGCAGCTGCAGGGCCGACGGCGGGCTGGCTGCCTCTTGGACAGGACACTACAGGCCTTGTTTTTACAGTCATTCACCCTCAGCTCCAGACTCCAGTCCTTACCTTTCGTCTTCTTCTTCTCATCTGCTGTTCTCTGCAAGTTCTCCTCATGGTACCGAAGCCGGGAGAGAATGCAGGGGTGGGGTTACGTGACATCACGTCGTGACGTCATCGCAATCCCCGACCATGATTCGTTGAATGCAGCCTGAGGCGGAGACAGTGCAGCAGCAGCCAGAAGAAACCGTCCGATGTGAGTGTGTGCGGGGCCGGGCCTGGCTAGAGTTATGCACTATGCAGACAGTCTAGAGACACTGACACCCAGTCTACTACGCTAGCGCGTAGCGCCGCAATGTGTGGAATGTGGAGTGCGGATGCGGCCCCCGGCGACCTGGCGTGTCGCATGGTGAGGTCAGGACAGGGCTAAAAAAAAAAAAAAAAAAAGTTTGGGAAAGATGCGAGGCCCCTTTAAGTGCGAGGCCTTCGGCGGCCGCCTTACCGGCCTAATTAGAGAGCCGCCTCTGAACAAGATGAATATATTTTCAAAGGTGCAGGAATCAAACAGGTGCTATTCCAAATAATAGGTGCAGACTCCCCCCACCTTGTGGATTTCTCCCTTACCCGGCGGATGAAGGTAAGTGCAAAATAATATCCAAATAGACTCTTCCAGTGAAACAAAACTGCAAAACCTGTGCTCTCAACTTCCAGTGAAAAAAGAAAAATCAGCCTCTTACCAGAAAAAAGGTCTATGTACGCTTGTGACTCTCCTTGGTTAGGGGAGGTTCTCTTTCCCCTTAACAGCAGATATGTAGACCATTTTATTTATACATACAGCAGCATTTATTTTCGTATGCGCTGATTTACACGACTTTATACACATTTTTTTGAACTTCATGAAACTTGCCATCTACTGTTCTGGCAGTGGTAATTTTTATAATTGTAACGAGTAACTATGCAGCACAAAAAAAAAATATCGGAGTAGAAGTATTGAAATCATTGAAAAAATTTAATGAAGTAAAAGTGGAAGTAGGAGAAAAAAATTCTACTCCAGGAAAGTACAGATACCGCCTTTCCGTACTTAAGTACAGTAGTGAAGTAGTTCTACTTAGTTACTATACATCTCTGTACATTTGTCATCATATGTTGCTGCCATGGGTGTCAGAGGGAAGTGACATGGCTGGCCTCCCATCTATAAATGCCTAAAGTAATTGGCTGGTTGAAGTTTCTTGTCGTTGCGCCTTCCTGCGGGGCTCACTTTGGGATTAGAAGCTTCTTGGTGTGAAACGCATTAGAGGCCTTGCAGCTTGTAAAGGTGTAATGTCATTTTTTTTGTTGCTTCCACATTAAACCGTCTCCAGGTTTGCCTGCATGGACTTCATGGCTGAGTGAGCATTGTTACCTGCACCAGTGATTCCGTGACACCCCAGTGACTTCCATATTTACCTCCATCTTTGAAAGTGACCGGCTTAACACATACACTCCTATGAACATGTGATAAAGTTCCATGAGGCCTTTCCTGTTTAGATTTCTTTTATTATATATTCATGGGGGGACATCTGTTTTTACTATATTATATGTGCAGTACATGGTATATACAGTGGGTATAGAAAAAAATAACCCCCCTTTCAAATAATCACATTTTGTTGCTTTGCAGCCTGAAATGAAGACAGACACTGTTTTTGTTCACTCAGTTTAACTTATAACATCCAAGTGAAAGATATAACACCAACATGTCAGAAAAAAATGAAAAACATTCGAAAACAGAATCACTGAGTTGGAAAAAGGATCACCCCCTTATGTCAGTATGTTGTTGAACCACCTTTTGCTTTAATTCCAGCCTTTAGTCTGTTGGAATATCTCTCTACTAACTTTGTACATCTAGGCTTTGCAATATTTGCCCACTTATCTTTGCAGAACTGCTCAAGTTCAGTTAAATTTGATGGTGACTGTTTGTGCACTGCAGTTTTCAAGTCATTCTACAGAATTTCAATGTGGTCTAAGTCTGGGCTCTGACTAGGCCATGAGTAGGGTACCAAAGAGGGTTTAATCGGACTGCCTGACCACCACTCCACCATGACACGGACTGGAGTTTTAATGGCCATAGCGGCCTTTTATTGACCAAATATAAATAACATATTAAACATCTTAACATATGAACATCAGACAGTATTCAAAGGGCCCCAAGGTCCTCACGGGCATGCACTACATGTACCTGCGTAACCACCACTTTAGGCCTTCAGCCACAGAAAGCATTGACTCGGAGACAAACCAACATCGCAGGTACCACCAGGGGCAGACTGGCAACTTTCAGCCCAGGGGGCAAGTACAAACCAGAGGCCCATGGTGCAGCGACTCGGCCCCCCTCCCACTCTCCCTCTTCCTGTCCTCCTCCTGACCCCATTCCAGGCTAAAGCTCCACTCCCAGTACTCTCTACTGTTTTCCATCCATCTGGAGGATAGGATCAGATGAAAACGGACAGACGGTTCGTTTTCATCCAATCTCCCATAGAGGAGAGCGGAGATCAGACAGCTCCGTCTCTGCAAAGTAAGCGGAGACGGAGCTGTCATCCGCCTGCTTAGCGGGGATCGGCGGATCGATCCCCGCTGAGCAAAACGGGCCAAAAGCCAGTGTGAAAGGACTCTAGAACATGGACGTAAAGGAGTGGATTTACTAAAACTGAAGAGTGCAAAATCTGGTGCAGCTGTGCATGGTAGCCAATCAGCTTCTAACTTCAGCTTGTTCAATTAAGCTTTGACAAAAAAAAAAAAAAAAACTGGAAGCTAATTGGTTTCTATGTAGAGCGTACCATGCTGTAGCCCCATTGTATTTGATTTATTCCGGGATTTTGTTTGGGAACACACATTATATTTAATGGTGTCCGTTTACAATGGCGTCCGTTAATGGTGTCAAAAAAAGTACGTAAGCTTTTCTGGGGCGTCTTTTTTTTTTTGTGGTACCTATATACTTCGGTCGGAGCTACTAAAAATGTGGGTAACATGTATCTTACAGGTGATTTCCTGGCTCTCTTTCTTCTAGTATCTAGCTTTCCATTGGCTAAAATAACTCAAGTCACTGGATTGCCAAATAAAAGGTGATATTTACATTCAAAGAGCCAAGAACATTGTGGAAATAAAAAATGGCGTGGAGGCCCCCCCTCAAAATTCAAACCATGCCATTCAGATCTGATATAGATTTTAGGGAGAGCCCCATGAAAAATGTAATTAAAAAAATGGCGTGGTGTCGTTCTCCAAATTTCATACCAGGTCCTGCATGTCTGGTATAGATTTTAAGAGGGACCCCATGAAAGATTTTATAAAAAAATGATGTGGTGTAGTTCCCCAAATTTCATACCAGGTCCTTCAGATCTGGTAAAGATTTTAAAGGGGGCCCCATGAAAAATGTAATAAAAAATTGTGCAGCGTCGTTCCCCAAATTTTATACCATGTCCTTCAGATCTGGTATAGATTTTAAGGGGGACCCCATGAAATATGTATTAAAAAATGGTGTGGTGTTCTTCCCTAAATTTCATACCAGGTCCTTCAGGTTTGGCATAGATTTTAAGAGGGACCCAATGAAAAATGTAATAAAAAATTATGTGGTGTAGTTCTCCAAATTTCATACCAGGCCCTTTAGGTCTGGTATAGATTTTAAGGGGGACCCCATGGAAAATGTAACAAAAAATGGGGCAGTGTTGTTTCCCAAGTTTCATACCAGGTCCTTCAGGTCTGCTATATATTTTAAGGGGGCCCCATGAAAAATGTAATAAAAAATGGTGTGGTGTTGTTCCCCAAATTTCATACCAAGTCCTTCAGATCTGGTATAGATTTTAAGAGGGGACCCCATGAAAAATGTAATAAAAAATTGTGTAGTGTCATTCCCCAAATTTTATGCCAGGCCCTTCAGGTCTGGCATAGATTTTAAGAGGGGACCCCATGAAAAATGTAATAAAAAATTGTGTAGTGTCACTCCCCACATTTTATGCCAGGCCCTTCAGGTCTGGCATAGATTTTAAGAGGGGACCCCATGAAAAATGTAATAAAAAATTGTGTAGTGTCATTCCCCAAATTTTATACCAGGCCCTTCAGGTCTGGTATAGATTTTAAGGGGGACCCTATGAAAAATTAAACAAAAATGGTGTGGGGACCCACCAAATTACATGCCAGACCCTTATTCGAGCATACAGCCTGGCAGGTCAGGGAGGTGTGGACATGCACCTTGTCCCCATGTCGATGAGGACAAGGGTCTCTTCCCCACAACCCTGGCCCAATGGTTGTGGGAGACTACGTGGGGGGGGGGGGAGCTTATTGGAATCTGGAAACCCCCTGTAACTATAATGGGGCCCCCATATAATGCCCATCCTCCTATGAACGAGTCATCCAGCAATGCAGATCCACCTCAGTCACAATGTATGGCAGAATGAGATCCAATGACCGCCTGACACACTTATCCCGCACCGAATGACATCCTCGCTGCAATTCCCCCATTGTAGAAGAGAAAGCATTCACTATGGCTAGAACAAATTCATACTACTTCATGTGAATAGAACTGGCACGTTTTGGCGCTGTGTGCGTCTTTGTACTTCACCAATTAAGGTAAATAGTAGGCTGGTGTAAAGGCCTGTCACACAGGTCAGCGGGTAGGAAGTGTGTGTTGTTTGTCTGCAGTGAACTTCCTTTCGGGGTCTGACAACAAGCCTATTCCCTCATTAAATCAAATCCCGCGAGGCTAATTGGTCGCCATTCACTTTCAGAAATGCAATATTTCTCCTATTGAAAAATGATTATCCGCATCCCCGTGGGACCCTTTCTGAAAAAACTCCCTGCCAATTACTGCAGAATGCAGGAGACAGAAGGTCTCCAATGGGCGCCAAGGGGCTATGATATTGCTCAAATACTGTAAGCGGTATGAACTTGGACATTAGCGGGATATTGGAACCATTTGTGGCTGATCATAAAGCGTTGGAATCTCTCCTCTGCTGTGTCATTCTGTCTTATACAGAGCTGAGGATAAAATGTTAAAGGGCTGAAAAATCTAAACGTTATTTTTTTTCCCAATATGTCTCCCTCTCCTAGCTGAACTACTCCTAGCCCATCGTATGAAACTCATGGGCTCACAGCAGTCTCTAGAAAGGTAGCTATCAATGCTTTGCTTGAAGGAGAACTTTCAGTAACGTCACAACAGCACCTATTTTGAAAAGAAAAATGTGCCTGGTAAAATCACTACAGACTAGATCAGTGTTTCTCAACCAGGGTGCCATGGCACCTTGATGTGTCATGTGGGTTTCCTCGGGGTGCCTCAAGCTCCAGAGCCAGTATGCCCTGAATCAGACATGGCTGAGAGGCTCCTGCTGCTGTCATCTACAGCCAGTGAGGATGGAACAGAGGGGGTGTCTATGGACACACAGAGCGAGGCTCAAGAGCGAGCACGTACAAGTGCCCCCATGGCAAATGGCTTGCTATGTGGCCGCTTGGAAGGGAGGGAGGGAAGAGGCAGGAGTGCTGGCAGAAGAAGAGGATCAGGGCTGCTCTGTGCAAAAACATTGCACAGAGCAGGTAAATATAAAATGTTTGTTATTTATGTAGCACCTTTCTAGGATGAATATATAATAGTTTTTGGTTTCTCTGCTTACCAGTGAGACAGCTGGGTAAATTTATTTGTGTCTGCTTAACAGAGAGCAGTGATTGGCTAGTAAAGCCTGCTCAGTGTTCTGCTCATGCTGTCTTGAAGTTTCACTGTATCTTAGCACTCTCCTAGGCAGGGCCGGACTGGGAATAAAAACCAGCCCTGGAAATAATTTCATACCAGCCCCATAACATTAGTATGCCAGCCCCAGTGGCGTAGCATGGGTTGTCAGCACTCAAGGCAAGGCGAGTAATATGCGCCCCTAACCAACGGACATTTAGCGCTCTCTGGCTCCCTACCACTCATACAGAGTTAAGGACAGCCCAGCTGGGAGGCCACAGGCTCTAGGAACAGCCCAGCTGCCCCCCCTTCCCCACTATCTTATACACTGCTTACCCACTTCCCCACTATCCAATACACAGCTGGCCCCCTTCCCCACTATCCAATACACAGCTGGCCCCCTTCCCCACTATCCAATACACAGCTGGCCCCCTTCCCCACTATCCAATACACTGCTGGCCCCCTTCCCCACTATCCAATACACTGCCTGCCCCCTTCCCCACTATCTAATACACTGCTGGCCCCCTTCCCCACTATCTAATACACTGCTGGCCCCATTCCCCACTATCTAATACACTGCTGATGGCCCCCCTACCCACTATCTAATACACTGCTGGCCCCATTCCCCACTATCTAATACACTGCTGGCCCCATTCCCCACTATCTAATACACTGCTGATCCCCCTGGCCCCCTCCCCCTAATACAATGCTGATCTAACCCCTAATACAATGCTGCCCTCTCCCCCTAATACAATGCTGTTCTCCATGGGCCCCTCCTCCTAATACAATTCTGATTCCTTCCTCCACCTAATACACTGCTGATCCCCCTCCAACCTCCCTAATATACTGCTGACCCCCCCCCCCCCGGCTCCCTCCCCCTAATACAATGCTGATCCCCCCTCCCCCTTATACAATGCTGATTCCCCCTCCCCCTAATACACTGCTGATCCCCCTCCCACCCCCCCCCAATATACTGCTGACCCCCCTGGCCCCCTCCCCCTAATACACTGCTGACCCCCTGGCCCCTCCCCCTAATACAATGCAGTTCCCCCCTCCCCCTAATACACTGCTGATCCCCCTCTGACCCCCCTAATATACTGCTGACCCCCCCGGCCCCCTCCCCCTAATACAATGCTGTTCCCCCCCAGCCCCCTCCTCCTAATACAATGCTGTTCCCCCGCAGCCTCTTCCTCCTAATACAATGCTGACCCCCCTTGCCCCTCCCCCTAATACGATGCGGATTCCCCCCTCCCCCTAATACAATGCTGTTCCCCCCTAGCCCCTCCTCCTAATACAATGCTGACCCCCCCCGGCCCCCTCCCCCTAATACAATGCTTCCCCCCTCCCCCTGATACAATGCTGTTCCCCACAGCCCCCTCCTCCTAATGCAATGCTAACCCCCCTCCCTCTAATACAATGCTGACCCCCCTTGCCCCTCCCCCTAATACGATGCGGATTCCCCCCTCCCCCTAATACAATGCTGTTCCCCCCTAGCCCCTCCTCCTAATACAATGCTGTTCCCCACAGCCCCCTCCTCCTAATGCAATGCTAACCCCCCTCCCTCTAATAAAATGCTGAGCCCCCCGGCTCCCTCCCCCTAATACAATGCTGTTCCCATCAGCCCAATCCTCCTAATACAACACTAACCCCCTCCCCCTAATAAAATGCTGACCGCCCCCCTCTCCCTAAAAAAAAGCTAACCCCCCCAAGGCCTCCTCCCCCTAATACAATGCTAATTTCCCCCTCCCCCTAATACAGTAGTTTCCCCTCCCCTAAATTTGGGGGGGGGGGTGGCGCATCAGCATTGTATTAGGGGGAGGGGGTCAGTATTGTATTAGGGGGGTCAGCATTGTATTAGGGGGGTCAACATTGTATTAGGGGGTCAGCATTGTATTAGGGGGGTCAACATTGTATTAGGGGGGTCAACATTGTATTAGGGGGGTCAGTATTGTATTAGGGGGGTCAGTATTGTGATAGGATAGCCCCCCCTCCCGGCATTTACTCTTACCTGGCTGTTTACATGTGGCAGCTCAGGTTCTGCTGCTCCGCTCAGCCTGCTGCTCCGCTCAGGTCACACTGTGACCTGTCCTTCTGCTGCGATGATGCTGCTGGGGGAGGGATTGGCGCCATAATGCAGGGATGCAGGAGATGATGATCCGCCGCCGCGCAGCCGCCGCCCGCCGGGTGTGACGTGAGGACGCTCACATCGGCTGGCGTAGGAGAAGATCCGTCGCTGGAGCCGGAGCACAGCGGGGGGCTGGGGCTGCAGCGGCCAGTATCAATCGGCCCCATCTTAAAGCGGCGGTAGCGGGTGGTCCCACCTTAAATCGGCGGTAGCGGGCGGCCCCATCTTAAAGCGGCATCTTAAAGCGGCAGCGGCCCCATCTTAAAGCGGCCCACCGGGAAATCTCCCGGTATCCCGCTAGGCCAGTCCGGCCCTGCTCCTAGGTAGGTGCTGCTAGGTAGGTAAAGCCTAGTGTCTCCATCTGCTTATCAGGGGAGCCTGATTATTAGTTAGGCCTGTTGCATGTGTCCAGGGTGTGATTCATCTGGGTTGAGGGAGTGTCCCCACTGTATCCCATAGGGGAGCCTGTTGGACAGTGGAGAAAACCCAACCAGTGACACACAGGTTTTGTAACTATCCCAGTGGGTTTGCACAAACAGTGGTGCATCCTGGGATATGTTATAAAAGCCAAGGGCACATGTGACAGGGTGTCTTTGGGCGGGAAGTCAGGTTCCAGAAGGAGGGTGACATTTGTCTCTCCTTCTGCTGCTGTAGATGGTGGTCACAGGCGGTTGGCCTTGTGAGCCAGGAGTTTGGAGCTGAGCCAGGAGGTCCAGGAAAGCTGACTAGTGGAGTTGGAGGCAGAGCAACCTTAGGAAAAACAGTGTCCATGAGTACCGGGAAGCTTGCCGGAGGTCAGCCCAGGAAGGGGACCCCTCCAGTGGAGAGTCAGTGGATGGGTGTCAGCACACACAGCAAGTGAGAAAGGTGGTGCCAAGTTAGAACCCTGAAGAGTAATTCAAGCAGGAACACATTATCTATTTTCACTTCAGTGGCAAGTGAAGCAGCGGCCTTGCCGCACACTACAGCTAGTTGTCCTCAGGATTGTGCATAGTTCATAGTTGGAGTAGCCCACTCATCCCTTCTCTTATCCCAGTTCCAAATAAAAACACAAAAAAAAAACAACATCCCCTGGATTGATTATTGACTGAGCCAAGGACTTTCAATGCTATTTATATGCTGGCAGTTGCTAAGGGTAACCCAGGGGAATCCAGAAAGTGTAATTCTCAGCAGTCCTCTAAGGGGCAGTGCTACATATGGAAAGTGCTGGGTAATAGGCAGAAACCATGCAGATTGGGGCATGAATATTCATACGACCCTGGCCAATTACAAGGGGAGGTGCCCCTTGGCATGCTGGGTGCCTGTATTTATATTTCAGGAGCACATGGGCTCTGGTTTATTCTGAGCAGAGAATTTCACCAGGCTGGTGGCCTCCCCTGGCACTTACTGCCATGTGGCCTCAGGTGGGTGAACTGAGGTCTGTGTGGCTGACCCTGGTCCTACCATAGCTGACAGAGGGAGAGTCTACAGTGCATCTCATCTAGAATCATCATGGAGGGAGAAGGCTGCTGGTGGTGCTTTAGGAGCCTTAGACACAGACACCCTAAGGAGCCTTAGACAGGTAATCCCCCTCTTGTGCTTTAAGTCAGCTGAGGGCCTACACTAAGAATAATGCTGGCTAGTATTCTTAGAGCTTTGTCCAGGGCTGTCTACTTTACTAAAGGACATTGCTCAATTCTACAAACTGTTTGCTGCTGCTGTGAAGAAGTCTTTATCTGCCTTCCACTAGAGAGTCCTCGTGTGAATAGTTCAATTTGGAAGTATCCCACTAGATCCCTTCCCCATCCAAGTTCTCCAATAAAACAACAAGAACAAAACCCCTAGACTGGTCATTGGAATACCAAGTGGGAGTGAATGTGCACCTGGCTGTGTGAATCTACCTTGTGCCTGGATGCAGACCAAAATTGACAAACATACCAGCGCCTCCTGCAGGGGTAGCACTACATTTATTTATTTATTTTTAATTTGAACATTTACAATCACTTTAAACTGGAATGGATGTTTCTCTCTGCTACCAGTAGGTGTCACTGGTGCCTCTGGTAATAGTATGAGATGTCACAGGGAAAGTGGGTTATGAATATTTATTCTCCTCAAGCCAACCAGTAGGAGATTTTTTTGTCCCTGGTGCATGCTGGGGAGGACATAAATATTTGGGGTGGACCATGTGAGAGATATCTTCCCCTGGGCCTTGGACCTGTGTGCCTTGGACCGGGAGCCTGAAATGATCCTGGGAGCTATGTCAGGATCAGAGCCAGGAAGAGGACCTAATGGGGCGAAGCTAGGATGAAGCCTGCTTTCCTTGCAAGGACCTGGTGAATCTCTTGGATGGGATTCATGGAAGCCTACTGTATGAGTATGTACAGAGAGCTCTGGAACAAGCAGACCGAGTGAGAAGTGTTGCCAGTTTGGTGTAAAGGCTTTTTACACTGTATATATTGGACATGGACCTGGAAAGCCTTTAAGTGTTATTATAGAGTATCTGCGACCTTTAAAAAGAAAGAAAGTGAATGACACCCAATGTTTTTTTTAGTGAGATGTGAGATCTTAGCCATGGACTCAGCCCTGGGGTGAAATGCTGGCCCTCCTGTTCCTGGGGTACTCCAGGGGTAAGGCGGCCACTACAGTATGCTGTCTTGTTTCTTAGCCTTGATGAAGGGGGTTACGAGCCTCTGAGACGTGTTGGAATTTTCGTGTCATGAAGAACCCTTACTGGACTAATTCTAGTTTTGTGGGTCCTTTTATTGTGCTATAGGGTTTTATGGAAGTGTGCATATTAATAATAGGTTCATTTAAACAGTTTGAGAGCATCATGCAAGGAAGATTGTACTTTCTGCTAAATGTCATTCTTTTCCTCTCCAGGTTTGACTTCTTCCCAGAAAACTGATTGTGACTATATGCGACTAGGGAGTTACAATGAAGAAAAGTCAAAGTGTAATGACTGTCACAGCAGAAGAGGTAATATGTCCTTTGATTTACCAAAATCTTATCCAAAATTCCAATTGTTTAACTTTTTACCAGGAATGCTAATATCTATATATATATATATATACACTGCTCAAAAAAAAAATTAAAGGAACACTTTGAAAACACATCAGACCTCCATGAGGGAAAAGTCTCATGCTGGATATCTATACTGATATGGAATGGGTAATGTGTTAGGAAGGAAAGGATGCCAAATCGTTCGATTGAGATGAAAATTATGACCCTACAGAGGACTGAATTCAAAGACACTCCGAAAATCAAAGTGAAAAAATGATGCAGCAGGCTAGTCCATTTTGCTGAAATTTCATTGCATCAACACAAAATATTACTCAGTAGTTTTTTATGCATGCCTGACAATGCCAGGGAATGCTCCTAATGAGATGACGGATTATGTCCTGGGGTATTTCCTCCCAGATCCAGACCAGGGCATCACTGAGCTCCTGAGCAGACTGAGTAGTAACCTGGTGGTGGATCAGATGGACCGAAACAGAATGTCCCAGAGGTGTTCTATTGGATTTAGGTCAGGCAAGCATAGGAGCCATTCAATGGTATGAATTCCTTCACCCTCCAGGAACTGGCTGCATACTCTCGCCACATGATGCCAGGCATTGTCATGCACCAGGAGGAACCCAAGACCCACTGCACCAGTGTAGGATCTGACAGTGGGTCCAAGGATTTCATCCCGATACCTAACAGTAGTCAGGGTCATTGTCTAGCCTGTAGAGCTATGTGCGTCCCTCCATGGATATGCCTCCCCCGACCATCCCTGACCCACCACCAAACCAATCATGCTGAACAATGTTACAGGCAGCATAACATTCTCCATGGCTTCTCCAGACTCTTTTACGTCTGTCGCATGTGCTCAGGGTGAACCTGCTCTCATCTGTGAAAAGCACAGGGCACCAGTGGCAGACCTGCCAATTCTAGTGTTCAGTGGCAAATGCCAATGAAGCTCCATGGTGCCGGGCAGTAAACACAAGGCCCACTAGAGGACATCGGCCCCTCAGGCCACCCTCATGAAGTCTGTTTCTGATTGTTTGGTCAGTGACATTCACATCAGTGGCCTGCTGGAGGTCATTTTGTATGGCAAGTCACATGACACTGGAGAGGGAAAATGGGTAATTGGGCCCAATTTGGACATGTTCACTTTTGTTGCCAGCGGTTTAGACCTTAATGGCTGTGTTGAGTTATTTTGAGGGGACAGCAAATTTACACTGTTATACAAGCTGTACACTCACTACTTTACATTGTAGCAAAGTGTCATTTCTTCAGTGTTGTTACATGAAAAGATATAATAAAATATTTACAAAAATGTGAGGGGTGTACTCACTTTTGTAAGATACTGTATATACTGTCAGCCCAGATTCAGCCAAATGCAGCAAAGTTGATTGGACGGCATTTCACAGTACAGATGGACAATGATCCAAAACACACTGCAAAAGCAAACCAGGAGATTCTAAGGGGGAAAAAAATGGAATATTCTGCAATGGCACTTGATCTCAACCTAATTGAGCATTTCACTAGCTAAAGGCAAAACTAAAGGCAGAAAGACCCACAAAGAACAACTGAAGACAGCTGCAGTCTGGAAAAGCATCATAAAGGAGGAAACCCATTCTTTGGTAATGTCCATGGGTTCCAGACTTTAGGCAGTCATTGCCAGTAATGGATTCTCAACAAAAAATAAAAAAATAAACATTTTATTTATGATTATATTAATTTGTCCAATTTTCAGGGGGGCAAATTACATTCGCTCCCCTGAAAATGGGGGGGACTGTGTATACAAATGGTTGCCGTTCCTAAAATTTGTAATTGATATTTATGTTCAACCCCTTGAATGAAAGCTGAAAGTCTGCACTTCAAATTTATAAGCACTTTCTTTTTAATTTTATTCTGGTGGCATAGAGGAGCCAAAAGTATGAAAATTGTGCCTGTGTCCAAATATACAGTATATGGACCTAACTGTGTATCTATATCTATATCTATATATATATATATATATATATATGATCAGCATCCAAATGTAGTTAGCAACATAAGTCCCAAGTGCAGCTATAGTCCAAATCAGTCCAAAGAGGTGTAGAAAGAGGAGAATCCACCACCAAGCAGAGTAACTTAATACTCTTACCAACTGATCAGACCCACCAGGGTCATTAAACGCCTTAAAGCCTGGCCTGGCCTCAGGAGATACCGGGAGCTGCCGGTGTGGGTGGTGGTGGATCACCACCATTGCAGCGGTGATCCATTGAAGTTGTCTCCAGTCCGCAGCAGCAGGAGGAGTTTGGGGCTAGTGATTCCTACCTGGTGACATCCATATCAGTATTTTGGGCGTTTAATGACCCTGGTAGGTCTGATGAGTTGGTAAGAGTATTTAGTTACTCTGCTTGGTGGTGGATCCTCCTCTTTCTACACCTCTTTGGACTGATTTGGACTATATCTGCACTTGGGACTTATGTTGCTAACTACATTTGGATGCTGTGATAAGCGTGACACCTTTTTCTACTGTTATCTGAAGATTTTGTTTTCATGTCTTTTTGTGTCTGCTGCTTTTCGCAAATAGGTTTTTAAATCTTTGATTTAGGTTTTGGTTACGTTTATAGCGCAGCAATTTTATCTTAATATATATATATATATATATGTATATATATATATATATATATATATATATACACACTCACACTCACCCAAAGGTGTTCTATTGGATGAGATCTGGTGAGTGCGGAGGCCATTGGAGTACAGTGACCTCATTGTCATGGTGAAGAAACCAGTGGTGAGATGATTGAAACTTTGTGACATGGTGCATTATCCTGCTGGAAGGAGCCATCAGAAGATGGGGACATTGCAGTCATAAAGGGATGGACATGGTCAGCAACAATACTGAGGTAGGCCGTGGAGCTTAAATGATGCCCAATTGGTACTAAGGGGCCCAACGTCTGCCAAGAAAATATCCCCCATACCATTACACCCCCACCAACCAGCTTGAACCATTGATACATGGCAGGATGGATCCATGCTGTAATGTTGCATACGCTGCCATATTCCACGACTGATTATACTTTCAGTATGTTCATATTCATATGGAGTGTACCTTCAACGTGTAAGTGCAAATCACACTCACAAATGTTGAATGAATTAATTGGCACCGAAGCTCACAATCTATATTTATATCTCTATAGAGCACAGAGGGATTGTCGGAGTGCTTCCTAAGCAAATCCTACAGCTCATACGGATATAATATTGGGATAGATCTGTGGAAAGGAAGGCGGTTTTGCCCTGGGACACTGCAGTTGCCGCCGCTACATCAACGACAGGTGCGCAGGGCGAAGACCCCGGATTATATCCACCGTCCTACAACCCTACCTCTCGTGCTGCCTCCGAGGATCGCTGTGACACCGGTGGAGAGAGACTGGTAGGTGTTGCATTCTATATTGTGATATTGTGGGGATTATGTACCTGTCCAACTCCCTACTCCCACTTCCCCTGTAACTATTATGCAAATGTAATGTTGTACTGTAAATATAGGTGTGAGATGTAGTTTTCATAGCCCTGCATGCGGTTTGGGCAAACCATATTGCTGATGTACAATGCATGTGTGCGGTTAGATGCATCATAGAATGGAGTTTGTGAAAATACACTATATGATCAACATTTTGGGCACCCAAAACCATCACACTTACTGTACAGTATATTAGCTTTGAGGCAAGTAAGCAGCCGCACACCAACGATGGTACTCATAGTCACTCTATTTTTGAGCCGGAACAAGCACAACTCACCTACAGTCTGCTTCTCTTATTTCACCCTTAAGGACTCAGTCATAGAGATATAATACACCTACAACTAAGCCAGTAAGAATGAAACAAGTCACAGAGGGACAGTCTGTAGGTGGGGACTATCAATGTGCTTGTGGCGGGTTAAATAAAGACCTACCAGGGGTAACATCATTGGTGTGCAGCCACCTACTTGTCGCAATACAGAGCGCCAAATGTGCCAGCATCAGATGCGCTTGCAAGGATTCATAGGATTTGGACTAGTGCCTGGCCTTTGTATATCTACCTACATTACCTGGTTGGTCATCCATTCCTAAACCATGGCTCATAATAAGGAATGCACACGCTACCTCAGGAATGGGGCACTCCCTAATAATTGTCATGGATTAGGAATGGATGTCCAACACACTTGTGATGTTCAATCAATGAGTGAAGGGTGGGGGGCCTTTATGGCTATAACAGCCCCCAGTCATCTAGGAAGACTTTCCACAAGCTTTTGGAGTGACTGTTTGTGCCCATCCAGCCAAAAGAGGTCAGGTACTGATGTTGGGCAAGAAGACCTGGCTTGCATTTGACATTCCAATTCATTACAAAGGGTTCAGTTGAGTTGAGTTCAGGGCTCTGTGCAGGCCACTCCAGTTCCTCCACACCAAACTGGTAAATAATGTCTTTGAAAAGCTGTCTTAGGGCATTTGTCATGGTTTAGGAATGGATGTCCAACACATTTGTGATCTTCAATAAATGACTGAAGGGTGGGGGGGCCTTTATGGCTATAACAGCCCCCAGTCATCTAGGAAGACTTTCCACAAGCTTTTGGAGTGACTGTTTGTGCCCATCCAGCCAAAAGAGGTCAGGTACTGATGTTGGGCAAGAAGACCTGGCTTGCATTTGACATTCCAATTCATTACAAAGGGTTCAGTTGAGTTGAGTTCAGGGCTCTGTGCAGGCCACTCCAGTTCCTCCACACCAAACTGGTAAATAATGTCTTTAAAAAGCTGGCTTTGGGCATAAAGGCCCAGAAAAGGGCCTTCACCAAACTGTTGCCACAAAGTTGTAAGCACAGAATTGTCTCATAAGTCTCTGTATATTGACATTCCAATTCATTACAATGGGTTCAGTTGAGTTGAGTTCAGGGTTCTGTCAATGAGTGAAGGGTGGGGGCCTTTATGGCTATAACAGCCCCCAGTCATCTAGGAAGACTTTCCACCAGCTTTTGGAACTCTGTTTGTGCCCATCCAGCCAAAAGAGGTCAGGTACTGATGTTGGGCAAGAAGACCTGGCTTGCATTTGACATTCCAATTCATTACAAAGGGTTCAGTTGAGTTGAGTTCAGGGCTCTGTGTAGGCCACTCCAGTTCCTCCACATCAAACTGGTAAATAATGTCTTTAAAAAGCTGCCTTTGGGCATAGAGGCCCAGAAAAGGGCCCTCACCAAACTGTTGCCACAAAGTTGTAAGCACAGAATTGTCTCATAAGTCTCTGTATATTGTAGTAATAACTATATCCTTAACTCCTGAACTCAATTATTTGCAGGGATGTCCACATACAGTACGTTTGGACATACAGTATAGTGGATGTTTAGAGAGTCTACCCTCCAATATTAAATATTTAAGGACACCCAGTGTGTGTAGTTTCTGTGTTTAGCATAAACTCTTCATCCCTTTTATTAGAGAAGCAAGCCAACATGCAATCCTCAAAGAATAAAGATTGGTCCACAACTGTGGGGGTGATGTGGTCTTCTGTAGTCAAACATGAGTGCCTAAATGGACCACTAAGATACCTAAACATAAGACTATTTATGGCAGGGCTTGACAAATTTGCCTGAAATCTAGGAGCCAGCTAAAAATATTAGGAGCCAGTTTTTTTTTTTTAAACTAACAACCAAGCTTTATTTAATAAAACGGATACTAAATTTACACATAAATACAACTAGAACCCCACTCTCCTCTATAGCGCAATTGGATGGAAACAGACTGTCTGTCTCTTTCCATCCGATGCCATCTGATCCGATCCACGGGATGGATAGAAAATAGAACCACCATCCGTCTGTTTTTGGCAGACAGGATCAGATGGCAGCAGATTACTGCTCCATAGAGGAGACTGAAGCCCCGTACACACGTACCGATTGTCGGCCGTAAATATTCGGCCGCCGAACGATCGGCCGATTGTCGGCTTGTTAGTATGATGCTTCCGACAGCCGACAGCGCACTTTCGGCCGAATAGAATCTGATGTGCATGCTTTAAAATGTAGGCAGACACCAGAACGGCCGATTGTTCGCCAGTCAGTACAGAATTCGGCCGACAATCAGCAGATTTGCAAGACTGGGCATGCTCAGAAAAGAAAAAACACACAGAAAGTTAACCATCACATGACATCACTTCTGCAGTCGGCTGTTGTTGGCCGACAAAATTCGTGTGCAGTCTTTTGCAGTTTTCAACAGACACGACAGCCCTGGACAATAGACGGCCGATCGTTCAGCCGACGATCGGTACGTGTGTACGGGGCTTGAAGGGTCCGATCAGGTCTGCCTAAAAAACTGACAGGCGTATCTGATCAGACAGCCCCTGTGAAAGGGGCCTTCGGCTGTGGCTGTGGCATGGCGATGAGGAAAAAAAAAAAAGATTACATATATATATCTATATATATATATATATATATATATATATATATATATATATAATTTTTTTAATAATAATAATTGAAAAAAAAAAAAGAAAAATAAATAATTTTTTATTTTTTTAATAATTAAAAAAAAAGAAAAGAATTATTATTATTTTCTTTTTTTTTTATTTAAAAAATAAATTAATAATAATAACCACACTCCCTGTCCACTTACCTTTAAGCAAAGGTAAGTTGACAGGGAGATGAAGCAAGCAAAAACTTCCCTCTCATCTCCTCTTTGCAAGGAGATGGGAAGGCATTGAGAACAGGCAGTGGAAACAGTCATTACTCCCGGCCACCACAAGAGGGCGCCAGTTCCCTGTTGGAAGCCTCTCATCTCACAGAAGAAGGCCGAAAAGCCGGGGGCCTCAATTTTTGGACGGCGCGGAAGTCCGTGCACTCAGGGAGGAGGTTGGGGCGCAAAAGGGACAGGACACCTCCTGCAGGGCACCCCAGGCGCCAGGTCGCTAATTCTAGTCGCAATTGCGACCTGGCGCCAGGGGTTTGTCGAGCCCTGATTTATGGTGACACTGGAAAGCAGTTGTATATTATGTCTATAAGTCTTCTCCAGTGTCCCATGGTCAAGGCTTATCACGATTGCCTGATGGTCTTTCTTTGCCAATCGCTATTGTTTTCTTTGAGACAAGTTGGCATCTTCATCACCTTCCTCCTGCCCTCTCAACAGCCACAAACATTCAAGTGGACACAATGTTTAATACATAGAGGGATAAGTCTATCGAGCACTACGTCCCACACAGACACATTGGAGAAAACAAAAAAAAAAAAAGGCAGTATGTACTTTAACCACTTTACCACCGGAGGATTTTCCTGCTAAAAGACCAGGGGTTATTTTGCGATTTTTTACTGCGTGACTTTAACGGACAATCGCGCGGTCGTGCGACGCTGTACCTAAACGAATTTCACGTCCTTTTTTTCCCACAAACAGAGCTTTCTTTTGGTGGTATTTGATCACCTGTGCGATTTTTTGATCACGCGCTATAAACAAAAAAAGAGCGTAATTTTTGCAAAAACAACAATATTTTTCACTTTTTTTTATATGAAATTCCCCCAAAAAAAAATGTAAAAATCAAAATTTTTTAAAATTTTCGGCCAATTTGTTTTACGCTACCTATGTTTGGTAAAAAAAAATCGCAAAAAGCGTATTTTGATTGGTTTGCGCAAAAGTTATCGCGTTTACTAACAAAGGGAAAGATTTTTGTCATTTTTGGTGTTTTTTTTTTTAACGAGTAATGGCGGCGATCTGCGATTTTTTTTGCGGTACTGCGACATTGCGGCGGACAGATCGGACCCTTGACTGACATTTTTGACACTTTTGGGGGTACCAGTGACATTACTGCAGTAATCAGTGCTATATATATGCACTGTTACTGCAAAAATGACACTGGCAGGGAAGGGGTTAACAGTATTGGACAGGGAGGGGTTAAGTGTGTCCTAGGGGCGTGATTCTAACTGTGTAGGGACATGGCTACTAGTGTAAAAACAAAGATCAACAGTTCTACATAGTAGAACTGTTTGATCTTCACTTTTACACAGGGAGAACTGACAGGTGGCTTGTTTACACAAGCCGCTCTGTCTTTCTCCCGCTGTAGCGGCGATCGTAGTGTGACCGGCGGACATCGGGTCCGCCAGTCACACTCCCGCACTCCTCCGTGAACGAGCCGAGGCGGGCGCGCGCCTCGGCGGGCGCGCGCCCGCCCGCTATTGGCTCTGGAAGGAGTGACAGGCGAGCGACGTAGACCTACGTCACTCTGCCTGGCCGGGGCCGACTGCCGCAGTAAATATACTGTGCGCAGTCGGCAAGCGGTTAAAGGTGCTGAAGGACGAACAGGCTAAAAACATTTATGTCATTTTACAAACTTTATTTTGCATCAGTTAAAACATATATTCACATTTAAAATAAAACAGAAATGAAAATCGGATTTTGTTAAAAAAAAAAAAAAAACTCTTAAAAGAACAGTGTGATTATTTAGGTCTTAGATACTAGAAGTCCTCCTGAAAAAGTGGGTTTATCCCTTGAAACGCGTTGAGGCACAACTGTATGAGGACCCCTCATATATATTATATATTTTTTTAAAGCTATGGTATACGTGATATGGGTAACTTGTAGTGGGGTCCAATACAATTAAGAAGGTTTCTCAACAGAATCCACTTTTTACTTCTGTTTTTATGTGAATATTTGTTTTTAACTGATGCTAAATAAAGTTTGCATAAAAGTGTTTAGCCTGTTCATCCTTCAGCACCCTTCAAGTCCAAAGTGCCTGTTTTTTGTTTTCTCCAAGTTGACACAATGCAAATATACTTACGCATTCATCAGAATGGCCATTGGTTGGCTGCATCATGCCTGGAATTTGTGGTCTTCACTCTGTAGGCACCATAATGTTCTTGCTAAACTAAATAAAATAGTTGTTCTTGTGAATTATAAGAGCCTTATAGACGCTGCAACAAGCAACACCCCGACTAAATCCACCTGTGATAGTTATGTTCAATATGCTTCTTATTTCATATCTACTTTTATGTGTTGATCGCATGTCAGGAGCGAAGAAGGGAAACAGATGGTGGAACTTCTGGTGGTGACTAAAGTTACAATGTTTATATCTATGCGTGTAATTATTAATACAGTACATACAGCGGGTAAGTTAGTATTGAACACGTCACCATTTTTCTAGGTAAAAATATTTCTAAAGGTGTTATTAACCACTTAAGCCCCGAAAGATTTTACCCCCTTCCTGACCAGGGCCTATTTTTCGATTCAGCACTGCGTGATTTTAACGGACAATTGCGCGGTCGTGCCCAAATGAAATTGACGTCCTTTTTTTCCCACAAACAGAGCTTTCTTTTGGTGGTATTTGATCACCTGTGCGATTTTTCGATCATGCGCTATAAACAAAAAAAGAGCGTAAATTTTGCAAAAATAACAATATTTTTCACATTTTTTTATATGAAATTCCCCCAAAAAAATGTAAAAATCAAACTTTTTTAACATTTTCGGCCAATTTGTTTTATGCTACATATGTTTGGTAAAAAAAATAGCAAAAAGCGTATTTTGATTGGTTTGCGCAAAAGTTATCGCGTTTACTAACAAAGGAAAAGATTTTTGTCATTTTTGTTGTTTTTTTTAACGCATAATGGCGGCGATCTGCGATTTTTTTTGCGGTACTGCGACATTGCGGTGGACAGATCGGACCCTTGACTGACATTTTTGACACTTTTGGGGTTACCAGTGACATTTCTACAGTAATCAGTGCTATACATATGCACTGTTACTGTAAAATTACACCGGCAGTGAAGGGGTTAACTTTATTTGAGAGGGAGGGACTGTGTGTGTCCCTAGTGGCGTGATTCTAACTGTGATTGGCTGTGGCTTGAGCTGTAGGAACAATGATCAACGGTCCTACATAGTAGAACCGTATGATCATTGTTTCTACACAGGGGAGAATGACAGGCGGCTTGTTTACACTAGCCGCCTGCCTTTCTCCCTCTCCCTCGACGATCGCCGAGTGACCGGCGGAGATCGGGTCCCCCGGACACACGCGCGGGGGGTCCGTGACCGAGCAGGAGCGCGCTTCCGGCGGAGCGCGCTCGCTCCCCAGAGCCTCACAGGCTAGTGACGTATATATACGTCACTAGCCTGTGAGGGGCTGACCGCCGCAGTATATGTACTTGCGGCGGTCGGCAAGTGGTTAAAGTAACGCAGTGCCGAATTCGCAAAAAAATGGCCTGGTCATTAAAGGGGGCAAATCCTTCCAGTTCAGAACTGGTAATGTTTGTAATCGTTCCTCATAAACTGAAGCCCTCCAGTCCCCATAATGGTTTTTGTGGCCCTTCTCTGGACTCTCTCAAGCTCCTGCATCTCCCTCCTGAGGATTGGTGACCAGAACTGGACGGCATACTCCAGAAGTGACTGAACCCGAGTTTTGTAAAGTGGTAAGATTATAGTTTTATCTCTGCAGTAAGTTCCCTTTTTTAATGCACACTAATAGTCTGCTGGCTTTGCTTGCTGCAGTTTGGCATTTCATGCGATTGCTGAGCCTGTCATCTATTAGGCTATTTTTTTTATTTTAATTTATCCTGGACACCCATGGGAAAGAGACGAAGAAGATTTTTTTCCCTTTTCACGTTGTCATTCTGTTTTTGACCTGTAGACTCTTTTGTAACACTAGGGGGCAGCATTGGCCCTTCTTATAATTTCCGCAATGCACTGAATTCTCTCCATTCTCTTCATAGGGATGTTCTCATGTGTTGGATGTACTGAGGTCATTTTTCTCATGGAGACCCAAGCATACATGGGGAGACCATTCAATCCCAATGATAATATCGTCACTTAGCCTCTGTGCTGTCAATGTTTTTGGCATGTCACCGGTCCTGTAATAACAGATGGCCAGTGTCTGTGAGTCAAAACTGGATAAACAGCGGAGGAATAGTTCAGACAGTTACAGATATCAATACGTGCATTGTTCATGGCCAATCTGATCAGTATAATAAAAAAGACACATATTAACCACTTGCCTACAGGGCACTTTCACCCCCTTCCTGCCCAGGTCAATTTTTTCAGCTTTCAGCGCTGTCACACTTTGAATGACAATTGCGCGGTCATGCTACACTGTACCCATATGAATTTTTTTTATCATTTTATTCACACAAGTAGAGATATCTTTTAGTGGTATTTAATCACCACTGGGGTTTTTATTTTTTGCTAAACAAATTAAAAAAGACCGAAAATTAAAAAAATAAAAAAAAATCATAGTTTGTTATACAATTTTGCAAACAAGTTATTTTTCTCCTTCGCTCATGTGCGCTGATGAGGCTGCACTGATGGGTGCTGATGAAGCAGCACTGATGGGCACTGATGAGGCAGCACTGATTGGCACTGATAAGGTGGCACTGGTGGGCACTGATGAGGAGGCACTGGTAAGGCTGCACTGATAGGCCACACAGATAGGCACTAATAAGTTCTGATAGGCAGCACTGATGGGCAGTGATAGGCTGCACTGATGGGCACTGATAAGGCGGCCCTGATGAGGTGGCATTGGTGGGCACTGATGAGGCTGCTCTGATAGGCGGCACTGATTTATGGCACTGATGAGCACTGATAGATGGCACTGATGAGCACTGATAGGTGGAATGAGGGGCTCTGATAAGTGTCACTGATGGGCTGCACTAATGGGCACCGACGAGGCAGAACTGATGAGGTGACATTGGTGGGCACTGATGAGGAGGCACTGATGAGGTGGCATTGGTTGGCACTGATGAGGCTGCACTGATAGGTGACACTGACAGGTAGCTCTGATGGGCTCTGATAGGCAGCATTGAAGGGCACTGATAGGCAACACTGATAGGTTACACTGATAAGGAGGCATTGATTAGCAGCACTGATGGGCACTGATTGACGTCAATAGATGCCCTCCCAAAAAGTAGGCCTGCCCTGTCATTTGGCTATAGCACAGGTTGGAAGGGGTTAAGGGAGCACTGTCAAAATGGTCATTAAAAGCAGTGGTTATCAACTTTCAGTCCCGGTTCTCATATGTGTGATGACAGACATCGCATGTGATCCGGAGCGCACTGCTCTGACAATCACATGCGATGTCTGTGCGATGCAAATTCAGCCATACAGATTGTATGGCTGAATTCGCATTGCATTCGGACACAACTCGCACAGGACCCCTTTTTTTGGTCTGCACCAGAATTGGATCGCATGGTGGGTCACACCTATGCGATCTGATTCATGTCCGAATTGACAGTTCGCACTGCGATATGCAAACTGATCTGGGGGGTGTCTCTAACTTTGTATTGACACCCCAAGCTATTCGCATATGGTGGCAGTGTGAGCCACTTGCCTACAGGGCACTCCCTGCACAGCTTCTGGGCATGCCCAGAAGCTGTTTAGCAGGGAATTCCGCGCCTGCACCGGAACTGGCGGGGCCGGTGCGGGGCCGGTGCAGGCGCATTGACTCCTGGGAGCGATGACGTTCAGCTCCAAGGAGTCATCGCAAGCCGGAAGTGACGGCGCGGGCGGCAGAGGGAGGAAGAGGAAGGAAGGTGAGTATATTTTCTTCTATAACAAGGTAAGTGAACAAAAAAAAAAAATCGGGAGCATCGGCAGCAAGCGGATGGCACAAAGTCAATTTTTTCGATTTTGAGGCTGGAACTCCGCTTTAAATAATCAATTATTTTTGAATAATTCTCCTTTAAAGGGGTGTGGCAGGGGGTGTGTCCTATGCCTATACTTTTGCTAATAGGTGTCCCGTGCTCCCATCTCAAAAAGTTGGGAGATATGCAGAGAGGGAAGTTGCGCAGCGCTACATTAAATCATTAGGCAATGAGATGCATTTGATTGGAAAGTACAATAATATATCTATATATTTTATAATATAATGCATCAGAATGTGTCCCTGCAGCCTGCAGAAGAAATTTGGTTCTCCAAGTTGCTCCGGCTGGAGAGAAATCCTGTTCCCAGCAGCAAAGTTTGATGTTTGCTTCCTACTTTGCTAATAATGAGCAGTCCCAATCCGCCACCAGAGGGCGCTGCTTGGGGACAAAATGCTCGGAACTGAAATGAGCTGTCAATCCCGCAGAGGCGCAACAAAATGTACTCTACAGGGACAGGAAAAGTACCGCTAGGGATGAGCGGAGTGAATTTTATAAAATTGGAAACTCTCAATTATGCTTGTTGAGGTTTGGGTGAAATTTGTGAAAAAAAGATTTTTCTGCTTTTTAAATTTTTCTTTTTGTTTAGAGGGTATTTTTCTCTTTAAAAAAAAAGCCGTTCATTGCCAACAGCACTCCAAATACGGCAAAGCAGATGCGTGATCCGCGGCAAAATGTGCCGTTACAAAACTTGCAAACCTCAAAAAGGTGCATGAGCCGTGTTTGCAGGATGTCGGGCAGCTTTTGGAAAATAATGGGATGGGGATGCCCTATGTGCATCGCACGACAACGCGCAAAAAAAAAAAAAAAAAAAAATGTTAAGTCGCGCAAATGTGTGATAACTGGAACAGAATAGGGCCTTAGTATTATTTGTTTTTGTGAGTTTTTTTTTTTTTTACTTTTTTCTGTAGTTGATCTTTATAGATATATATATATATATATATATACAGTGGGTACGGAAAGTATTCAGACCCCCTTAAATTTTTCACTCTTTGTTATATTGCAGCCATTTGCTAAAATCATTTAAGTTCATTCTTCTTCCTCATGAATGTACACATAGCACCCCATACTGACAGAAAAACACAGAATTGTTGACATTGTTGCAGATTTATTAAAAAAGAAAAACTGAAATATCACATGGTCCTAAGTATTCAGACCCTTTGCTCAGTATTTAGTAGAAGCCCCCTTTTGATCTAATACAGCCAGCAGTCTTTTTGGGAAAGATGCAACAAGTCTTTCACACCTGGATTTGGGGATCCTCTGCCATTCCTCCTTGCAGATCCTCTCCAGTTCTGTCAGGTTGGATGGTAAACGTTGGTGGACAGCCATTTTTAGGTCTCTCCAGAGATGCTCAATTGGGTTTAAGTCAGGGCTCTGGCTGGGCCATTCAAGAACAGTCACGGAGTTGTTGTGAAGCCACTCCTTCGTTATTTTAGCTGTGTGCTTAGGGTCATTGTCTTGTTGGAAGGTAAACCTTCGGCCCAGTCTGAGGTCCAGAGCACTCTGGAGAAGGTTTTTGTCCAGGATATCCCTGTACTTGGCCGCATTCATCTTTCCCTCGATTGCAACCAGTCGTCCTGTCCCTGCAGCTGAAAAACACCCCCACAGCATGATGCTGCCACCACCATGCTTCACTGTTGGGACTGTATTGGACAGGTGATGAGCAGTGCCTGGTTTTCTCCACACATACTGCTTAGAATTAAGGCCAAAAAGTTCTATTTTGGTCTCATCAGACCAGAGAATCTTATTTCTCACCATCTTGGAGTCCTTCAGGTGTTTTTTAGCAAACTCCATGCGGGCTTTCATGTGTCTTACACTGAGGAGAGGCTTCCGTCGGGCCACTCTGCCATAAAGCCCCGACTGGTGGAGGGCTGCAGTGATGGTTGACTTTCTACAACTTTCTCCCATCTCCTGACTGCATATCTGGAGCTCAGCCACAGTGATCTTTGGGTTCTTCTTTACCTCTCTCACCAAGGCTCTTCTCCCCCGATAGCTCAGTTTGGCCGGACGGCCAGCTCTAGGAAGGGTTCTGGTCGTCCCAAACGTCTTCCATTTGAGGATTATGGAGGCCACTGTGCTCTTAGGAACCTTAAGTGCAGCAGAAATCTTTTTGTAACCTTGGCCAGATCTGTGCCTTGCCACAATTCTGTCTCTGAGCTCTTCAGGCAGTTCATTTGACCTCATGATTCTCATTTGCTCTGACATGCATTGTGATCTGGAAGGTCTTATATAGACAGGTGTGTGGCTTTCCTAATCAAGTCCAATCAGTATAATCAAACACAGCTGGACTCAAATGAAGGTGTAGAACCATCTCAAGGATGATCAGAAGAAATGGAAAGCACCTGAGTTAAATATATGAGTGTCCCAGCAAAGGGTCTGAATACTTAGGACCATGTGATATTTCAGTTTTTCTTTTTGAATAAATCTGCAACAATGTCAACAATTCTGTGTTTTTCTTTTTTTTTTTAATTTACTTTTGAATCCATTTCCACCCTGGCATCCCTTTAAGTGGGTCTTTACCCCCAGGGGGCAAGATTGGTTTCCCAATGATGTGACCATTGTGGGACCCTGAGGTAAGGGGGTGACTCTGATGTAATGGTGACTCTGATGTAATGGGGACTCTGATGGCGACTCTGATGTGAGGGGGGCTCTGATGAAAGAGGGGACTCTGATGTAAGGGAGACCCCGATGGTGACTCTGATGTAAGAGGGGGGACTCTTATTGGGACCATGAGGGACTCTGATATAAGGGGGGATTCTGACAGTAACTCTGATGTAAAGGGGGACTCTCATTGGGACGCTGAGGTAAGAGGAGTCTCCGATGTAAAGGGGACTCTGATGTAAGGGAAACACTGGTGTAAGGAGGACTCTGATTGGGATTCTAATGTAAGGGGGACCCTGATAGTGACTCTGATAAAAGGGGGAACTCCTATTGGGACCCTGAGGTAAGGGGGGACTCCTATTGGGACCATGAAGGACTCTGATATAAGGGGGATTCTGACAGTGACTCTGATGTATAGTGGACTTACCCTTTAAGGTTACAATCACTATACAGTAGAGTTTCATGAAAATCGCATATTGCATTTGCCGTGCCATCCATTGTTAATTGCACCCCAAACACGGCAAAACAGACATGTGTTGTTCATGTGAGAAAACGTGCGACAAACACAGAGGAGGCGTGTGATTAAAAAATGTGCAAAGCTCAAAAAGGTGCATGAGCTACTTTGCAGCCTTTATCCCGTATTGGGCAGCTAGGCCCCTCCCACCACTCACTGTCGCTCTCTCTCCTTGTGCAGGGTGACCTCTCCTGTCTCCACCCCCTCCTGTATTTTTCTACAGGCAGCCTGTAGTGGGTGGAGCCTGCTGGGCCCCTCCCACAGCTTTCCTCTTTGTGCAGAGTATGTACAGCACAGGGATGATGTCACTGCTACTTTTACAAAGTAATATCATGGTTTGCAAAGATATTTGGTGCAAATATTGTGGATTTAAAATCCTTTGCTACAAATTTGTTGTGCTTGGAGTTTAGCTTTAACCCTTCCCCGCTCCACCCAATAGAAGATTAGATACTTATTAACCAATTGCCGACCAACTGCGGCCTATATACGGCAGCAGGTCAACAGGTTCCCGCAAATCGCTGCACCCGTATCTGCGATCCTCGGTGTGGCGCCGATCCACGGGCCCGGCGGCTGCAGTTGCCACCGGTCACCCGCGATTGTTCCCCGTGGAGAGAGAATGGCGGTCTGATGTTGTAAACACAGCAGGCCGTTGTTCTCTCAGCAATCAACACAGAGTTCTTGTGATCCTCCTATTTAGGAAACACAGGTCTCTGTGTTGATTCCACAAGCCCCCCCATCCCAGTTAGAAAACACCCCCTAGGCTCACATTTAACCCTTTGATCGCCCCTGGGTTAACCCCTTTCCTGCCAGTGTCATTATTACAGTAACAGTGCATATTTATAGCCCTGATTACTGTAGTAATGTCACTGGTCCCCCCAAAAGTGTCAAAAATGTAATTTAGGGGTCCGATCTGTCCGCTGCAATGTTCCGTTAAAAATAGCAGTTTGCCACCATTACTAGTAAAAAATAAATAAATAAATAAAAATTACATAAATCTTTCCTCTAGTTTGTGCGATAACTTTTGCGCAAACCAATCAATATACCCTTATTGGGATTTTTTTTTTTTTTTTTTTTTTAAATATGTAGCAGAATACAAATTGGACTAAAATGATGAAAAAAAATAGATTTTTAATTTTTTTGGGGGGAATGTTATATAGCAGAAAGTGAAAAATATTTATTTATTTATTTTTTTTTTTCAGAATTGTCGCTCTTTTTTTGTTTACAGCACAAAAAATAAAAATGGCACAGGTGATCAAATACCACCAAAAGAAAGCTTTATTTGTGGGAAAAAGGACATCAATTTTATTTGGGTACAGCGTCACACGACCGCACAATTGTCCGTTAAACTAACGCAGCGCCGAATTGCAAAAAATGGCCTGGTCGATGTTTTTTTTTTTTTTTTGGAAATATTATATAGCAGAAAGTAAAAAAAACATGTTTTTTTCTTTCTAAAATTGTTGCTTTTATTTTTTTTTTAACGCAAAAACATAAAAATCGCACAGGTGATCAAATACCACCAAAATAAATCTCTTTTTGTGGGGAAAAAAGGACATCAATTTTATTTGGGTACAGCGTCGCACGACTGTGCAATTGTCCGTTAAATTAAAGCAGCGACGAATTGCAAAAAATGGCCTGGTCGATGTTTTTCTTTTTTTTTTTGGGGGGGGGGGGCGGGGGAATGTTACATAGCAGAAAGTAAAAAAATATTGTTTTTTTTTTGTTATTTGGGTACAGCGTTGCACAACCGCAGTGCCGAATTGCAAAAAATGGCCTGGTCGTTGTTTTTCTTTTTTTTTGGGGGGGGGGGGGAATGTTATATAGCAGAAAGTAAAAAAAAATGTTTTTTTCTTTATAAAATTGTTGCTTTTATTTTTTTTTGTTTATAACGCAAAAAAATAAAAATGGCACAGGTGATCAAATACCGCCAAAAGAAAGCTCTATTTGTGGGGAAAAAAATATCAATTTTATTTGAGTACAGCGTCACATGACCGCGCAATTGTCTGTTAAATTAACGCAGCGCCGAATTGCAAAAAATGGCCTGGTCGTTGTTTTTTTTTTTTTTTTTTGGGGGGGGGGGGGGGGGAAATGTTATATAGCAGAAAATAAAAAAAAAATTTTTTCTTTCTAAAATTGTTGCTTTTTTTTTTGTTTATAGCGCATAAAAAAAAAAAAAAGAATTGCACAGGTGATCAAATAACACCAAAATAAAGCTCTATTTGTGGGGAAAAAAGGACATCAATTTTATTTAGGTACAGCGTCGCATGATCGCGCAATTGTCCGTTAAAGTAACGCAGTGCCGAATTGCAAAAAATGGCCTGGTCGTTGTTTTTCTTTCTTTTTTTTTTTTTGGGGGGGGGGGGGGAATGTTATATAGCAGAAAGTAAAAAAATATTGTTTTTTTTTTGTTATTTGGGTACAGCGTCGCACAACCGCAGTGCAAACAAATGGCCTGGTCATTAAGCGGGTAAATCCAGTGGTTAATAAAGATCTCCTATAAGCATAGGACTGGTTATCGTGCCGGGTTTGGCACCATACTGGGCGCCCCATATGTTCCCTTTGATTTATGACTCCGTTTCCATCACACAAGAAGAAAACGGTGACATTGGAGCGGATAATCCCGCTAATTTGTCCTCCTCGGTTTAATGTGTATTGTCCTCCTGGCAGAAGAACGCTCTCCGGGAAGAAAGGTCTCCAGTTGGGTAGCCGGACGTGCCGGCGGGGCAGGATTCTGCTTGGGGAGCGGTGATAGGCTCTCTGGGAAAATGGCTCTTAATTAGAACTGTGTGTGCCTGGATAGAAGAGAGGAAAGCCTCGGCGGAGACAAGAATTACAGTGATTATCGGAAGTCGCCTTGACAACAAGCCGAGGTCGGTAACGTCAGAGACTTCTAGAGACGGTGACTGCGGGATTTCATCTTCAGCCAGATGTTATCTAGATGTGTACATATGATTCCATTCACTGGATGATTATGTCAGACGCGTGATGAACAGACGGTTGCCGTGCCTATTTAATAAGAGACGTGCCGCGATCAGTCACCCAGACCCCCCCCCCCCCCCCCGTCTTAGCTCAGATTCCATTGTGTGGACCCAGTGAGCCCCCAGGGCCCAGCTATATTATTGCATTTTAACGAACGCATTGCTAAAATCTATGTGTCCTGCTTCCCCGAAATAAAAATAGCTCCTGCCCCCCATCTCTGTGCTGCAGCACATTGTGAAAAATACTAATTTTATTTTGTTATAGTTCAAGGGTCTCCAAACTATGGCCCCCGGGCCACATCCAGCCCACAGCTAGGGTATGCAATGTCATCTCAATGTGCACAGACTGAGGATTTAGGTCAGCAGAGACTGCCCATAGTCTCTGCTCCCCTCCCCAAGACAGAGCAGCTTCCCTCCGAGGTTTAAGGGGGTTCTGATGGGGACCCTGATGTAAGGGGGACTCCGATTGGGACCCTGATGTAAGGGAGGACATTGATGTAAGTGGGACTTTAAGTAAGGAGGACCTCAATTGTGACTTTGATGAAAGGGGAGCTCTGATGTAAGGGGGGATTTTAATGTAAGGGAGAGTCTGATAAGGAACCTGATGTGGGGAGGGGGGAATCAGAGAGGGCTCTGATGAAAGTGGGACTTTGATTGGGACCCTGATGTAGGGGGGACTCTAAGAGGACCCTGGTGTAAGGGAGGACTTTGATGTAAGGAGGACCTCGATGGTGACTTTGATGAAAGGGGAGCTCTGATGTAAGGGGGGATTTTAATGTAAGGGAGAGTCTGATAAGGAACCTGATGTGGGGAGGGGGGAATCAGAGAGGGCTCTGATGAAAGTGGGACTTTGATTGGGACCCTGATGTAGGGGGGACTCTTAAGAGGACCCTGGTGTAAGGGAGGACTTTGATGTAAGGAGGACCTCGATGGTGACTTTGATGAAAGGGGAGCTCTGATGTAAGGGGGGATTTTAATGTAAGGGAGAGTCTGATAAGGAACCTGATGTGGGGAGGGGGGAAATCAGAGAGGGCTCTGATGAAAGCTGGACTCCGATTGGGACCCTGATGTAGGGGGGACTCTTAAGAGGACCCTAGTTTAAGGAAGGACTTTGATGTAAGGAGGACCCCAATTGTGACTTTGATGAAAGCGGAGCTCTGATGTAAGGGGGGGATTTTAATGTAAGGGAGAGTCTGAAAAGGAACCTGATGTGGGGAGGGAGGAAATCAGAGAGGGCTCTGATGGAAGCGGGACTCCGATTGGGACCCTGATGTAGGGGGGACTCTTAAGAGGACCCTGGTGTAAGGAAGGACTTTGATGTAAGAAGGACCTCGATGGCGACTGTGATTAAAGGGGAGCTCTGATGTAAGGGGGTATTTTGATGTAAGGGGGGATCTGATCGGGACCCTGATGTGTGGAGGGGCGAATCAAAAGAGGGCTCTGATGAAAGAGGGAATGGGATTGGGAACCTGATGTAGGGGGGACTCTTAAAAGGACCCCCTGGTGTCATGTGACTTGTTAGTGTTACAAGGTCTCAGGTGTGAATGGGGAGCAGATGTGTTAAATTTGGTGTTATCGCTCTCACTCTTTCATACTGGTCACTGGAAGTTCCAACATGGTCCCTCATGACAAAGAACTCTCTAAGGAACTGAAAAAAAGAGTTGTTGCTCTACATAAAGATGGCCTAGGCTCTAAGAAGATTGCAAGGACCCTGAAACTGAGCTGCAGCATGGTGGCCAAGACCATACAGCGGTTTAACAGGACAGGTTCCACTCAGAAGTGCACGTGCTCAGCGCTCTATCCAGAGGTTGTATTTGGGAAATAGATGTATGAGTGCTGCCAGCATTGCTGCAGAGTTTGAAGGGGTGGGGGGGTCAGCCTGTCAGTGCTCAGACCATACGCCACACACTGCATCAAATTGGTCTGCATGGCTGTCATCCCAGAAGGAAGCCTCTTCTAAAGATGATGCACAAGAAAGCCGCAGTTTGCTGAAGACAAGCAGACTAAGGACATGGATTACTGGAGCCATGTCCTGTGGTCTGATGAGACCAAGATAAACTTATTTGGCTCAGATGGTGTCAAGCATGTGTGGCGGCAACCAGGTGAGGAGTACAAAGACAAGTGTGTCTTGCCAACAGTCAAGCATGGTGGTGGGAGTGTCATGGTCTGGGGCTGCCTGAGTGCTGCCAGCACTGGGGAGCTACAGTTCATTGAGGAAACCATGAATGTCAACATGTACTGTGACATACTGAAGCAGAGCATGATCCCCTCCCTTCAGAGACTGGGCCGCAGGGCAGTATTCCAACATAACGACCCCAAACACCCCTCCTAGACTCTCATTGTCTCCCAGTGATTGGTAAAGACTGGCTGTCTCAGTGCATTATGAGATACTGTATAAATGCCAGGAGCACATGTGCTGCGGGATCTTTGTCTGGTGAGCAGAGTCATGGAGGGAGGGTGGCGGCTGCCTCCTCCTCTGTAGCAGTGGCACGTGGTCACAGGCAGTCGGCCTGGGGACCAGAAGAAAGGAACTGAACCCACAGGTCCAGGAGAACTGACCGGAGGGGTAGAGACACTGGAGACCCTCGAAAAACAATATTGTGAATACAAGGGATCGTGTCTAGGGGCCTGACCTGAGGGGGGCCACTTCGGTGTACGATAGTCAGAGGACTGGTGTCAGTCTATGGAGTGAAAGGGGATACTATGCAGGTATCCCGAAGATAATCCACCCAACTAAGTCGTCTGTGCAGAGACTTAACCTAAATTCATCTAGTAGCAAGGTGAATCTGCAGCGGGGCTGCATCTTCAGACATAGTCCTCATCTATTGTGAATAGTTCAGTTTGGAGTATCCCACTTTTCCCTTCTCCCATCCCTATTTAAAATAAAAACACAAAAAACAACTACATACTCCTGGATTGATCATTGACTGAACCAAGAAGTAAAGTGGTAATCTGTGAATGCCAGTGTTGCTAACGGTAACCCAGTCCAGCAGTCCTCAAGGGGGCAATGCTACACTAGTGACATGAGTGGACCATGCCTGATTAATGTGTGTTGTAATAATGGCAACTTGTATTCTCCATTGGGAGAATGTGTGACAACCCAGGAGCACAACTGGGAGACAGGGACAGAGTGTTGTCACCCTATAACATGAAGTGCTTGAACAAGGGATTATATTATGTAGCGGGGTCTTCCATTATACAAGTTCTAAAAGACTGCTGCTTGACATTTGAGAGGAACTCGGCTCCATCTAGTGGCCAAAAGGACACATTGCAGCGGCTATGGAATGTCTTTTGATGTTATTTTCCTTTCAGGAAGTTGAGCAGTCTTCATCGCCCATAGTGCTTTGAGAATACCAGGGTGCACTGCTGCACCGCACAGCCTTCTGGGGGAAGCTTTATAAAGGAAGGGAGGAGCCAGGCTCACTCTCTTGGGAAAGACACAGTGAGACAAGCAGGATGCCAGTGCTGTGGGCTGATGCTGTATGCTAGGCCGAAACTCCTGGGCCTTAAGTGACTAAGTTGCAGTGTTTCATCTCCAGTAGAGGATCCCTCCTGGAGGTCCCATCGATGTTCTACAGAGACCAGACTCATCCACCCCAAATACCTAGCGCGGCTGGTGACAGAGGCCGGAGACTGAGACAGCAGCGGAGGCTTCCTGGGAGACAGTCCTGTTGGTGAGAGGGCACCTGCCCAAAAACTGACTCTATCTATCAAAGAAGTAACTTTAGTCAGGATTAGCCTTAGAGTAGTAGAAGGCAATATACCAAGTGGCCCAGTACATCTCTCGCAGAAGTTTTACCGGCAATCCTGCACAGACACCCCGCGGTGATTACTAACTGTTTGCTGCCATTCTCTCTATTGATCACCCATCCTCAATGTGGATTACAAATTGCGAGTGCACCAACGTTGCTAGCGAAGATATAGAGAAGAAACAGCGGACTCAGATAGGTCTGACATTCTGATACTGTGTCTAACTGAATGCTGAGCCTTATCTCCAAAAGTATAATAGTGATTAAGATGGCGGTCCTATAGGCTCTGAGACATTTCCTGAAACAATTAATGTGCCCTTGAGGAGTGATATCACAGTATTTATCTTATCTTTGATTAATTAATTAGTATATCCTTTTACAAAGTCATATTTTACTGTATCGAAACTGTTTATTTGATTCACAGTAAATAACTTTCCTGTTTAAAAGCAAGCTTGTGTGTGGTCACCTTGTATTACCCAGAAGGACTGCAGCTGGAGAGAGGTAACAGGTCATTATTATTTATTGAAGTGTTATATTCCAATCTGTGTAGCCATTTGGTATTCCAGTCCTATTCTGGGTCAGTTGTGCCTAGGGAGGGTTCGAGCCAATTCTGTGGGTTGTTAGGCAGGACGTAGACCCAATAATCTAATCAGCAGCTCCTGCGGGGGTGGTGCTACACGTGGGGGCTCGTCCGGGATCATCTACAGTCCTGCAACACAACCCTCTCAGCCACAGAATCCCCCTCAACGCAGAAATGGATCCTACCGCTGCAGCCGAGTGGTGCAGGGAAGAGAATGTCGTAGTGGAAAATGGCCTGGTGGTTGAAATCAAGGGAGAGGTCTGGACTGAGGAAAAACTCCTCCCAGTTTTAAGGGCACTGTCCACAGACAGGAAATTCTGGGTGACTGACATAAAGACAGACACCACCGTTCCACACACGTATGCATTGTGTGAGTGGAGGAAGGGGGTCCCTGATTACTTTAAGGGAACCAGTGTAAAGACTACTGACCAAACAGAACTTTTCTTAATACATCCAGAAGTCCTTACTGAAGGTCCCTCATCCACCACTCCTGGGGGATCCAGCAAAGAAAAAGGTGTCCAAGAAGGGAGTCCAGAGTCACCACCTTTGTCTACCTTTAGCTCAGAACTGTGTGCTGTTCTCGGGGAAATCGTAGCAAAATGTAGTAAGGACTCCCCAAACTATCTGATGACTGAATATAGGAAGCTCAGGACATTCTCTGGGAAACAGCCTGTGCCTTCGACAGAAGATGGGTTTGAAGAGTGGTTAGATACCGCCACTCAGGCTTTGGAAGAGTGGGAGGTACCAGAACAGCACAAGAAACAGAGAATCACAGAAAGTTTAAAGGGACCTGCACTAGAGGCCGTACGTAATCTCAAGCTAAGCAAAAAGAACTGTACTGCACAGGATTATCTAGACATTCTACAAGATGTATTTGGTCGGACGGAGAACGTGGCTGAACTTCTTTACCAGTTAGACCACTGTTACCAAGAAGAGGAAGAGAAGTTGTCCGAATTTATTAGACGCCTAGATAAGATCATCCACCAGATCTTGATAAAGAAAGGGATAGACCCCCGGAAGGTAGATGAGACTCGTGCACGGCAGGTGCTGAGAGGGGCTCAACCCTTAGATCCCATTGCCATACTGTTGCGAACTCGCCAAGATGGTGGCATTCTGGAATACCCTGACCTGATCCGAATGGTCAGAGAAGAAGAGGTCATGTTAGACAACAAAAGGAAGAGTCGGCAGTTTGACTCAACTGCTCGTGTCAGAGTGATAAGTGCAAAAGAAAGTGACTCGCAAGTCGAACTCCTAAAGACCCAGGTGTCCCAGTTGATAGAAATGGTGTCCATCCTGACTAGTCAGGCATCTACTCTACCTGATGGGAACGTGTCAGAGAAGCCGGATAAACCTTCTAACCTTAGAGTAGACCCGGAACCGAGACCTAGGAGATCGCTAACTTGTTTCAACTGTGGGGGAGTAGGACATGTTAGAGGAGTATGTCCCAGCCCAGGAAATGTCGCCTCAGAACCTCGCAAGCCAGCGGAAAAACTTCAGAGGGCACCCGTGAAGGAGTCGACCGGGTGCCCGCCAGTTTCAAGGGAATCCAAGAGACTCAATGATTCAGGGAATCTGAGTCAGGGAGTCAGATCCAGGTACAACGCCCCTAGTTCTATACTCCAGGCTACTGAGAGAAGGAAAATCAATGCACACCGGGCCCAGAGGGGACTGAAGTCCAGAAGAAAAAAAAAGAAAAGAGCCTGGGTGCAGAGAACTGAATCAGACAACAAGGCCACTTCAAGAGAATTCCCAACTAACTTGGTCGGGCCTTCCCCTGTAGTCTCTGTCCAGGTAGAAGGAATTTACACAAGAGCCCTCCTTGACACTGGGGCCCAAGTGACTCTTCTGTATAGAGACTTCTATGATAAACACCTTACCCATCTACCTCTGCAGAAGTTGGAAGATCTGGAGATATGGGGTATCGGGACTCAAAGTTTTCCCTATGACGGGTATCTGCCAATCAAGTTGACCTTTGACCCATCAGTGGCTGGTGAAGCTGAAACCTTCGACACCCTAGCGGTGGTCTGTCCTCGTCCGCCAGGGGCCAACAAAAGCTCTCTCATCGTAGGGACCAACACTGACCTAGTAAGGCGCCTCCTGACACAACTGGTCCAGGGACAGGATGCTCCAGCGCCAAGGATTCACCCCATGCTACGGCAGGCCTATCAACGATTAGTATTGGAGCAAGAGACTCCTGCAGAAGGAGTTGGAAGACTCTGGAAGTTGGACAGAACGGAAAAGGTCTTGCAGCCAGGAGAGGTGGCTTGTCTGAAAGCTTCCGTTAAACTCACATGGAAACAGCCGGGCCCTTTTATCATCTTTGAATCAGGTCCACAGGAAGAGGAGAGAGGGATAGAAGTAATCCCTGAAGTGATCCCTTTGAAGGTGTTACAGAAAAACCATGGAAGGGTTTTAGTGAGTGTCAGAAACACCTCTACTACACCGGTGAAGGTACCGGCCAGAGTGCTGTTGGGCCAAGTTAACCCGGCTACCCCAGTTGTCCCATCTGATCTTAAAGAGGAGGGAAGGGGTGAAGATGTTATAGAAGAGCTCTGCTCTGGAAACGCTGCCCTCCCACCAGAATGGGTGAAGAGGGCCAAGGCACAACTTGCTGGATGGCGAGGAATATT
This sequence comes from Pelophylax lessonae, assembly GCF_965119305.1. Lineage (NCBI taxonomy): Eukaryota > Metazoa > Chordata > Amphibia > Anura > Ranidae > Pelophylax > Pelophylax lessonae. The sequence continues at coordinate 276,167,757 of NC_138775.1, read as the reverse complement.
TTCTAGGGCTGAGTTCGACGTGGGATGCGCCAGGAGTGCCACTCATAAGATCCGCCTGAGTGAGGACAAACCTTTCCGAGAAAGAGTCCGGCGAGTTCCCTTAGGTGACTTAGAAGATCTACGTCAGCAGCTGGCGGAACTCAAGAAGACTGGGGTTATTCGAGAATCCAGGAGCCCATATGCTTCTCCGATAGTGGTAGTCCGGAAGAAAAACGGATCTCTGAGGCTTTGTATCGACTACCGAACACTGAACAGAAGAACCATCCCAGACCAGTATACCACTCCTCGAATCGAAGACGCCCTACAGAGCCTGTCAGGGGCGAAGTGGTTCAGTGTGATGGACTTAAAGAGTGGGTATTATCAGATCCCCATGCACCCTGAAGATCGGGAGAAGACAGCCTTCATCACCCCTGTGGGGTTCTTTGAGTTCAATCGCATGCCTCAGGGATTGTCAGGGGCCCCTGCTACCTTCCAAAGGCTGATGGAAAGGACCGTTGGAGATATGAATTTGATAGAGGTACTGGTATACTTGGATGATGTTATCGTGTTTGGCAGAACTTTGGAAGAACACGAGGAGAGGTTGGAAAAGGTCCTGAAGAGGCTACATGAAGAAGGCCTGAAACTTTCTCCTGAGAAGTGCCAATTCTATCAGTCCTCGGTCCATTACCTGGGCCACATCGTGTCTGAAGAAGGGGTGGCCACCGACCCGGACAAGCTGGATGCTGTCGCCTCCTGGCCGAGACCTACAAATGTGACCGAACTTCGGTCGTTCCTGGGTTTTTGCTCCTATTACAGGAGGTTTGTAGAGGGGTTCGCCAAGATTGCCCGACCCCTCAATGAGTTACTAAAGAACGAAGAAGATGACGTTCCTGAACTGGTCAAGCCAATGAAGTCCACCATGGGACCCCGGAAGGCCAAGGAGTCCATCCAGGATCAGTGGACCCCAGAATGTGAAGGGGCTTTCATTCAGTTGAAAAAGAATCTAACCACTGCCCCTGTGTTGGCCTACGCAGACCCCACGAAACCATATGAACTACATGTCGATGCCAGCCGAGATGGGCTGGGTGGGGTACTCTACCAGGAACATGGGGGCCACCTGCGACCCGTAGCCTACGTGAGCAGGAGTCTACTACCTGCTGAAAGGAATTATCCTACCCACAAACTTGAATTCCTGGCCTTAAAGTGGGCAGTGGTCGACAAACTGAAAGATTACCTGTACGGAGCTGAATTCATTGTCAAGACGGATAATAATCCCCTTACCTATCTGTTGACTACAGCTAAGCTGGATGCAACAGGACACAGATGGTTGGCTGCCCTCTCTAGCTTCAACTTCAGCCTGAAGTATCGGCCAGGAATCGGGAACAGGGATGCAGATGCCCTATCCAGAAGGTTGCATGCACCACACGAACCTGATGAAGAATGGACCCATTTGGCTCCAGAAGGGGTGCGTGCCCTATATCAGGGAACTGAACTTCGATCCAGAGGAGGATCAAGAGCCGAAGAGATTGGGGTTTCGGCTGTCGGAGTACCCAAATACTATTGCAGGGTGACCCAGGTTGAAGGGGAAGATTTACCCCGGCTGTCCAAGAGGGACTTGAGGAAGGAGCAGCTGGAAGACCCTCTGGGAAAACTTCTTTTGGAAGCCTTGGAGATCCAGCGCCCTGAGTTGCTTCTCACCGACTCTCCTCAGGGGGCCCGTCTGTTGCATAGAGAGTGGACCCGGTTACAGATCCGAGAAGGGGTGGCCTACCGAAGAGGCCCATCTGAAGATCTGGAGGAGAAGTGGCAACTGTTCTTACCAGCTAAATACAGGGAGAGAGTTCTGGCTGCTCTTCATGATAATCATGGCCATCTGGGACCTGAAAGAACTTTTCAGCTTGTCAGAGACAGGTTCTACTGGCCCTGTATGAGGGCCGAAGTTGAAGGATACTGTCATTCTTGTGTCCGATGTATACAAAGGAAGACTCTGCCACGTCAAGCAGCCCCAATGGGCCATCTGCAAAGCCAGGGACCCATGGAACTGGTGTGCATTGATTTCCTTTGCCTAGAGCCTGATCTGAGTGGCCAAGGGAATGTCCTTGTGGTAACAGACCATTTTACCAGATACGCCCAAGCATTCCCAACAAGGGATCAGAAGGCCTCTACAGTAGCCAAAGTTCTTGTAGAAAAGTTCTTTGTACACTATGGGTTACCACAACGCCTCCATTCAGATCAGGGAAGAGACTTTGAAAGCAGACTGATCAAGAGACTGTTAGATCTGTTAGGCATCCAAAAGACTAGAACTACTCCCTACCATCCACAAGGGGATGCCCAGCCGGAAAGATTTAACAGGACTCTTTTGGACATGTTGGGGACTTTAAGCTCAGAGAAGAAACAGCATTGGGGCAAACATGTAGCTGCCATTGTGCATGCCTACAACAGTACTGTCAGTGATGCTACTGGATATTCCCCTTATCGTCTAATGTTTGGACGAGAGGCTCGATTGCCAGTGGATTTGGCCTTTGGCATCTCGCCCGATCACACCTCTTCAGCATCGCACAAGGGATATGTGGACCGACTGCGGAAGAGTCTGAAATCGGCCTATGATAAAGCTCAGGCCACATCTGATCAACGTGGACTGAGGAATAAAAGGAATTTCGACTTAAAAGTTCGGATCCAAGACTTGCAACCAGGGGACAGGGTATTGTTGAGGAACTTGGGTGTCCCGGGAAAACACAAGTTGGCAGACCGCTGGAAGTCCCAACCTTATGTTATCTGCAAGCAACTACCAAACCTCCCTGTGTATCAAATTCGGCCTGAAGGAAGTGTGGGTCCATTGAAGACTTGGCATAGGAACCATTTACTGCCTCTCTCTGAAGCAGTTCGCATGCCTCCTGTCGTAGATTCGCCAGAGACCCCTTCGACCTCTCGCCTGTCCAGACCAGTCACCAGATCTCAGTCGACACTCCCAGATGTGAGGGAGGGAAATTCTCCATCTGAAGATCTGGAAGATGAAGAGGAGGTACCTGACTGGATGTGGTCGTCTCAGTTACCAGAACCCACACCTGCCTCCCTGTCTTCATCCGAATTGGCTGACAGAGGAACCCTTCGGGCGGAAGCCCCCGAATTCATACCTTTCCACATGCTTCCAGAAGAAGTAGTTGATGATGAAGATCCTGAGGAGGAGGTTGCACCTTCCTCTGAAGAAGAACTGACCGCTCTTGAAGCATCAGATTCCTGTGTGTTGGAACATGAGGAGGAGGACATTGAAGAATCCCCAGAAGTGGCTGGTCCTAGTACCTCTGAGATCGTGCATCCCAAAGAACAGAGGGAAAGAAGAGTCATTCACCCGCCCAAAAGACTGACCTATGACCAATTGGGTGAATGCTCAGAAGAGGCTATCTTTACTTCCAAACGAACTCTTGATCAGCCTAGTTCTTCCACCGCAGATTTGGTGGAGGACAACCCTAGCTCACCCCCAGGCACATCTGTACAAGCCACTCAAGTGTCAGGGGTCTGTGAACAGAATTACCTTCCCTCCCCTGACAATTGGTGGGAGGTTCCTATGTCGAACCTGTGTTGTAATATGCAGTTGTTAAGTTTGAACTCTGCTTATGAAAAGGAAGATGATTCCCTGTTATGCATATGTTAATGTTTTTTTTTTTGTGTACTGCCAACATATGCACTGGAGTACATGCTGTTGTCCTCTTTGGGGACCAAAGTTTCTCAAGTGGGGGGAGTGTGTAGCGGGGTCTTCCATTATACAAGTTCTAAAAGACTGCTGCTTGACATTTGAGAGGAACTCGGCTCCATCTAGTGGCCAAAAGGACACATTGCAGCGGCTATGGAATGTCTTTTGATGTTATTTTCCTTTCAGGAAGTTGAGCAGTCTTCATCGCCCATAGTGCTTTGAGAATACCAGGGTGCACTGCTGCACCGCACAGCCTTCTGGGGGAAGCTTTATAAAGGAAGGGAGGAGCCAGGCTCACTCTCTTGGGAAAGACACAGTGAGACAAGCAGGATGCCAGTGCTGTGGGCTGATGCTGTATGCTAGGCCGAAACTCCTGGGCCTTAAGTGACTAAGTTGCAGTGTTTCATCTCCAGTAGAGGATCCCTCCTGGAGGTCCCATCGATGTTCTACAGAGACCAGACTCATCCACCCCAAATACCTAGCGCGGCTGGTGACAGAGGCCGGAGACTGAGACAGCAGCGGAGGCTTCCTGGGAGACAGTCCTGTTGGTGAGAGGGCACCTGCCCAAAAACTGACTCTATCTATCAAAGAAGTAACTTTAGTCAGGATTAGCCTTAGAGTAGTAGAAGGCAATATACCAAGTGGCCCAGTACATCTCTCGCAGAAGTTTTACCGGCAATCCTGCACAGACACCCCGCGGTGATTACTAACTGTTTGCTGCCATTCTCTCTATTGATCACCCATCCTCAATGTGGATTACAAATTGCGAGTGCACCAACGTTGCTAGCGAAGATATAGAGAAGAAACAGCGGACTCAGATAGGTCTGACATTCTGATACTGTGTCTAACTGAATGCTGAGCCTTATCTCCAAAAGTATAATAGTGATTAAGATGGCGGTCCTATAGGCTCTGAGACATTTCCTGAAACAATTAATGTGCCCTTGAGGAGTGATATCACAGTATTTATCTTATCTTTGATTAATTAATTAGTATATCCTTTTACAAAGTCATATTTTACTGTATCGAAACTGTTTATTTGATTCACAGTAAATAACTTTCCTGTTTAAAAGCAAGCTTGTGTGTGGTCACCTTGTATTACCCAGAAGGACTGCAGCTGGAGAGAGGTAACAGGTCATTATTATTTATTGAAGTGTTATATTCCAATCTGTGTAGCCATTTGGTATTCCAGTCCTATTCTGGGTCAGTTGTGCCTAGGGAGGGTTCGAGCCAATTCTGTGGGTTGTTAGGCAGGACGTAGACCCAATAATCTAATCAGCAGCTCCTGCGGGGGTGGTGCTACAATTATAAATGATGAAAAAGGCATTCATATATTATGGGATTCTGGTGATTGGGTTTACAGCAGTACAGTGCAGAGTCCATACATACAGAATAAGAACAGATAGCAGATGTGCATGCATTATTTTTGGAGAATAAGGTTTAGTGTCACTTTATATTCTAGGTCTGAACAGCTTCTGTGCCCATTATAAGGGGTCACGTTCTCCCTCCGTAATATTTTTACTCATTTTATTTTACAGAGTATGCAACAAGAAATGCAACCAATGTTACCCTTTGCAGTAAGGAGCATGAGAGGGGGAGATGGACATCTCCCTAGAGAGAGAGAAGGAAATGGGGTGGTTTAGCTCCACAGTCTCCACTTATAATTCAAGTATCGTTTTGGGTGGAGGGGCCCCTTTGAAGCTGTGTTTTGACTGAAAGCTCCTAAGATCACCATCTATCGTCCCTAAAAACACTGGCGCCGCTAAATCTTGACTCTTGAAGAGCCTGGACATTGGCTCCATAGAGGTCATTTATTAACCCCAATGTCCCCATCATGAAGTGTTTACACCACTTGCTGTCTGATTTTATTTATCTTTTTCCATGTGCAACCAGCCCTCCGAGTTTACCATAATTCTCGACGCAGCCATTAACTCATCTTGCTCATTGTACATGCTTCAATTATGCTGCTTCATCTTGCGATTAAGATATCATCTGGGCTGCATTAATGAATTAGCTGTCGTTCGGTGTGCATCTGGTTTCCAGCAGGAAAACTCATATAGATAATTTGCTGCTTCTCGTAAACTCTGTAAGCATTACTGGAGAGTGGGGACAGATAGGTGGATCGAGTAACGTATTGATTAACGGCAGTGGCGGCTGGTGCTCAAAATTTTTGGGGGGCGCAAACAGAAAAATGTAATAGGCATTGCTTTGCGGCAAAAAACGCTGTAAAAAATTGCGTGACTTTGAGGTCGCAAAAGTGTGAAAGGGGCCTTCAGTAATTAAGGTATAGTGTGCCCCCTTTCAATGCAGAGAGACCAGCGTGCCCCCTTTCAATCCAGAGAGACCAGCGTGCCCCCTTTCAATGCACAGTGACCAGTGTGCCCCCTTCAAAACAGTGACCAGCGTGCCCCCTTCAAAACAGTGACCAGCGTGCCCCCTTCAATGCAGTGACCAGCGTACATGCCCCCTTTTAATGCAGTGACCAGCGTACATGCCCCCTTTCAATACAGTGACCAGCGTACATGCCCCCTTTCAACTTAGTGACCAGCGTACATGCCCCTTTCAATGCAGTGACCAGCGTACATGCCCCCTTTCAATGCAGTGACCAGCATACATGCCCCCTTTCAATGCAGTGACCAGCATACATGCCCCCTTTCAATGTAGTGACCAGCGTATATGCCCCTTTCAATGCAGTGACCAGCATACATGCCCCCTTTCAATGCAGTGACCAGCATACATGCCCCCTTTCAATGTAGTGACCAGCGTACATGCCCCCTTTCAATGCAGTGACCAGCGTACATGCCCCCTTTCAATGCAGTGACCAGCATACATGCCCCCTTTCAATGCAGTGACCAGCATACATGCCTCCTTTCAATGCAGTGACCATAGTACATGCCCCCTTTCAATGCAGCGACCAGCGTACAGGCCCCCTTGAATGCAGTGTGCCCCCCCGAGACCAGTGCACTTACCTGGAGCCCTGGAGCAGCCGCGGCGGCGCCTTCTCAGTTTCCCGGCGTCTCCACGAGTCCTCCTGCTCCCGCCTCCTCCTCGGCCAATGGCAAGGGGTTTGCCTTGCGGCCAATCAGGAAGCGCGTATGGGACGCGCTCCCTGATTGGCCAGGAGGATGATCCGTGTGACAATAGCGAATTTTCATTCGCTATTGTCACACAATGGGTGGGCTCGGGACGCACTGCTCTGCCCCCCGGGTCCACCCTTTGCATCGCCCTATTAGAGCCTCTGGCTCTAATCAGATGATGCCAAAAAAAAAAAGCCCCATATAACTCCATGCGTCCGGCGCCCCTGCATGCAGATTAGGGGGTCGGACACGTGGATAGGGGGGGCGGCGCCCCTGCGCCCCCAACGCACCGGCCGCCACTGGTTAACGGTATAAAGTGGAGCAGTGCCCTCACACTGCTGAGGTCTCCGTATTCTAATAGTTTGAATAAAAATCAAAGTGCTTGCTAGCATTTTTCTACACTTTCATCCCTATTATTAAATCAAAGTGGGCTGTCCCAGTATTTGAATGGAATGTAACAAATCCAGGATATGTCTACCCATGCCAAGCTGGACTCGATGGGATAGAAAAGTCAGCCACTTGGCCAAGCTGCCTGCCATAGAAGCAAATGGATGTCTACCAGACCAAGCCCGATGAGGGCTTTTATGCTTTCAGGGTTTCCCACCAACCACCGTCGCCAGGGCATTATTTCATCCCACTGACACAGTGGACTGACCTGCTATTTGAATTAGAATTTCACAGATCAAGGACATGTTCCCCTACAAGCAGCTGCTGAGCCAAGCTGGCCTCCATAGAATAGAATGGTCAGCCACTTGTCTAAGCTGAAGGCCACATCTGTACATGGGTAATTTTGTGGATTCAGGACATGTCCCCCAATGGCCAGTGATTAAGCCGATTTAAACTCCATAGAATGTAATGGTCAGCCATTTGGCCAAGCTGTCTGACACAGAGGTGAATGTGCTGCTATCAGGTCACTTTGTATGAGGGTTCTTATTCTTTCAGGGTCTCCCACTAACCACTGACTTTGGGGTGCTTATTTCAAATAATAGAAAGCAATGCCACGCATTCAGGACATGTCCACCAATGGGCGGCTGGCTTAGCAGAATCTGGGCTCCGGAATAAAATGGTCAGCTATTTGGCCAAGTTGTCCACCATAGAATGGAATGGGCATCCGCTAGGCCAAGCTGTACCATGCTATCTTTAACCAAAAACCTATGGCAGAGCATTACTTTCCTCTCATTGATACATACAGAGTTTAAACAGAATTCTGTGGATCAAGGACATGTTCCCCCATGGACACTGGCTGAACCAAGCTGGCCTCCATGGAATAGGATGGTCGGCCATGGGGCCAAGCTGTCTGCCATAAAGGTGAATGGGCAGCCACCAGGTCAAGCTGTACGAGTGTTTTTATGCTTTCAGGGTCTTCCACCAACCACCGATGCTGGGGCATGTATTTACTCCAACTGACACAGGGGGATTTTTAACTATGCTTATGTAATTATATAATCAACCCAATATTCACTGTAATGTAGCCATGCCAACTTTTTGCTTTGGCACACACTACATGCACCATGTCATCATGAGGCAAGGTTTCCCTTCTTCTTAAACTCTAAAGTTGGGAGGAATGGGGATGGTTTTTTAGATAAATACACAAATGCTCATCTGAAGAGCATTATCTGCCAAGTTAAGCCCAGAAGTCTGGTAGGGCATGCTAAATGCTAACTGAAGGCAGCTGACGCTTGCCTAAAGTGTCACTAATCCGTATGAGAAAAAAACTACCAATAAATGGTGTATTACATGGTGTTCATACTCACTCAGTCACTATGAGATTCATTTTCTGTATTCTGCAAAAAACCTGGTTGATCCTGCTGCTCTCTATCTCCCCCTTCTGTCCATGTCCCCAAACCAGCTAGGGATATTGCAGCTGTGGTGGTAACTCTACGCATGCCCAGTTTTCAGTGAGTTTCTATGCTGAGCATTTCCTGCCTATCGCATCTGAGAAGCCCATTTGACCATAGAGTCACACAAATGGGGTATATACAAAGTGGTATATGACTGCCCACTCCATCCCTCCTCCTCCATGCCCACTAATGAGCTAAGTACAATGGGGTGGGATATTACATGTAGCCTAATGGAGGCTTTACCTCCCTCTTATTCCAAGACAGAGGCTGGAGGAGCATGACCTAGCCTGTGACTGGCAGAAACCCTCTCACACCATTTTATTGCCAATACATTATAAAGATTTGATTTCAAATATATATTTTTGTAGAAAATATAGGGAGAATATTGTATTTGGATCTTTTCTGCTTATCAGAGAGATCACCAGGTACATTTATGTTGCTTTCTGCCTACAAGAGAGCAGGATCTGTTAGGGGAGGGCTGCTCAGGTGCAGCTCAGTTTGTCTGAAGTGTTTCACACTGGTCCAATAGGGAGGCCTATTGGTGAGTGCACAGGCATTTAGACCAGCCCTGGCAGAGGAAAGTGCCTTGGTGCATGCTGGGATACTGTATAAATGCCAAGGGCATATGTGCTCGTGGTCTTTCAGCTGGAGAGCGAGTTCCCAGAGGGAGGGGGCGGCTGCCCCTCCTCTGTAGAAGCTGCCACAGGGCCTCAGGTGGTCTGCCTTCAGTGAGTACAGATCTGTGTCATGGGGCCTGTTTTGAGGGAGCCACCCCTTCCGCTAAAATATTCAGTCAAGGGATGCTAGAAAGTGTCCTGAGGATAAAATAGTTGCAAGAAGTCTGCTGCTGGAGAGAGCAAGAGGACTTAATTCTTCCATACAAGTGGCAGTATGGTAAAAGCAGTGTGTCTGCTTCCACAAATAACCTGGGGAGGCCAAGCAAGAGTCCCACTATTCCCTTCTCCCATCCAAATTCCACAAGAAATGCCAAAACCAAAACCCCTGGACTGTTTATTGAGTAACGAGCCATTGGGAGTACGGAGAAATGGGTGAACTGTCCCCTAAGGCCCCTTTCACACTGTCCGCTCCGTCGACGGACTCGGTTTTTTCCCAGCTGAGCAGACAGATGGCAGCTCTGTCTCTGCGATGTGTGCGGAGACCGAGCTGTCAGGTCCCCGCTGTCCTCTATGGGGGAATCGGAGGAGAATGGACTGCCTGTCTCCGCTGACATCCGCTGCCCCATAGAGATGCATGGGGCGTCCGTTCAGATTCGCCTAAAAAACTGACAGGTGGATCTGAACCATCCACATGTGTGAAAGGGGCCTAAGTGACTGTCTGCTGGTAATCAAAGGAGGCCCAAGAAGCCCCACAGGGACAATGTTACATTTGTATGACAATTTAAAACCATTTATTGATATTAATTATTTTTACTCTGTATTCCAAAGGGTGTTTTTTTTGGTTTTTTATTTATTATGAACATGTGACCAGCAGCAGAGGACTACAAGCTCCTCCTGCTTATGTTTCCCTGCAGACAGGCTGGGAGAGAGCTGGGTCATGTGACCACTGTATATCCTTTAGGAAAAAGATACTTAGATTTTTTATTATTTTTTTTCTATTAAAATAATTGCAGTGCCATCATCCATACACAGAAATAGAAGGGACAATGTAAATTAAACAGTGTGCGTTTACTATCACTTGACCAATGTAGAATAGATGTCACCCCCAAACTCTTAGGCTGCTTAAAGCCAAAGGCTCCACCCCCATGCCATAAACCTTTCCCTTTACCTAAATAATTGAGACCACACCGTGCTTGGAGTTAATTGGCCACAGCAGCCATTTTATTAACCCTTTTACCTTAAAATTAACATAAGGAGAAAAAACATTCCTTACAAACATAAAACAATCAGTCATTAGGCCTGTTGGTCTTTGAGGCTCCTCCAAATAATTCCAAATCCTGCACTGCGGGACCTGTGCCCTGATAGGCCTCCAGCCGCGTCACCGGCTCGGAGACAAACCACTCCCCGCAGTGCCACCATTTTGAATTCCATTTAAACTGACATTAAATGGAATGCACCATAGGGACCCATACCAACGATGAGTCCCAACCATACCCTTATCCTAAACTGTTCACCTCCCCCGCCAGCAAAGACCAACAAAACGCCACCAGCACCCAAGGGTGACACCTTACCCTTGCGTGCCCCTCCAAACCCTCAAGGCTCGCTGGATCCCATCCTGTAATCCCAGGGCCCATAAATCTATACCCACCGCATTGAGGTGGACTCCATCATCCCGCAGATACCGCCATGTGTCCACTTCCAACTCCAGGTGGCGAACCACCAACCCCCCATTCCGACACACAAAGCGCCCCACTTCCTTGTTCAACTTAATCCGAGCCTTATTAAGGCGCGCGACCGACCTGGCCATGCGCCAGGACGTGCGGGCCACCATATCCGACCAAACTACAAGCAGCGCCGGAAAAAGCCGTGCGCAGCCGAAGGAAATCCAACTTTATGTCCCTGATCAAGGCCCGCGCGGACCTGGCCCCCAAATCGTTGCACCAAAACATCTGGCTGCCTGTCCAACCGGGCGAAACGATGCACTTCGGGAAGGACCCTGCCCCAAGTAAGCCCCGGCACCCCCAGCCACCTGACACAAGCCTCGTGCCGAGAAAAACCAAGTTGTCTACCATTAGGACGCACATCAGCTCTCCGGGCCCCCCAGAAAACATACGAGTGTCCCACGATCCAAACAAGGCAGGGTTCCAAACCTACAAGAAAAGGGGACAAAAGGAAAAGAAAACCAACCAACAATCAGATAACCAGCCGGGCCCACACCCCCCCAACGACAAAACCACCCCCCGTACATACCCTACACCAACAGCTGTGGACGAACGTACAACAAGAACCTCCTAGACTCCCAGCGCCCAATGCGTTTGACCGCATCGTCGTTCAATCCCCAGCGTGCAGCCTCAGTGGCCGCCCCGATCCGAAAGGAATGAGATGCAAACCTACTGGCATCCAAACCCAAAGAGCCCACACACCTTCTGAACACCGATACAAATTGAAAACGAGATAACGACGACCCGTCCGCATGCATTAAAAATGAACCGGGCCGCGAAGGGCGGATTGCCCAGTAATCCCGAACCGCCCCTACCGGGCACAGCGGTGAAGACGGCACCGCGAACAACCAGACACGGACCCCCTTGCCACTCTGGTCCGTTTTGGACCGTCGAAGGAGGATAGTAACCCCCTCCCGACCGACAGAGACATCCTGACCCAATAGGCCCCCCGGCACCGTCCGGGAGGAGCTGACCAATTCCCCAATCCGGAAAGCCCCGAAAAAAGCGAGAGAAAAGGCCGCCTTAAACAACACCACCTCGTAACTCGAGGCGCAGTGCTCCCCCAATTGCCGGCAGACGTCCTGCAAAAGAGCGAAGGACACCGGGCGCCTAGTGTCCCTCCTCCGATAAGCCCTGGAATAGCCCCGTAACGCTTGTCTCACCACGAAGTCCTTCGTGTAATCCTGACAACCCAGAAATTTAAACAGAAAGGCCAAGCCGGACAACTTGCGAGCCACAGCGGAAGCCGACGCGCCCCTCTCAAAATGATCAGAGACAAAAGAAAGTAACACCCACCTGACCTCCGGACCCAGAGGATCCACCGATGCCACCCGCAACACCTCCAGCCACTCCCACCATACCTTGCAATAAGCCGACCACGTGGACTCGCTCACCGACTTCCTGATCCATCCAGCGAGGACCCCAAGGCAATCCCCCATAGCCACTCCGGACACGTGACTCCACGTTGCTCCGCTGCCGGTGCCAACTCCCGGAACCTGTCCCACTGAAAACGAGACAGCGCGTCAGCAATATCATTCTTAACCCCCGGAATGTGCACAGCGTACAGGAAAACATTCAACCGTAGACACCGCAACACCAAATACCTGAGGAGGCGCACCACCGGCTGAGACGAAGCCGACGCGCGGTTGATCACCTGAACCACCCCGAGATTGTCGCAATGGAGGCGAACCTTCAGGTTCCTGAACTCCGCCCCCCAAATCTCCAGGGCCACCACCACCGGGAACAGTTCCAGCAACACCAAGTTGCTGACCAGCCCCGCTACCTGCCATGCCCCCGGCCAAGGGGCGGCGCTCCACGCCCCCCGGTGAAAAGCCCCGTACCCCGCCGAACCAGCAGCATCGGTAAACAGTTCCAAATCAAAGTTGCTGATCGGCCCGGCCATCCACAAGGATCTACCATTGTATGTGGCCAAAAAACCGTGCCACAGACGCAAGTCATCCCTGTGTTCCCTGTTGAGCCTGACGAAGTGAGTGGGCAACTTCACCCCCGAAGTCGCCGCCGACAGCCGTCGGCAGAAAACCCGGCCCATGGGCATAATGCGGCTGGCAAAATTCAATTTACCCAGCAACGACTGCAAGCTGCGCAACTGAATCTTGCGCAAACCCAGCACCCCTTCAATTTCAGCTCTCAAAGCCCCCAATTTATCCTCCGGTAGGCGACACTCCATGGCCTCCGAATCCACGACAATGCCCAGGAAGCTGAGCACCGTGGTCGGGCCTTCCGTCTTGTCGGGGGCCAACGGAATGCCGAAGCTCCCGGCCACATGCTGCAACGTGGCAAGCAGGATCGCGCACCCGTTGGAAGAGGGCGGGCCCACACACAGAAAGTCGTCCAAATAGTGGATCACCGAATTCACACCGGAAACCTCCCGAACCACCCACTCCACAAAGGAACTGAAGGTCTCAAACAGCGCGCACGATATGGAGCAGCCCATAGGAAGGCAGCGATCCACATAATACGCCCCTTGCCACCGGCAGCCCAGCAATCGAAAACTGTCCGGGTGAACCGGGAGCAACCTGAACGCCGCCTCAATGTCCGATTTGGCCATCAAGGCCCCCCGCCCATAATGTCGCACCCAGGCCACCGCGGCGTCAAAGGAAATGTAAGACACCGTACAGGCATCCGGGTCGATGGCGTCATTCACAGACCCACCCTTTGGGAAGGAGAGGTGGTGAATGAGGCGAAATTTGTTGGGTTCTTTCTTGGGAACCACCCCCAACGGCGAAACCACCAAGTCACGCACCGGCACCTCCGAGAACGGGCCCGCCATGCGACCGAGAGCCACTTCCTTGTGCAACTTATCCGACACCACCAAAGGGTGGCGCAATGCCGAACGCAAATTCCTCGCCACCGGCGGCACCGAGGCCAAAGAGCAAGGGATACGAAAACCCACCGCAAAACCCTCCCCCAGAAGTCGGGCAGCCGCCCTATCGGGGTACCTATCTAGAAAAGGCCGCAGCCTTTCCACCCTCACCGGCGTCGTCCCCTTTGTGCGAAGGCTCTCCGGACCGCCCTTTTCCGGACTTAAAACACCGAGCCAAGGAATGGGAACCTCCGCAACCGGAGCATTCATGTTTGAAGCGACATGTGCCACCGAACTTACAGGAACCCTCATTAAATTGCCAGCAGAAACCCCTCCTCTTTGCGGCCGGCTGTCCCGGGGTCGCAGAACCACCGGCCCCCCCTGGAAAAAACTGATTCGGAGCCTTCGCAGACGACATGAGCCGCATCCACAGGCTGATGTCCTTGTGGTCCCACCGCAAGGAGGGCCTAACCGCCTTCCGCTGCCGGAACTGTTCGTCGTACCGCAGCCAGGCCGACCCCCCGTAAACCCGATAGGCTTCCCCTACAGCGTCCATGTAGCAGAACAGGGCCGAGCAGTTTTCCGGCGCCTTTTCCCCTATGACGCCCGCCAGAATGGCAAAGGCCTGCAGCCAATTGGCGAAGGTCCGAGGGATAAGCCGACAGCGTCGCGCCTCCTCGTCCTCCTTCTTGCGCTCCTCCGGTTTAACCCTGTCCAGGTGAAACTTCTCGAGGGGCAACAGCGTGAAGATTTCCACGTACTCACCCTTCCAGATCTTCTCCCGGACTTCCTGCTTCAAATGTGCCCCCAATGGGCCCTCAAAACAAACATATACCTCACCTTTCGCTGAATCGTCCAGGCGAACAGCGTCCGCCTTCCCCTCCTTCGCCGTCCCGGTCTTGTCCCCCGCCGCCCCGGCCGTCACCGCCACCACTGCCGGCGCACCAACAACCTGGGGAGGGGCCCCAGCCCCCCCCGCAACCAGCCCCGTGGAAGACGGCCCCGCCAGCCCCGGGGCCCCCCCCGGCTCCGTGTCCGAGCCCCCCGCCGGAGGCACCCAAGCCGCCGCTGGAGACAAGCGGCCCCCGTCCCCCGGGGGCAAACGCCCCAAGAGGTCCCGTAGACCCAGGAGGAAGCCCCTCAAACCCCCATCATCACCCCCTTCCGGGGTCCCCGCCCCCACTGGCCGGGACACCCCCACCCCCCGAGCCCCTCCAGCACTCCCACCCCCCACATCAAACAAGCCCCGCAAATCAGACAAAGCCAGAGAAGGAATTGTGACCTCACCTGTCTGCCCAGGGGGGGCGCCCCCAGCCGCCGATCCAGCCTCCCTCGTCGCCGACCGACCACCGACATCCTCTTCCACATCCGATCCGGACACCTCGCCTTCCGAACGATCGTCCCCGGGCACCGCCGACATCCGTCCACCAGCACCTGATGAAAGAGCGCGCCGGGTGCAGAGGACCCGGGCATGCTCAGAAACGCGTCGTGCATGCCGTAACTCATCGGACAGATCCCACCATCCCTGTGGGTGAGAGTGCCTCCATCCATCACTCGCAACACGGAACCGCAGATCCGAGCCGCTTGACCGCTCACCGCTGATGTTGTGGGAGACAGCCGGCTTTCTTCCCTCCCACCGCCAGTGACAGTACTGCATACGGCTTCCTGTGACCAGAGGACACCCTCCAGAGGATGGCTGCAGGATTGCTTTGACACATACAGCTTTTCAGTCTTCATGTCTAGTGAGTGTATATCACCTGCCTTGTTATCTGCAATAAATTGTCTGCACTTAGAGCGCTTCTCCCCTCTTCTTTTTGTCTATACAGATTCTTCCTCCTCATCTGTGGAAGAGCAGCTCAGTGCCCACGGACTTTATCCCTTTTAGGATCATCATCAACCTATTTATGGTATCCCATTGTCCCCTATTGTATGGTACCATTTTATGCCTATGTCTATTTGCAGCTACAACCTTTTTTATTGCCTGTTTTTTTTTTTTTTTTTTTTCCCTTCCCTCCCCTCCCCCCCCCTCCCTGGATTCAGCTGCTTATTAGTTCTGTTCATCCACCCTTCATATGCTGGAGGTCTTCGTAGCGCTCTGTGTTTTGTTTTTTATGGACATCCGTCCACCAGGTGTCGCACTCCCGCCATCTGCAGAGCCGAGCGACAGGCGTCCACGCCCCCGTACTCCAGCTCCGCCCGACGGAGACCTCTGTGAACCAGCCGAACTTCCGATGACCCGGCCACGTGACTTGCCCCGCCGCGTCATCTCTCTGCGCCCAGCCGAGGCCGACTCCGAGTCCCGCCGATCACTGCTGCCACCGGCCGCCATGAAGCCGCTCCCACGCCGAGGCACCCCTCCGACCGGAGCATCGCCAGTAGGGGAGCCCGCCAGTCCAGTAGCACCCCGGCGAGAGGGACGGGGAGAGACCGAAGGCCGCCTCCCCCCACTACCCCCAGAGCTCCGTCCATGCAGAGGATTCCTCCCAGAGGCGCGCACGGCCGCAGCAGGAGTACGCTTAGCCGGCGGCCCTGAAGGGTCCCTGTCGGGGCTCCTAGGATGACGCTGAGCTCGAGGGGAAGGGTCCGGTGAAAAACGCTCCGGCGGCCGTGACCGCCGAGCCCGCGGGACCGCAAGCCCCTCCGAATCCTGTGCAGAGTCCTGAACCCCCATCAACGTGGAGACCTGGGACCGGAGCCACTCAGTCCCCTTCACCGCGGCAGCGGCCTTAATTTGCTCCAGCAAAACGTCCAAATCCGCCATCACAGACCAGGGAAGCTGAGGTGAGATACTCTGCAGGGAAAAAGGTGGGTGACCAAGCTTCTTCTTCCTTCGTCCGTTGAACTTCCACTGACCTCCAATCTGAGGGGCCACCCCTCCTAACTGTACCTCAACCCCTCCCAAACCTGATACACCCATCCCTGAATACCCCCCAACTCAAAACAATTTAATTTAACTCACACCTGCCCTGTCTCCCCTCTTCACATGGTCATGTCTGCCCTGCGCTATTTTTTTTTTTTTTTTTTTTTTTTTCTCGCTTCGGGCCTTGCTTTTATGTTTTTTAAAGCTACAGCCAGACTTTTGTTGTGATCTATATTAAACATTCCCAGACCAGAGCTGAAGGGTCCTTCTAGTGAACCAGTATTTTATGGCGGTGGGATCTCAGAGCTGTTGTTGGTGCAGAGGCTCCTGATGCAAGTCTAAATAGGAGAATAGGAGTTACAGTAGTTGCGGTTAGGGCTTAGTTCAGAGGTTAGATTAGTGTTAGGCATCAGCAATTTATAAATGAAGTAGAAAACCCTCACTTTAGGGGTTGTATTAAAGCGTTTGTTACCCCGACACTTAATATTCTTGATATGTGGCTGCTGTACCATGTACTTGTATGAGAAAGTCTCCTGTTCTCTTTGTATTGCTTCCTTAGTGTGAAATCCCTGGTCCCTCTGCTTTCCTATTAAATACTGACCACACTAAACAATGAGCACCCTGTGGTCAGTTCTCTAGCTATGCTGAGAACTCAATGTGCTTTCCTCCAATGATAAGACTTGCAATTAAACCGTTGGTGCAAAACACCTGTCCCCTGCGCTCTGAGTGGTGCATGACATGCTCTCTAGGCTCTGAGGAAGAGGCGCTGCCTCGAAACGCGTAAGCCTATACAGCTTCGGGGGGACGATCCAATCCCGATCTCAATGCTGAAGATTTTACAGCTTGTTTGATGTGCTTTTATCAAGAACTCGTTTGTGAGTATTTTTAATCTATTTCTTTTACTAAACCTGCTTAAAGGATAATGCACTAGGCCGGTGCACCCTTGTGTTTGTCTGTTGTTTTTAATGATAAGACTTGGCCTGACACGCCCCCCCACCCCCGCTTTACAGCCAATTAATTGGAAGCTCAGTGTGCTGCTGCTTCTTTTCCCCCAGCTCTTATGCAGCTGTGAACAGAGATCATGTAAAAAAAAAAAAAAAAAGTATTTATAATGTATTTTTATAGCTATACAAAAATGTTTTGCCTTTCTATTTTAAACTGGATGGGTTGTTTTACAAGGTGATCGTTTACAATCACTTCAGGTGATAGGGTTGGTGTTAAACTCTGTCACATATTAAAAAAAAACAAAAAAACACAAACCTTGCAAAAGAAGAGTATTTGTACTTACCTGACCTGTTGCCCTTTCCTTAAAGTATTACTAATCCCAGGAGCCTGCAGTCACTATATCTGCTCTCCCCGGAGCCTGCATTCATTATATCTGCTCTCCCCAGGAGCCTGCATTCACTATATCTGGTCTCCCCAGGATCCTGCAGTCACTATATCTGCTCTCCCCAGGAGCCTGCAGTCACTATATCTGATCTCCCCAGGAGCCTGCAGTCACTATATCTGCTCTCCCCAGGAGCCTGCAATCACTATATCTGCTCTCCCCAGGAGCCTGCATTCACTATATCTGCTCTCACCAGGAGCCTGCATTCACTATATCTGCTCTCCCCAGGAGCCTGCAGTCACTATATCTGATCTCCCCAGGAGCCTGCAGTCACTATATCTGCTCTCCCCAGGAGCCTGCAGTCACTATATCTGCTCTCCCCAGGAGCCTGCAGTCACTATATCTGCTCTCCCCAGGAGCCTGCATTCACTATATCTGCTCTCCCCAGGAGCCTGCACTCACTATATCTGCTCTCACCAGGAGCCTGCATTCACTATATCTGCTCTCCCCAGGAGCCTGCAGTCACTATATCTGATCTCCCCAGGAGCCTGCAGTCACTATATCTGCTCTCCCCAGGAGCCTGCATTCACTATATCTGCTCTCACCAGGAGCCTGCATTCACTATATCTGCTCTCCCCAGGAGCCTGCAGTCACTATATCTGATCTCCCCAGGAGCCTGCAGTCACTATATCTGCTCTCCCCAGGAGCCTGCAGTCACTATATCTGCTCTCCCCGGAGCCTGCATTCATTATATCTGCTCTCCCCAGGAGCCTGCATTCACTATATCTGGTCTCCCCAGGATCCTGCAGTCACTATATCTGCTCTCCCCAGGAGCCTGCAGTCACTATATCTGCTCTCCCCAGGAGCCTGCAGTCACTATATCTGCTCTCCCCAGGAGCCTGCAGTCACTATATCTGCTCTCACCAGGAGCCTGCATTCACTATATCTGCTCTCCCCAGAAGCCTGCAGTCACTATATCTGCTCTCCCCAGGAGCCTGCAGTCACTATATCTGCTCTCCCCAGGAGCCTGCAGTCACTATATCTGCTCTCCCCAGGAGCCTGCATTCACTATATCTGCTCTCCCCAGGAGCCTGCACTCACTATATCTGCTCTCACCAGGAGCCTGCATTCACTATATCTGCTCTCCCCAGGAGCCTGCAGTCACTATATCTGATCTCCCCAGGAGCCTGCAGTCACTATATCTGCTCTCCCCAGGAGCCTGCATTCACTATATCTGCTCTCACCAGGAGCCTGCATTCACTATATCTGCTCTCCCCAGGAGCCTGCAGTCACTATATCTGATCTCCCCAGGAGCCTGCAGTCACTATATCTGCTCTCCCCAGGAGCCTGCAGTCACTATATCTGCTCTCCCCAGGAGCCTGCAGTCACTATATCTGCTCTCCCCAGGAGCCTGCATTCACTATATTATCTGATCTCCCCAGGAGCCTGCATTCACTATATCTGATCCCCTCAGGAGCCTGCATTCACTATATCTGCTCTCCCCAGGAGCCTGCACTCACTATATCTGATCTCCCACAGTACACAGAACATGGAAATGCAATTATTTTAGTAAATATAAACTGCTAAATACCTTTTCTCATCAGCAGTATATAGCAGTCTTGTGACTTCTATTAGTGTCTGGTTAAAGCGTGTAGGAGGAGTTTTCATTCTTCTCTGACTGTCCTGTGAGGCTGCAGGATCTCTGGCCCTCTGTCTGGACAGTGCTGATTGGCCCTGTGCTGATCACATGCACCGTCCCAAGAAAAAAAAAAAAACTCTCTAGCAATACACACCAAACTGAGCATGTGCAGAGTGACTTCAAGGCTCTGTTCTGCGATACTGTGGAAGAAGGGGAGGATCAGAGAAGACAGGATCAAACAGCCTTTTTACACAGTGCAGAGGATTAACCCCTTAGGTTCCACAAACATGCTTTTCTGCATATACAAACTGATTTCTGAGACATTTGTTCTCTTGCTGAATCTTCAGCTTCAGGCTTCCAGGTTTGCTGGATGCCTGCGTCCACTCACCATACACTGCAGTTCCACTTAGAGGCTGCTACTTCATTACTGATAGAGACATACCCCAAGCGGCTTACAGCTGTAATCGCAGCAAAAGGTGGCGCTACAAAGTATTAACTTAAGGGGGCTGAATAATTTTGCACGCCCAATTTTTCAGTTTTTTATTTGTTAAGAAAGTTTGAAATATCCAATAAATTTCATTCAACTTCATGATTGTGTCCCACTTGTTGTTGATTCTTCACAAAAAATTACAGTTTTATATCTTTATGTTTTAAGCCTGAAATGTGGCAAAAGGTCTAAAAGTTCAAGGGGGCCGAATACTTTCGCAAATGCACTGTATATATATATATATATATATATTGGGAGCTGCTGAGAATGGATTCCCCGGGGGTTACCCATAGCAACAGTCTGTTAAACGTATCACTTTAAGTCCTTGGCTCAGTCAATGAACAGTCCAGGGGATGTTGGTTTTTTGTATTTTATTTGGAACTGGGATAGGAGAAGGGATGAGTGGGATACTCCAACTTAAGAACTATGCACAAGTCCTGAGGACATCTAGTTGTAGTGTGTGCGGCAAGGCCACTGCTTCACCTTGCCACTAAAGTGAAGATATAAAAGGTGAACTATGCTTTAGGTTACTCTTCAGGGTCTAACTTGGCACCCCCTTTCTCACTTTGCTGTGTGTGCTAGCTCCTGTCCACTGACTCTCACCGGAGTGGTCCCCTTCCTGGGCAGACCCCTGGCAAGCTCCCTGGTACTCACGGACACTGTTTTTCCTCAGGTTGCTCTGCCACTTGCTCCACCGTCAGTTTCCACTGGACATCTCAGCTCAGCACCGCACTTCCGGTCCACTAGGCTGACTGCCTGTGACCACTTTCCACACTGACAGGAGGAGAGACAGCCATCACCCTCCTCCTGGGACCTGGCTTCCTGCCCAAAGACGCCCTGTCACATGTGCCCTTGGCTTTTATGACCAATCCCAGGATGCACCACTCTTGTGCCCTCCCACTGGGACAGCCACAAAAGCCTGTGTGTCACTGGCTGGGTTTCCTCCACTGTCCAACAGGTTCCTCTATTGGATACAGTGGGTACACTCCTTCAGACCAAGTGAATTACACATGGACACATGAAACAAGCCTAACTACTAATCAGGCTCCCCTGAAAAGCAGATGGAGCAAACAATGCTTTTAACTATGCACCTATCTAGGAGGGTGCGATAGATAGATAGATAGATAGATAGATAGATAGATAGATAGATAGATAGATAGATAGATAGATAGATAGATAGATAGATAGATAGATAGATGGATAGATATACAGAGCTTTTTTTTTCAGACGATAGGTGCAGGAACTTCCCCCTTCTGAGTGGGCCTTTGTCTCCGCCCCCTACCCACCTCTGAGCACTTTATCTTGGCTCAACCCCCTAACACCTCCCAACACCACCCCTTTTAAAGAATACAGAACCAAGTATCATTTTGTGCTACTAAGTAATTTGTAGGGAATTTGATAGATCCCATCGCAGCAACAATGGACCCACCACAACAACAATAGATCCCCCACACAGCAACAGACCTTCCCCCTGCAACAAAATACCACCCTAGCAACTATAGAGTCTCAGTAGCAACAACAGATCTCCCAGCAGACAACAACAACAGACCCCTCCCTCAACAGTAGATCCCTCCCGGCAACAATTGACCCCCCCAGCAACAATTGACCCCCCCAGCCGACAAAAATAGTAGACCCCCACAAAAATAGATCCTCACCAGTGACAATAGATCCCCCCAGCAGCCAAAATCAATAGACCCTCCAGCACACCTTGCCATAAAATACATTCAGTGCTAGAGGTGCCGGAACTGTGTTCCCCCACGTTCCCGCTGAAAAAAAACCCTGTATATATATATATATATATATATATATATACATACAGGGCTTTTTTTCTCTGAGAATAGGTGCAGGTACTCCCCTCTTCTGAGCCACCCCTTGTCTCCACCCTCTACCCACCTCCGAGCACTGTCCTTTGGTTCCACCCTCTACCCACCTCCCAGTACCCCCCCTTTTTAGAGAATACAGAACCAAGTGTCATATTGTGGTTCTTTGTATAGAATTTTTTAATGATAACTAGAAAAGCAGTAAAATAGATCCCCTGGAATCAGCAACAATAGACCCCCAGCAACAATAAATCTTCCCATGCACCAATAGAAAATACAGTGAAATAGATCCCCTGCAATCCGCAACAATAGCCCCCCCCCAGCAACAATAAATCCTCCCCTGCAACAATTGCCCCCCCTCCAATAAATCCTCCCCTGCAACAATAGACCCCCCCCCAGCAACAATAGTTCCCCCAAGAAACAATAAATCCTCCACTGCAAAAATAGCTCCTCCCCCAACAACAAAATGCCCTCCACCAACAATAGATTCACCCCAGCAACAATAGATCCCCCTATTCAGCTCGCCCCACTGACCCCAGCACCCCATTGCCATTGCATACATCCAGACTGGAGGTGGCGGAACTGCGTTCCCCCGCGTTCCCGCTATATATATATACACACAGTATATAAAGATTCCCTCCATATATGGAACCATATATAGTGAGTCAGAGGAAGCCAAAAAACCCTCATGAAGTAGGGTCCCCTAAGGCAATTCATATATATATGTATATATATATATATATATATATATATATATATACTGTGTAAAAATAACGCTACTATTCTGTCCACTCTTGTGGTTTGGCTGCTGACCTTTGCCGAATGTCCTCTTTTATGATGGTTCACCGGCTCCCTTGATTGCCTAACTATAAAATGATTGCATTTCATTACCGAGTCGGCTGTCTTAAAGTTTCACTTGCTTAGACAAGTACAATTAGACTAATCCCTTTCCTTCCCTTGACCTTTCCGTTAAGCAGTGGTTTTAATTGTCTGCTCTGCGTCAGACGTTTGCAGAATCCACGGCTCTGTATCATGGAGAGCCGAATCTACCGGGGAATTCAGTCTCCGATGCCGCGTCTTATCATAATGGATCTGGCAGAGCTCTCCAATCAAAGGGAACTCAACAAGGACGCGCGGGTGATTTTTTTTTTTTTTCGACGGAATGCTTAAGAAAAAAATGCTACTTAAGAAAAAAAAAAGCGATAAACATTTTGACAAGGTGAAGTACAAAGGCAGAGCAAGAGAATTGAAAAACTAATCACACCAACTCCCTTTACTAAATGTTCTTCTTTGTGTTTATTTTAAGGACAACTACAGGCAGGATAAAGCTCACCACTATATTATTATTATAGAGATCTTGCTGGATAATGAAATATACAATCATGCGCGTGAAAAAAGATGGGAGGGGGCCCAGATGATACAGTCCTATCAGGGGCGTAACTACAGGGGTTGCAGGGGTTGCAATTGCAACCAGGCCCCATGCTCCAGGGGGGCTGTGCGGCTCCCCTGTACACCTGGATAGGAGGGGTGCGGGGGGCAGCATGTAGAGAAATCACTGTCCTCCTTTTTCCTCCTGTAGCTGCAGGAGGAAAATGGAGGAGATTGGTTCCTCTGTATGCTGCCCCCGCCACTCCTCCTATCCAGTTCACTTGTGTGCTCCCCTGGTCCCCCCCCCCACTGTTCTGCCCCCACACCTTGCTCCCTCCCCTCTCCTGCCGGCTGCTGCAGGGGATGTGGCACAATAGAGAACCAGGAAGGGGTCAGTAAATATGTCATTTTCCAGCTCCTTCCTTTTCTGAATGGACAGAGTCATAGTCAGTGACATTGTAAAAATATAAAATAAAATGATAAAAAATAATACAATTAAAATACCAAAAAATAAAAACTACTGACACCAGTGGGTGAACTTCCAGGATAGCAAAGGTCACACTTGCGACCGGGCCCTGGCATTCCACCACCGTGGGGAGGCCCCAAGATGGCAGGAAGGGAGCCCACTGCAGAACTTGTGAAAGGGTCCCGCTGCGGGCCGTAATAAAGGGCCCTGCAAAGGGAGTAAAGGGCCCCAGGATCAGTGGGAAGAGCCCCAGGCTTGAAGGGAAGGGCCCCCGGCCAGGGGTCTGGGGGGCCCTTCATGGTTTCTTGCACCGGGGCCCTGAAGGTTCTAGTTACGCCTCTGATGAGTCCTATAAATCTTGGTGCCTGTACACAAATATCTGACACAGATCAGCCCCAGCCTTTCCCCTTGTAGCTTGCTAAAAAAAAAAAAAAAATTACAATGTTGCAGTCTGATCACTGGGAGAGAGGAGACTGAGAAATGCTTTCTCCTGCCTGCAGTAGATGGATGACATCAGCAGACTGATGATATCATCTCAGCCTAGGCAAATTCACCGGACTTCATGTACATCTTGGTGCTTGTGGAGTTCTTTGTTGTGTTCACAGATGAACCCCTTGCTACAACCGTGATTTGTTATAAAGCTGCAGCCTGATCACTAGAGAGGAGAGGCTAAAGCTGGATACACACTATCCAACTTTTGTGGTTAGATTTCCTTCAGATTTACCTTTTCTATTTAGTACAAGGGCCGGCCAGATTGCATACAAATTGAAAGTGTTTAGGTCTGACCTCATATTCTATGGTTTTGGTAAGTCTTAAGGAAAAAGTCTTCAGAAAATCTTATAGTGTGTATGGCCCATAAGAAAATGGTTCCTCCTGTCTGTAGCAGTCTGATGACATCAAGGCCATCTTTAATACTGATTGGACCCTGGGCAAACATTTTCTTGAGCCCTCCCGAATTCGCTTATCAACTATTTGCAGACAGTGCGGGCTCAAGGAGCAGCTGCTTTGGGCCCCACAACAATGACTGGGCCCGGCTGCCGCTTTTGCCCTGTGTTAAAGCGGAGTTCCTGGGGCATACCCAGAAGCTGTGCAGGGATGCCGCACCTGCACCAGACGTGATGAGCGGGGCCGCTGCAGGGCATTCTGGGACTCCGATGCAGGGGAGGACTGGGCCAGGGGGCAGGGGGGCAAATTGCCCCCTGGGCCACTCTGATGTTCTGTAAAAAGGCTGCACCGCTTCTGCCACAGACATGCCTAAAGGATTCCTGGTGAAGAGAAGTAAAAAGTCTCTGCCACTGACCTACTGAGTGTGTGGATAAAGACAAGGACAGAGCGCAGGCCTCTCCCCCCAGCATAGATGGTTTAAACTGTCTGAGCAGAGGCCAGTTCCATGCCCCACTGGAGACTCTGCCTCCCTGGCCAGCCTCCCAGCTCCCCCCAACCTCCCCCTGCTGGCCAGGTTGGGAACCCAGATTCAAGGGGTGAGTAGAGAGTACTTGGAGCAGAGCTTCAGCCTGGAATGGGGATCAGGAGGCGGCCGGTAAAAGGGAGAGTGGGAGGGAGGCCGAGTCACTGCACCATGGGCCTCTGGTTTGTACTTGCCCCCTGGACCGAAATTTTCCAGTCTCCCCCTGCTCCGATGTCACCGAAGAGGAGACGCTGGCTTCAGCTGCCCACACCTGAGATGGCAGCGCTGGAGAAGAAATTTTCAAGGTAAGTATTTCTTCTAAAAGGTAATTGAAACCCGGGACAGATCAGAGGCTATCCATTGTGGAATGCACTAGCCCTGACTGTCCCAGGGGTATTTTTATCTAAATTTCAAACCCGAGGCCGGAACTCCGCTTTAAAGACAGCCCTGGATGACATCATCTGAGCCTAGGCAAAGTCGTTGGAATGGAGCTCAATGGTCCCTTTGTGGGGCTTTTCTGAAAAATGATACTTATGCACTAAAAGGTGTACTTTAAATTGAGCTTTGTACCTAGGATTTGTTACCCTCTACTTCTTCAGAAACATTATTTGAAACAGCAAAGAAGGGGACTTTATAGAGGAAGTAAACTTTTCCTTTTTATTTTTTTCCCTGCAAAGTAAATGCATAATGTGCTAGTATGCATCGCATACTAGCACATTATGTGACACTTACCTGCGTTGTCCCCGCTGCCAGCCGCATCCATCTTCGCCCATCTTCCTTCCGGGTCTGTGAACTTCGGATGTATTACTGGCTGGAGCTGCGTGACGTAACTCCCGAGCATGCGTGCGGGAGCCGCCGGTCATGGCACATGGCTCTGAAGGAACGGCATGGGCGGCTGTTTCTTCAGAGTGCATGCAACGATGACGTCATCGGCTGCATGCAATGTAAATATCTCCTAAACGGTGCATTGATTGATTTATTGATTGGTGTGTCCTTTTATTCTATCTTAGTAAAGGATAAAAGTATAGATAAAAGTCATGAAAGTGGGTTTACAATCACTTTAAAGGCGCCATAACACATATATCAAACAAATTTCAATTTTTAATATACCGTATATACTCGAGTATAAGCCGAGTTTTTCAGCACATTTTTTTGTGCTGAAAACATTCCCCTTGGCTTATACTTGAGCCATAAAAAAAAAAAAATGTCCCCGGGGTGCTCCTGAGGAGCCTTTGATTTAAAAATGGCACCGCCTGGTGCCAACATGTCACCGCGCATGCACCGCCATCTCTCGCGAAAGGCTGTACACGTTCGGCTATTCCCGGGAATAGACGAACATATACGAGCTTTCCCGAGCAGCGGCGTCGCATGCGCAATGTCGTGTTTTTAATCTAAGGCGCCTCAGGAACAGGTAAGTGAGAATCCTCCACAGACGCAATACCTGCCATTATGCGGGGCTCCGGGCATACTACAAGAGATGCAGTGCTGCGGGCATGGTACACCTGTACCATGCCTGCAGCACTGCATCTCCTGTAGTATGCCCGCAGTCCCGCATTCTCTTGTACTATGCCCGCAGCTCTGCATTCTCTTGTACCATTACCATGCCCACAGCCCTGCATTCTCCTGTACCATTACCATGCCCACAGCCCTGCATTCTCCTGTACCATGCCCACAGCTCTGCATTCTCCTGTACCATGCCAACATCTCTGCATTCTTCTGCACCATTATCATGCCCACAGCCCAGCATTCTTCTGTACCATTACCATGCCCACAGCCCTGCATTCTCCTGTACCATGCCCACAGCCCTGCATTCTCCTGTACCATGCCCGCAGCCCTGCATTCTCCTGTACCATGCCCACAGCCCTGCATTCTCCTGTACCGTGTCCGCAGCCCTGCATTCTCCTGTACTTTGCCCACAGCCCTGCATTCTCCTGTACCATGCCCGCAGCCCTGCATTCTCCAGTACCATGCCCACAGCCCTGCATTCTCCTGTACCGTGTCTGCAGCCCTGCATTCTCCTGTACCACGCCCACAGCCCTGCATTCTCCTGTACCACGCCCACAGCCCTGCATTCTCCTGTACCATGTCCGCAGCCCTGCATTCTCCTGTACCATGCCCGCAGCCCTGCATTCTCCTGTACCATGCCTCCTGTACCATGCCCACAGCCCTGCATTCTCCTGTACTTGTCTGCAGCCCTGCATTCTCCTGTAACATGTCTGCAGCCCTGCATTCTCCTGTACCATGTCTGCAGCCCTGCATTCTCCTGTACCATGCCCGCAGCCCTGCATTCTCCTGTACCATGCCCGCAGCCCTGCATTCTCCTGTACCATGCCTCCTGTACCATGACCACAGCCCTGCATTCTCCTGTACTTGTCTGCAGCCCTGCATTCTCCTGTACCATGTCTGCAGCCCTGCATTCTCCTGTACCATGTCTGCAGCCCTGCATTCTCCCATGCGACATGCCTTGCCTCTTCTTGATAGTAAACCAGAAACGTTGGGCACTGTAAATGAGTCAGAAACACATTAAAACAACACACTATAGATCACACTCCTTCCATGTTGGGTTACAGACTTTTAAATCACCCCCCCCCCCATATCTTTGGACTCTAAAATCATTGGTATGGCACAAATTACTCTGGTCACTTGTACTTGGCCTTGAATACCCAGTACGTGGGTGCCGAGTGGTGTCACTTGTACACCGAGTCTATATAAGGGCCTTTGTACATGGGCTTTTGTCCGAACTGCTTTCTTTCTTTATTGATGTCAACGAAAATACAAAAGAATCTTGAAACAGCTTGATGCACCTTAGGTGGAGATCAATGGCAGGTCAGAAGGAGGTCAACTTGTAGGCAGGTGCAGGAATTCTTCCCTCCGTTGGTGGCAGTGTGCTCATGCTACAGAGGCAGAGAAGTTTGTCTAGGGAAATTGTCCTTTTAGAGACTCTGTTAGTTCTCTCTGGTTTCATGCCAAAGTATCAGGGGAGTGTAAGAGCCCATCTTAACAGTAGAGCCTTTAAATAGGGATCCCACGTCATTCGAGCGTGCTTTTGAGTAGAAGATCAGGGAGAGGAGCTCACTGGTTAGGGAAAGCGCTTAGTGGAGGGAAAGGTTCCTAGCCAGTAGGGGCAGTGTAGCTGACACTGTCTGGTGATGTAGAACCTTCTGAAGATCCCTTTTACTGGGCTAGTTTGAGCCAGTTATGTAGCATATCGCCACCTCTACAGCACAGGCTGTCCTCAGGTAACATTTCAATGTAAAAGGCATCAAAAGCCAGTCTGAATTGTTATGTACTATACTGTGCCAAATCATTTGATGTTTGTGACTGTTCCAACCCTCAACAACCATAAAGGTTCCACCTTGATGAGGCCTGTGTGCTTATATCCTCCCAAGTACCTTATGGCTCGTTTCCATTGAGCTTTCTGGTACGGTTTGGTACGGTACGCTATTTATGCCGTTTCCATTGTGAATGGTACCCTAATTCCGAACCGTACCGTACCACTATTTTGGGACCCTTTCGTTGGGGTACCAAGCACCTTAGTACCGTACCAACAGGGTGGAGCTACACTCTGCAGAACTTTGATTGGTTGACAGAGAATCGTCTATCACAGCTTTCCTGCTACACCTCACCTATCATGAAAGGGTACTATTGGCAGTGGAAACGCAAGGTGTACCGTTCCGAACCGTACCGTACTGAACCGAACCGTACCATACCACTCAGTGGAAACAAGGCAGTAGTCGAGTCCTTGCCTACAAAGTGCTAGTCAGAAGGAGGCCAATGACAAATCAGAAGGAGAGGCCAACTAAATGAAAGTACACTACATCTGCCCATCGAGACAAGACCTTTCCTGTGCCTGATGGTGACCATTGGTGATAACTCCTTAAACCTCTAATAAGCTTTCATTATTACAATTTTTTATATGCTATCTTTAAAGTGGAACTTCACCCAAAAGGGGAAATTCCACTTTTCTTCCTCCTTCCCTCTCCTCTGCTATATTTGGGATATATAATTTTTTAGAGGGAGAGGGTACTTTGTTTTGAGAGGTACCCACTCCCAATTCTGCTCCAACCACCTAGGTGATAGAAGCAGAAGTTCAGGCCCCCCCACGTCACAGGTCCCCAAGAGGCTGCAGGTCCATTCACAAGGCACAGCTCAGCTCGCGCATGTGCAGTGGGGCGCTGGCTGTGACGCCCCTAAGGAGATCCGCCCATCCATTTCCTGTTAGAGGAGACGTTTTGTCTCCATGGCAATGGTGAACGCCGGAAGCAGGACGGTGTTTAGAGAGTATAAAGAGCCGGATCATGGACCTATCACTATCCCCGCTGAAGAAGTCCACGCCCATTCGGACGTAACACGTACGGGGGATTGGTCACACGATCCTACGGCTGCAAACAACCAGGAAGGAACTCGGCATGCTGCACGCTCTGCAATCCACATATGTTTTTACACTCCGTATGCAATGTAAGTGCAATTCTTGTGCATGCTAAAGAAATTCTGGCAATACATACAGAGAGCACTAGATCCCTTTTTTTGCTCCTTATGTCGGGGGACGTATCTGGAAGTGTGTGTATTAGTCGCATGTTCTGCGGTGTAGAATTGCTTTTCCAAAACCTGCTGGTTAAGTGCTGGAAGCTGTGATCCTTGATTATTGGAGAAATAGATGCTGTGTTCCTTGGAGAATTATATGCTTTTTGACCCCGCAGGGTCGAGTTAGTAAGGTGAGAGGCAGATAATGCTTGGTGGTGGGAAGTTGTGAGCACAGAAGTCACACCAGTTGTTGTTATTCACCAGACCACAAGTGGACTTTATCTTTCTTCGCTCTTTGTTCCACATCACCTTAAGCTATGGACTGTCTCCTGTTTTAAATGAATTG
Organism: Pelophylax lessonae; assembly: GCF_965119305.1. Lineage (NCBI taxonomy): Eukaryota > Metazoa > Chordata > Amphibia > Anura > Ranidae > Pelophylax > Pelophylax lessonae. The sequence continues at coordinate 276,137,765 of NC_138775.1, read as the reverse complement.
GTTTTTAAAGAATTGTTTTTTAATTGATTTTAATGCTGATTTTACCATTTAGATTATTTATTCATCTTAATTGGGGCTCATAAGACTGCGCTGCACTATATTTTATGCTTCTAATAACACAGCTAGTAAAGAGAAGGCTGCTTTGGCAAAAGGCACATTTTTTTTCCGTCTCCGAGAACTTGCCCAACAATCAACTCAAGTGGAAAGCAGGGGAAGGGGCACTTGTCATCTAACAAAGAAAAGCGCTGTCTGTCAAAGCAGCCTTCTCTTTGCTAGCTGCGTTGTTGGAAGGCTATGGAGGGGGGAGTTCCCTGTAACAGCTAGCCTTAGACAGCACCTAGGAGGATCTGACAAAGTACTACATCTACTTTGTCCCCCGAGGAACACAACATATAACAATGGAGGTGAGACTGTGTAATGGATTGCTGAATTAAACAAATGGCAAGGGAGATTTTTACTGTTCGTGTTTATTCTAGGAGGCTTTTGGAAGCTTGCCTTATTTTTTTAAAGTTTGTCTCACTATCTTCTCCATGTTTGCTGTGAGTTCCTAGGAAAGGGGGCTACCACCAGCCCAAAGGATGATTGCTCCACTGCCTGCTCGAGCCTAGCTTAGCAAATCCATAGAAAGTGTTGGTGACAGCTGTGGGGTTTAGTCATCTTTTGAATGTAAAAAAATTGTGGTGTAGATAGGACTTAGCATATTCAATATTAATATGAAGAATTCAGTGCCTTCAATTATCCCCATTACATCTTTCCTTATCTCTCGTCATGACACAGTCTAACAGACCTTCTCTAACCCTCACACTCACACGTCAGTAAAAGCCTCTATTTTTCTCTCTTCGCTCACGTCACTGCTCATCCATTACTGAGGAATTCAAGCAGAAATAGTTCCGCTGCCATCTATAGACCCTCCTCATTCATCCAACCTCTTATTTCACAAGGACAGTCTACCAGATGGTTAGCAGGGTGGCCTAGGCTGGCCAAGTATGGTTAGAATTTTGTTCGAAAATGTTCTTTTTTGAAAACATTTTCAATTTTTTTGTGTTTAATGGGGACAAACAGATGTACATTTTCAACCGTAGTGACGAGGAAAAGGTGAAGGATGGAAACATTTTCCTGCTTTTTACCTGAGTGAACACATTTCTAACTTATTGTAATGCCTGTGTGCTAGGAAACGTTTCATTTGGAACTAGAACTTTTGTGGTCAGGGACAATCGTTCTTTTATATCAGGGGTCTCCAAATTTTCTAAACAAAGAGTTTAGGGGGGCCAGACTTTGGCCATTGGCAGTAGAAACTGTCCTGGCACCAGTGGGAGTAAACAATTCGTCTTTGGCATTAGAGGGAGTAATAGTGCCCCATCGTTGGTATTAGTGGGAGGAATAGTGCCCCATCACTAATGTTAGTGGGAGAAAAAGTGCTCCATCATTGGTGTCAGTGGTAGGAATAGTTCCCCATCATTAGTGTTAGTGGGAGAAATAGTGCCCATCATTGGTGTCAATGGAAGAAATAGTGCCCATCATTGGTGTCAGTGGGAGGAATAGTGCCCCATCTTTGGTGTTAGTGGGAGAAATAGTGCCCCATCGTTGGTGTTAGTAACAGGACTTTACCCATTGTTGGTGTCAGTGAGAGGAATAGTGTCTAGAATCACTGGGAGGATAAAGGCCCCAAGGGCTGGATAAAAGAAATCAAAAGGCTGCATCTATCCCCCGGGCTGCAGTTTGCAGAGTACTGTTTTAAAGAGGTTGTAAACCTGAAAAAAAAATGTTTCTTCTTTTTGCAACCTGTAAGAGAAACACATAATGAGCTAGTATGCACCACATACTAGCTCATTATGAAATACTTACCTTAGAACGAGCCCCCGCCGTGCCATCCACTTACCTGTATGACGGGCGACATGTCCAGTCGCCCATCTTCCGGGATCGCGGCATCTGGCCATCTGATTGGCCGGAGCCACGGTGACGTCACTCCCGCGCACGCGCGCGGGAGCCAACGGTCATGGCATGGGTCTCTGAAGGAACGGCACCAGCGGCCGTTCATTCAGAGCGCATGCGCCAGTGACGTCACTGGCTGCATGTAAGGTAAATATCTCCTAAACGGTACATGTTTAGGAGATATTTACAGTACCTATAGGTAAGCCTTATCATAGGCTTACCTATAGGTAAAAGTGTCAGAGGAGGGTTTACTTCCTCTTTAAACAATTATGTATGATATAGGAATGTAGGAAAGAAATGTTTCCGTATAGCGTATGCAAATTGGAGGTAGATTCAAGTGTGTATACTGTGTACTGTGTACTGTGTATATAGACCTCATGCACACTGGATATTTTTGTTATCTCTCCTAGACACCTTTTCTCCTAGCAGTGGTGTCTTAGCAGAAAAAATGCTTGACGCTTGTAAACTCATTTAGGCATATTTAGGTGTGTCAAGAGCTTGAGCATTAATTTGTTTTATTGCCTAAAAACAATGCCTTGTGACATCAAGCCCCTCCCCTACAAGCCTTGTGACATCAAGCCCCTCCCCTACGTGTTACGTCACAGAGTCACGTGGCTTGATCAGGGGGATATTATATCCCCCTGATCAAGCCACGTGACTCTGTGGCGTAACACGTAGGGGAGGGGCTTATTGCAATGCTCGTAGTGTTTGTAGCAGTTAAATATACAGAAGAACGCTGATGCCTTACTGTGTATACTGTGTTATACTGGCAATATCTGGTGTGATATAGTACCAATAAGAAGTGAGTGTATTTCTGTAGTGTTTGTGTGGGAAATAGAGGTGTTTTAAGGATAAAGCACTATTTTTTGTTACCTCTCCTTTTTACTGAGCGGTGAAGCAAGGAGCGGGTATTTTTGAGAGTACCGTGGAATGCTGAGAGAAGCTACTTTGCAGGATAACAGGCAGGAGCCATATAGTCCACCTATAAGGGACACAAGCGCTGGTTGACTTTACATGTATTGTAAGGTCATGGGCTCCAGGCGAGAGCACATCCAGTGATGGTGGTGGCATTTTAATATTAAAGCACTATAGTGGATGAACAGAAGCATCTTACAAATACTAAAGAAGATAGAAGGATTGAAGATTATGTGTTAATGAATGGACATTTTTATATACAATTTGTGATTATACATTTTGTTATTACATTAACTGGTTATATGCACAGAAAGCACTGCACCATTATTTTTTATATTGGCCAGAATAAGAATTTATTCAAGCGCTAAATGTGCCTAGTGTTAACACGCGTTAAGACACGTTAATATGCATTTATACGCATGTAGCGTTTTGTCTGCCAAAACTCTATTGTTACTTGACGTGCCAGCAACTCCTCTAAAGGCCTATGTCTGCATGGACCTGCGGGGGCATTAACAGGCAGAAAAAAAATGCCAGACGCTACTAAGAGCAGCATCTGGCCTATAGCCACAGTACAATGTACAACACCCTGCCGTGGTTTGAGAAGGGTCAGGTGGTACCCAGGGTTCTTATCCAGACAGGGAGTGGGGCCCCGAGATATATGTCTCATAGGAAGGAAACAGGATTTTCAGTTTCCTCTGGGGTTAGCAAGACCCAGTGTGGGTCCTGGAGCCTAGAGACTTCGTAGAGACTTGAAATGGATGAAGTCTCCATTCCTAGGTAAACGTTTTGCTGACAACCAGCATCCCCTGATTGTGCAGATGTGTACGGAATTCATGGTTTGGGACAGCCTTTCTCAACCTTTTCACCACAGAGGAACCCTTGAAATAGCTTTCCGGTCTCAGGGAACTCATGCTAAAATGACTTTATCTATAACTCATGATACATTAGTGTGATGGTTAGTGGGAGGAATGTATCTTACACTTGTGGTCATTGGGAAGAATCACCCCCTTACAGATAGCTAAAAAAGATGAATGGTGTCGGTGGGAACTTATCTGAGAGGCAGAAATTGCTCATTGCCCAAGGAACCACCAGCAAATTCTGGAGGAGCCCTGGTTGAGAAACCCTCCCCAGGAGCAGACAGGGGTGCATGGAGAGTCTGACTGTTGTCTGGAGGAACGAATTTAACCTCCCTTACCTGGTCACATGCTTCCATGACGCGCTCTCTCCCTCCTACGAGGATCAGTCTATACATGTACTGGGGGTCACAGATCACTCAGATTGACCTCACAATTGTGAATGGTCAAACATTCCCATAGACACACCCCTAAACCTTGTGGACAGCCTTCCCAGAAGAGTTTAAGCTGTTATAACTGCAAAGGGTGGGCCAACTCAATATTGAACCCTACGGACTAAGACTGGGATGCCATTAAAGTTCATGTGCGAGTAAAGGCAGGTGTCCCAATACTTTTGATAATATAGTCTTTGTAAAACAATTCAAGAGAACACTAGAGGGAAATATATAATGTAAAGGCGTCGTGGAAAGGCAGGCGTCCCAATACTTTTGATAATCTAGTGTATGTCTTTGTAAAAAGAGATATCATGTAACAATCCAAGAGAACACTAGAGGGAATAATATCATGTAAAGGAATCGTGTAAAGGCAGGCATCCCAATACTTTTGATAATATAGTTTATGTCTTTGTAAAACAATTCAAGAGAATACTAGAGGGAATAATATAATGTAAAGGCATTGTGTAAAGGCAGGTGCCCCAATACTTTTGATAATATAGTGTATGTCTTTGTAAAAAGATATATCCTGTAACAATCCAAGAGAACACTAGAGGGAATAATATAATGTAAAGGCATAGTGTGAAGGCAGGCGTCCTGATACTTTTGATAATATAGTGTATGTCTTTGTAAAACAATTCAAGAGAACACTAGAGGGAATTATATAATGTAAAGGCGTCGTGGAAAGGCAGGCGTCCCAATACTTTTAAAAATATAGTGTATGTCTTTGTAAAAAGAGATATCATGTAACAATCCAAGAGAACACTAGAGGGAACTATATAATGTAAAGGCGTCGTATAAAGGCAGGCGTCCCAATACTTTTGATAATATAGTTTATGCCTTTGTAAAACAATTCAAGAGCACGCTAGAGGGAATTATATATTGTAAAGGTGTCGTGTAAAGGCAGGCTTCCCAATACTTTTGATAATATAGTGTATGTCTTTGTAAAACAATTCAAGAGAACACTAGAGGGAATTATATAATGTAAAGGCATCGTGGAAAGGCAGGCGTCCCAATACTTTTGATAATATAGTGTATGTCTTTGTAAAACAATTCAAGAGAACACTAGAGGGAATTATATAATGTAAAGGCGTCGTGGAAAGGCAGGCGTCCCAATACTTTTGATAATATAGTTTATGTCTTTGTAAAACAATTCAAGAGAACACTAGAGGGAATAATATAATGTAAAGGCGTTGTGGAAAGGCAGGCATCCCAATACTTTTGATAATATAGTGTATGTCTTTGTAAAAAGAGATATCATGTAACAATCCAAGAGAACACTAGAGGGAATAATATAATGTAAAGGCGTTTTGTAAAGGCAGGCGTCCTGATACTTTTGATAATATAGTGTATGTCTTTGTAAAACAATTCAAGAGAACACTAGAGGGAAATATATAATGTAAAGGCGTCGTGGAAAGGCAGGCGTCCCAATACTTTTGATAATCTAGTGTATGTCTTTGTAAAAAGAGATATCATGTAACAATCCAAGAGAACACTAGAGGGAATAATATAATGTAAAGGCGTCGTGTAAAGGCAGGCGTCCTGATACTTTTGATAATATAGTGTATGTCTTTGTAAAACAATTCAAGAGAACACTAAAGGGAATTATATAATGTAAAGGTGTCGTGTAAAGGCAGGCTTCCCAATACTTTTGATAATATAGTGTATGTCTTTGTAAAACAATTCAAGAGAACACTAGAGGGAATTATATAATGTAAAGGCGTCGTGGAAAGGCAGGCGTCCCAATACTTTTGATAATATAGTGTATGTCTTTGTAAAACAATTCAAGAGAACACTAGAGGGAATTATATAATGTAAAGGCGTTGTGGAAAGGCAGGGGTCCTACTACTTTTAAAAATATAGTGTATGTCTTTGTAAAAAGAGATATCATGTAACAATCCAAGAGAACACTAGAGGGAATAATATCATGTAAAGGCATCGTGTAAAGGCAGGCGTCCTGATACTTTTGATAATATAGTTTATGTCTTTGTAAAACAATTCAAGAGAACACTAGAGGGAATAATATAATGTAAAGGCATTGTGTAAAGGCAGGTGCCCCAATACTTTTGATAATATAGTGTATGTCTTTGTAAAAACATATATCCTGTAACAATCCAAGAGAACACTAGAGGGAATAATATGATGTAAAGGCATAGTGTGAAGGCAGGCGTCCTGATACTTTTGATAATATAGTGTATGTCTTTGTAAAACAATTCAAGAGAACACTAGAGGGAATTGTATAATGTAAAGGCGTCGTGGAAAGGCAGGCGTCCCAATACTTTTAAAAATATAGTGTATGTCTTTGTAAAAAGAGATATCATGTAACAATCCAAGAGAACACTAGAGGGAACTATATAATGTAAAGGCGTCGTATAAAGGCAGGCGTCCCAATACTTTTGATAATATAGTTTATGCCTTTGTAAAACAATTCAAGAGCACGCTAGAGGGAATTATATATTGTAAAGGTGTCGTGTAAAGGCAGGCTTCCCAATACTTTTGATAATATAGTGTATGTCTTTGTAAAACAATTCAAGAGAACACTAGAGGGAATAATATAATATAAAGGCAGGCGTCCCAATACTTTTGATAATATAGTGTATGTCTTTGTAAAAAGAGATATCATGTAACAATCCAAGAGAGCACTAGAGGGAATAATATAATGTAAAGGCGTTGTGTAAAGGCAGGCATCCCAATACTTTTAATAATAGAGTTTATGTCTTTGTAAAACAATTCAAGAGAACACTAGAGGGAATAATATAATGTAAAGGCGTTGTGTAAAGGCAGGCGCCCCAATACTTTTGATAATATAGTGTACTTTAAGAACTGGTAAGCTGCAATATATTACAATTCCATTCTTGGGTTTATTGAACATTTAGTCCTTTGCAAAAGCCGTGCTGTGCCAGGTTCTCTTTAAGTTTGCCTTTCTCAGACAAATGCTATCAGGTTCCCCCCTCCTTCCTACTTAGTCCCAAACCTTGGGATTTATCTATCACACACAGGCTGCTCTTTGCATTACCCAAGCTGATTATTTGTACCTTGTCCAGAGAAAGCCGCTGTTGGCCTCCATAGGTTGTAGGAGTTCATCTCTCCTGGAAAATGTCAGGGCCCAGATAAGCCCAGCGCTCAGGAAAGCCTGGGAGAATGGGAAGCAGATGCTCGCTGACTATGAAAGGTCAGGCTGTGAAAAGCTCCCCGCTGCCAATTGCATGCGGCGCGGCGGCCGGAGTCAGCCGTCTGATGCACGCCGCGGACCGATTTGTGTTTGACGTCTGATAAGGGACTCTTGTTTGTTGCGTCGCCTGTGACTCTTTCAGGTGTGAGAAATAACGGCGGTTGGAGCAAAGCAGCCTGCATTTCTGGGCTTTGATAGCCAAGCCATCCTCAGATATCAGCCAAGTTCTATTATCTGCCAGTGATGTCACCTCCAAAATTAGAGCGCATTCTCTGGGGGTTTGTGAGATCCGTTCCCTCTGTGCTGGAAAACAGGCAGATCCATGCAGAGTCGCATCTCCCATCCAATTATTGTATCTGCAGGTCAGTTAAAGGTGAACTCTGACATAAAAGCTTTCATTTAAATAAATTCCTCTATAACCTCAAAGAATATAAATCCACTTTGTGTGCACCAAATGCCATATTACATTGTAAAAACAGAAGTGACATCCAGTGCCGGGACAAGGTCATCTAGAGCCCAGGGCGAACATGCCAAACTGCTCCACCCCCAAGATGTATAATAAATTCCCCCAACACAAATCAGCCCCCCCTTGCTGAAATCCCCCCTCCCAGCACAGATCTTTGCCCCCCATCCCCCAAATCCCCCCAACACAAATGCCTCTCTCCACAAAGAGTCACCCCTCCTAGCACAAATCTTCTATAAACCCCAAATTTATCCTCCGAGTACACATCTTCTACCCCCACCCAAACAAAAATTTCCCCTCCTAGCAAAATTCTCCTCTACCCTTCACTAAACCACCTCTTCTAGCACAAACCCCCCAAATCACCCCTCCTAGCACAAATCCTCTTCCCTCATTCCCCATTCCCAGCTGAAATCTTTGCTCCCATCCCCCAACACAAACGCCCCTCCCCCAAAAGAGTCACCCCCTCCTAGCACAAATCTTCTATAAACCCCAAATTTCTCCTCCGAGTAAACATCCTCTACCCCACGCAAACAAAAATTTCCCCTCCTAGCACAATTCTCCTCCACCCGTCACCATAGCACCTCTTCTAGAACAACCCCCCCCCCCCAAATCCCCCCTCCTAGCACAAATCCTCTACCCTCATCCCCCATCTCAGCAGAAATCGTTGCCCCCCCCCCCATCCCCCCAACACAAATACCTCTCCCCACATCCTAGCACAAATCTTATATAAACCCCAAATTTCTCCTCCAAGTACACATCCTCTACCCCCCCCCCCCCAAACAAAAATTTCCCCTCCTAGAACAATTCTCCTTCACCCTTCACCATATCACCTCTTCTAGCACAACCCCCCCCCCCCCCCTCAATCATCCCTCCTAGCACAAATCCTCTTCCCTCATCCCCCCTCCCAGCACAAATCTTTGCCCCCCCATCCCCAGTGGCAGCTGATGCTCAAAATTTTTTTGGGGGGGGCGGAATACAGACCTGGCCACCTAACTTGCAGAAACAAACCCCACCCCCCCTACCCCTCGGGAGAAGGGAAAGGTGTGATCAGTGGCCTTACCTTAGGAGGCCGATAATGAGGTGGTGCTGGATCCGGGGTAAGGCTCCTGAAAGCTCCCCCCACCTCAAAAATAAAAAAGTGTGTGTATGTGCCTTTTGAGGAGCGAGGGCCACTTTAGTGACTTGGTAACCGGTCGAAGGCCACAATGGGCGGAGCGGGCAGATGACTGGTCCGTGTCCACTCAGCATATGCAGAGCAGACACGGACACAGCTTGCTCTACTCTATGGGCCCTCCGATCTGATCCGCCCAGACAGAAGGAGACAGTTCCCCTTCTGCTTTTTAAAGTGTATCGAATTGGAGATAGGCGGGTGTAAACGGACACAAGTCAGTTTACATCTGCCGCTCTATAAAGGGGAATGGAGGGAATGTGGTTTTTAAGGTGCCAATCTAATAGTTTTTTGAAACTATTAATGTTCCCTTCTGATACCACTGCTTGTGGAAGAGAATTCCACATCCACACTGCTCTGACAATAAAGAACCCTCTACGCAGTTTAAAGCGGAGTTCCGGCCACAAAATCAACATAATCGATTTTGTGGCCATCCGCTTCCTATTAGTCACCTGAAAAATAAATATATAGTTAGTTTTTTTTTTACTTACCTTGTTATTGTAGAAAATATACTCACCTTTCTTCCACTTCCTCCCTCGGCGGGCGCGGCCCGCGCCGTCACTTCCGATTTGCAATGATTCCTGGGAGCTGAACGTCATCGCTTTCAGGAATCAATGCGCCGGCACCGGCCCCGCTCGTCACTTCCGGTGCGGCGCCGCATTCCTTGCTAAACAGCTTCTGGGCATGCCCAGAAGCTGTGGAGGAATGCGGCGCTGCACCGGAAGTGACGAGCGGGGCTGGTGCCGGCGCATTCTGGGAGAAGAGGACACGGAAGAGGACGCAGAAGAGGATCGCGCTGGCTTCAGCTGCCCACATCCGAGATGGTAACGCTGGAGAAGAAATGTTAAAGGTAAGTATTTCTTCTTGCAGGTAAGTGCGACCTGGGACAGATCAGAGGCTATCCATTGTGGAATGTACTAGCCCTGACTGTCCCGGGGGTATTTTTATTTAAAAAAAATTTCCGTGGCCGGAACTCCGCTTTAAGGTTAAACTGCTTCTCTTACAATTTCAGTGAATGGTCACATATCTTTTTAATTTCCCTTTCACTGAAAATCATTTTTTCCTATGCTAAATTTACCAGTATGATATTTGTACATTGCTATCATATCCCCTCTCAAGCGTCTCTTCTCCAGAGAGAATAAGTTCATGGCTTGTAGTCTTTCCTCGTAGCTGAGATCCTCCATTCCCTTTATTAGCTTTGTTGCCCTTCTCTGGACTCTCTCCGGTTCCAGCACATCCTTCCTGAGGACCGGTGCCCAGAACTGGACAGCATTCTCCAGATGCGGCCTGGCCAGAGTCCCATAGAGTGGGAGAATAATCTCTTTATTTCTGGAGCTAATCCCCTTTTTTATCCATACCAGTATTTTGTTGGGTTTGCTTACAGCAGCTTGGCATTGCATGCCATTGCTGAGTCTGCCATCTAGTAGGACCCCCAGGTCCTTTTTCATCCTAGATTCCCCCAGAGGGTCTCCCCCCTAGCGAGTAACTTGTGCTCACATTTTTAGCACCCAAATGCATTACTTTGCATTTTTTAACATTAAACCTAATTTGCCATGCAGTTTCCCACCCCATTATTTTATTTAGATCTTCCTAAATGTGTGAATGCAGAAAGTACCCCATTATGACCACTAGATGGTGCTGACTATCATAGGAAATACAGTAAGTTTGCTCCTCAGCACCATCTACTCCTGGATAGGAGTCAAAACGAACACCCCAGTGCTGTAAGGCAGAGGAACTAACCACTGAGACACTTGTCTTGCTTATCTAGTAGTCCATCCTTGGAACTGTTACTTTATTATACTATAATATTGAGCGTTCTGCAATTTGATTGCAAGTGATTGTATCTCGTCCCCATGCGTCTACTCTTTTTTTCCCATGTCGAAGTGTTTTGTCATCCTGTTTGGTCAGCTGCTTTGTGTTTTTCATGTGCAGCAATTTGGGAAAGTTCTCGAAGATGATCTTGCCGTCTCATAGAACATCAATCACGATAACAAGACTGATGTGTGCAGGAAAGCTACAACTTTTCCTGCCGCTCCAGTCCAGGCCGTCTCTCCTCTCCAATTAATAAGATTCCTTTATTTATTGTGTTCTTTTCTCCAGTCCCAGCCTGTAAGTGAGCACATATGGACATGTAGTGGAGGCCATAAAGATGGCGCCTCATAGACTGATGGGTGCCAGAAGATCTTCCTGGGCCCCATACTACGTCTTCATTATGGCATTCCAGGACTGAGAGCCGTGCACACAAGGCTTGAATTATTCTGCAAATTTGACATCAATTTGCTCTTTTTCTTTATTAAACTTTTTTTTTTTTGAAAAATGTGCAATAATAACATACTGTATATTACACAGCATGACGGTTTTCCTAAAACCTATCTCCAGGCAGATGTTGGAGCACCCCATTCCTTTCCCCTCTCACCCCCCTCCCATCTCAAATTTAAAAAAAAAAAAACGTAAAGCTGGCCATACACCAATAGAATTTTATTAGACATTTTTCATTTTAAGAACATTCGTTTTATTTATTAAGGCGCCGTTCTTATCTGGATGTTCTATAGCAGCCTTTCTCAACCGTTTCAACACAGAGGAACCCTTGAAATAAATTTCTGGTCTCGGGGAGCCCCTGGTAAAAATTAAAAATTTACCACTCATGACACATTAGTGTGTCAGTGGGAAGAATGCTCCTTAAGCCTCGTACACACGCGTCGATAATTGTCCGAGAATTTTCGGCCAACGTCCGATCGGCCGATTTTTGGCTTGTTAGTATGATGCTTCCGACAACCGACTCCGACTTTTCGGCCGAAAAAAATCTGGTGTGCAGGCTATAAAATTTTTGTTGGCCGCCAACACAACGGCCGATTTTCCGTCAGTCAGTACAGATTTCGGCAGACAAAAATCTGATGAGCAAGACTGGGCATGCTCAGAGAAGAAAAAACACACGGAAAGTAAACCAGCACATGACATCACTTGTGAAGTAGAATTTTGTTGGCTGAGAAAATTCGTGTGCAGTCTAGGCACATTCCAACCAACAAAACACCACTCTGGACAAAAGTCGTACGATCGGTCAGCCGATAATCGTTGCGTGTGTACAAGGCACTACTCTTGTCATCATTGGGAAGAATTCCCCCCTTACAGATAGCTAAAAGGAACAATGGTGTCATTGGGAACTTATCTGAGAGGCAGAAATTGTCCATTCCTCAAGGAACCCCCAGCACCCTCAGGAGAAGCTCTAGGGTTCCACGGAACCCCGGCTGAGAAACCCTGTTCTAGAATCACCGGTAGAGTCGCGCAATTCTGGCCGCAATTCTGGAGCATGGAAAAAAAATCGCCACAAGATGCATACTATTTGCTCCCCCACTTCTCTGTCAAGAGCAATAGCACAACCATCTACCCATCCCCGCATGATGGGGTGCTAGGTATTATCCTGGACTCTGAACTCTCCTTTACATAGGCTATCCCCCTTCAGTCCATCATGAATGCTGCTGCCAGACTAATCCACCTTACAAACTACGTCTGCTACCCCTCTCTGCCAATCTGTCAATTCTCTTCCAGTCACCCAACTAATTAAATTCAAAATCCTAACAATAACTTTCAAAGCCATCCACAACTCTGCCCCCAGCTACATCACTTACCTAGTGGAACAACACACGGCAGGGGATTTATTTTTATTTATTTATTTCAGGTACCTATATAGTGCTGTCAATTTACGCAGCGCTTTACATATACATTGTACATTCACATCAGTCCCTGCCCTCAAGGAGCTTACAATCTAAGGTCCCTAACTCACATACATACACAGTAGGGCCAATTTTTTATTTTTTTTATACAGGATCCAATTAACCTACCAGGATGTCTTTAGAGTGTGGGAGGAAACCAGAGTTCCCAGAGGAAACCCACGCAGGCACAGGGAGAACATGCAAACTCCAGGCAGGTAGTGTCGTGGTTGGGATTCAAACCAGCAACCCTCTTGCTGCTAGGTGAAAGTGCTAACCACTACACCACTGTGCTGCAAGCGGATGGCTCCGTCACCCTCAGGATTTACCTGAGATTTTCCTCTCCCCTTCCTTTTTTCATTCTCCAAGTGTATAAATAACACGATTAATTACCTATACTAGATACAACATTGGTACACATTATACCATCAAACTGGTGGAAGTAAAAGTGGGATATATCCATTTTGATAATAAATCTCTGTTTACGACCTAAAGACCCATCTGTGCTCCATCTACCCCACCGCCTATACAGCTTGTGACCCTCTCCATATGCCATAATGTACCCAGGGCTGTCTTTAATATTGTTTGGACCCTGGGCAAGCATTTTCTTGGGCCCCCCTGACCATGCAATTTCGCTGTCTACCCCAAAAAACAACCACATACTCTGTATCCACCTGTCCACAGCCAACTCTGTATCCCTCCCCTGTCCACAGACACCTCTGTACCCCCCTTGTTCACAGCCACCTCTGTACCCCCCTTGTTCACAGCCACCGCTGTACCCCCCCCCCCATCTACAGCCACCTCTGTACCCTCCCTTCCACAGCCACCTCTGTACCCCCCATCCACAGCCACCCCTCCTGTCCACAGCCACCACTGCCACCCCCCCTTTCCACAGCCACCACCACTGTACCCCACCCCCCGTCCACAGCCACCTCTGTGTCCCCCTGTCCACAGCCACCTCTGTATCCCCCTGTCCACAGCCACCTCTGTTCACCCCCTCCCCTTTCCACAGCCTCCACTGTACCCCCCCCCCCTGTCTACAGCCACCTCTGTTCACCCACCTGTCCACAGCCACCTCTGTATCCCTCCCCTGTCCACCTCTGTATCCCTCCCCTCTCCACCTCTGTATCCCTCCCCTGTCCACCTCTGCATCCCTCCCCTGTCCACCTCTGTATCCCTCCCCTGTCCACCTCTGTATCCCTCCCCTGTCCACCTCTGTATCCCTCCCCTGTCCACAGCCACCTCTGTACCCCCCCCCCCGTCCAAAGCTGCCTCTACACCCCCCCCCGTCCACAGCCGCCTCTGTACCCCCCTGTTCACAGCCACCTCTGTACCCCCCTGTTCACAGCTACCTCTGTACCCCCCCCCTCTGTCACCTCTGTACCCCCCTCTGTCCCAACTCACCTCTACATCCCCCCTGTCCACAGCCACCTCTGTACCCCCCATGTCCACAGCCACTGAAAATGAAAACCATTGAACTAGTTTAGTGTGTCACAGGGTTGAATTGGATTAGAAATCAAACGTTTATCCAGTTTACATAGAATGCTACAAAGCCAAATCATGTTTTTATGGGTTCCTAAATTGTGTGGCTTTCTCAAGACAGTTCTGCATGGAAATATTGAGAATAAATTATTACAGGGAAATAAATGGCAGTTTTAAACCTTTTAATATGAGGCAACATGGTTTTAAAGCTGAAGTTTAACCATTATAAAACTCTCTCTCACTTTAGTTAGCTAACCTGTCTGTTCTGAAGGATGTCCCATGTCATGCAGGCAGCTAGATCTGGGGAAATATTCACAGCAGGAAAAGATTTTAGTACCCCAAATGTCCACAGCCACCTCTGTATCCCCCCCCCCCCCACACCCCTTTACAGTTCTCACCTCTTTTCACAAATTCACCCCATTCCACTCACAGTTCTCCTCACAGTCAGTGCAGATGCTGCCTGCACAGTTCTGTTATGTGTGTGCTCGTGCTCTTTTCCCATCACACACACAGTGCAGTCTCCGCCTATCAGAGCAGCCACAACACTTCACGTTCTGTGCTATTGAACTCTGAGGAGAGGAGGAGGGAGGAGGGGGAAGCACGGAGAGACGCTCTGCCTCACTCCCTGTCAGCTGAGCCAGCTCTTACACATAGAGCCCGCAACTGTCCTTCTCCTCTCTCAGTGCCTTTCTTGTGCAACAGCAAACGGGGGAGGACGGGACAGCTTAATTGACCGCTACAGAACTATTCAAGGCTCCAGGGGCAGCAGCTTTTTGGGCCCCCAACAATGACAGGGCCCTGGGAAAATGCCCCTTTTTGCCCTATGGTAAAGACGGCCCTGAATGTACCCACAGAGGTCCTTTGTATCTGCTCCCATGCTCGTCCAGGGACATTAACCATTCTGGTTTTTTGACTGGGTTGACTCAGTCCTTGAGTGTTTGGTCCCCCTTTTCACCTGAAGAAGCGGGCAACCACAAAACATGTTGAGAGCTTGAATGTCCATACCTACATGGGTTAGTATCCAGGATCACCCTTAAACTTAAATTAACTAAAATAAATAAATGACACCACACCTTTCTTTTTTGTTGGAATAAAAATTCTTTAGGCCGCGGCCATTTATTATTTGCAATAAAACATAAATAAATAAATATTTAAAATATAACAATATCTGAAACACTGTAAGCCACCCGATCACCAAGATCCGGGTGCCATTAAAATGACACATCTTTATCCATATCATATTACTGATATATATATAAACATAATGTCCCCCTTTGCAAAACAAAGGTGACCCTCAAATAATAAATTTAGCCGCGACATCCAAGGGAGGGGGGGGGGAAGCTGAAGTTCTCTTCTTGGTCTTCTCAGCGATGACTGAATAAAAAAGGCGGCAGCGAGCCCCTTTAAATAGCCCAATACTGAACCAGAATCAACTGGTTTATGGCTCTAAACCCGCTAATTTGAGCGGGAAGATGACTGTTCCACAAAATACAGGTACAGGGCTAAGAATTAGGCGGGAAAACCCCGCAGTTCAAAAAACTCCCTAGCTACAGCCCTATAATGAGCGGGAAAATAGACTCAGGAGGGCCAGGTCAAAAGTTCATATGACCTCTGTAACCCAGGCCTACCTCAGCCTAAACCTAGCACCTACTAATATTCCTCAATAGGCCTAACTTAATTTGTACATTAACTGCCCTGTTAACTAACCCATGGGGAAAATAAAGGCATAAAAAATGCCCATTTTCCTTACATTACTTTTGTAGGTAGCCTTGGATAAGCATCCTCCTGGAAATGTGTAAGGGACTGTATAGAGCAGCCTTTCTCAACCTTTTCAACACAGAGGAACCCTTGAAATACATTTCTGGTCCCGGGGAACCCTTGCTAAAAATTAAAAATCTACAACTCATGACACATTAGTGTGACAGTCAGTGGGAAGAATGCTCCTTACTCTTGTCATCATTGGGAAGAATTTCCCCTTACAGATAGCTATAAGGAACAATGGTGTCATTGGAAACTTAGAGGCAGAAATTGCCAATTACTCAAGAAACCCCTAGCAACCTCAGGAGGAACCCTGGTTGAGAAACCCAGGTATAGAGGGACCCATTTTTATGTTCCACTATGAATTATGGGATGAGGGTACCTGTACTATAAATAATGTTTCCTGAACAACCTTCTATAAATACATCACTTACCTGGTCTCAAAATACCAACCAAATAGTCCTCTTCGTTCCTCCCAAGACCTCCTGCTCTTTAGCTTCCTCGTCACCTCCTCCTATACTCGCCTCCAGGACTTCTTCCGAGCCTCTCCCATCCTTTGGAATTCCCTACCCCAATCTATCCAACTTTCTCCAACTCTATCCACTTTTAGGCGATCCCTAAAAACATTTCTCTTCAGAGAAGCCTATCCTGCCCCCACCTAACAACTTTTATTTTATTTTATTTTATTCATTAGCTCACCCCCCACAGTTATTACCTTTTGTATCACTTGACCCTCCCTTCTAGATTGTAAGCTCTAACGAGCAGGGCCCTCTAATTCCACTTGTATTGAATTGTATTGTAACTGTACTGTCTGACCTAATGTTGTACAGCGCTGCGCAAACTGTTGGCGCTATATAAATCCTGTATAATAATAATAATAATAATAATAATAAAAAAAAAGCACATTTGGGTGCCATTATTGTTTATAGCACCCCAAACACACAAAAATAAAAGCCATTTTCTCACATGATAGGTAAAATCACTGCAAAGTGTGCGTTTGGGTGCCATTATTGTTAAGAGCACCCCAAACACGCAAAGAAAACGGGCGTGTTATCACGTGACAAATCATGCTTTCCAAAAACACACCAAAATCGGCTCCAAAAAAGTTACAGGAGTTACTTTGGTGTAAAGTGGGGTGGTAAAGTCACTACTCACAAATCCTGAAAACTCCTCTGTTACAGGAAGATATACAGTGCACTATCTGAGTTTTTTAAAAATTATCCAGCGAAATATCTTCTTTTACAGTGCCGCTGTGCGGTCACGTGACCTCCCAGTGCTCTCCTTACCCGATCTGAGTACTACAGTGGAGGGGCTGAGATTCCCCATTGACGTCAGCTAAGAGGAGAGTAAGAGAGCGGCGGGAGGTCACGTGAGCGCACAGTGGTGCTCTGAAAAACTGAATTTTTGTAAAATCTTACCGTAAAATTCCTTTCTCTGAGTCCTCTGACAGTCGCCGCCCACTCATACAGTCTTCCCCAATGGGTATTGACCTCTTATCCACAGGAGCAAGCTAGGCATAAGACTTGTTTAAACAAAGCAATTTACATAGACACACCTGTAGGGGGCTGTCCCTTAGGTCCAATACCCCCCTGCTATCAGCCTTCCCAACTCAGTTTGGTAGCAAGCAGTTAGAGTCTGTAAAAACCCCAAAAGAGGGACGGGGGCGGCGACTGTCAGAGGACTCAGAGAAAGGAATTTTACAGTAAGATTTTACAAAAATTCAGTTTTCTCTTACGTCCTCTGACAGTCGCCGCCCACTCATACAGTCTTCACCAATGGGATGTCCCAAAGCAGTGTAGACATTAGGGGTGGGAAGCGCAACCGTCACAAAGGCAACGCAGCACCCAGGTCAGAGAAAGGAACCTTATCTAAACAGAAAGGTAAACCCTCTGGGTAACAAAAAAGCTCAACTGGAGCAACAACTGAGTTGGGAAGGCTAAAGGCAGGGGGGTATTGGACCAAAGGGACAGCCCCCTACAGGTGCGTCTATGTAAATTGCTTTGTTTTAACCAGTCTTATGCCTAGCTTGCTCCTGAGGATAAGAGGTCAATACCCATTGGTGAAGACTGTATGAGTAGGTGGCGACTGTCAGAGGACGTAAGAGAAAAGGGTATTTCACTGCACCATTTTGGAAACACAGATACTGCACAGTATATCTTTCTGTAACAGAGGGGCTTCCAGGATTTGGAATTAGTGATTTGACAACCAAGGCGGGAGGAAGGGGGGGGGGCAGAGGAGACGGCTCACACACAGACACACAAGCTGACAGGCAGGCAAGGAGGGAGGGGGAGAGACAGAGCAGTGGGATGGCGGAGGCACATAAACTGTCCACAGTATCATATATCATCAGCCATGATTACCATGATCAGCACACTAAGGGGGACACAGGAACAGGCAGGACCAACCAGCTATATTACAACATAGAAAGGGACAGAATACACAGCACAAGCACTGTGCTGTATATCCTGCTTTAAAGGAACAGGATCATTTTTTGTTAGGATTACAACCATTTGAATGCAACATTCGTTAACGTGCAACATAATCCGCTTAAGTGCATTGCAAAGAAGTAAATGGGCCATTAATGTCATCAGCTAATCTTGCAATGCAGAAAAAGTCCAAAAGGAAGTTTGGCCAAAACATTCCCAGAATGGAAAAATCTTCCATCTTTCATATCTACCATTTCCTGAAAAACAGGAAATGTTCCTTTCATTGAGCCCGTGCCGAACGTAACCCCTCATTAATCTGATATCAGCTGCTCCAGTATCCCATGGAGTGTATTGCTGGGACTATTAGTAGATCTCATAGTTGAGTTATTCGGATCATTCTGCAGCTAGGCTGATCCTGTGGAATTACATTAAGCCTGTTTCTGCTGTAGAGAACGGAGGATTTGGAAGAGTACAATAAACCAAATATAAGGCACCATATAGAGGAGTATATCAGTTTTTAGATTTTTTAGGATTTTTAGATTTCAAAAGGTTTTTAATTCGCCATTCTGATTTTTTTTTTTTTTTTTTTTCAAATTCCATTTTTTAAAAAAAAGGACAGTCCTTTAAAGTGGTTGTACACATCTGAAATGAAAAATGAACAAAGAATATCTTGCTATAGTGTGTACTTGCCTCAATCCAAAGCACCTAGTGTGACTTCCATCTCCTCTCTCGTACCTCTGCTATCTGCATAAGTCACTTCTGACAGGTTATGGCAGCACCACAGAATCCTCCCCGTCCAGCAGATAGAAGGCGATTGACAGCTGCGGCTGTGCATTTATCCCTATGAGACTGTGTAGAGGGGAGTGTATCTATTCCCTCCACCTAATTCCCAGATTACACCCAGCTCCCTGCTCTATGCTGTACAGTATGTGGCATCAGATCCCCACCTCTTGACTTCTAGCTAAGGAATTTTTTGTAAAATCTGTGCGTTAGGAGGCTGTAAAGGAGAGAATACTGCAGATAAACATGTACAACTTATGTAGGAGAATTTGTTTCATCTCTGTCAAATCGCTCCAGGTCCTGTATATGTAAGGGTTTACAACCACTTTAATGTTAACCTTTGCTTAAAGGCTTATTCCACCCTTTTACAAGATGAAGGGTACAACAAATGTGCATGCAGTTTCACAGGACAAATAGCTCTGCAAACACAACCCCGTTTTTTATATTGCACCAATATGTAAAGTATAACTAAAGTCAAAACTTTTTTTTTTTTTTTGTTTTGGATAGAATGGAGAGGGATTAGAACCCCTGTGAGTGTTTATTGCTTTCTGTGTCCCCATTAGGGATATTCACCCTCTCTATTTGTCCTGTTTACCATTATCATTGAAAGTGAAAGTAAAAGATGATCCCAAATTTCAGGTTGCCCCCTGTAATGGAACCGCGACCCACACTGTGTTTGTGGACCTCCTTCAGTATACGGCTTTCTTCAGTCTTGAACATAGATAACAGATTTTCCAGCCGCCCACCCCCATACAAAGCTATCCGACAACTTAGCTTGTTCTGAAACCTTCTCTTTTATTGAAAAGTCACAGAGAATTTATATACAGCATGGACATCCCCCTCCTGATCAGATTACCCCATCAGGTCAGGGATTGCCTGATTATATTATCATATGCAGATGAAATTGTATACAGACATAGAATTAACCTGATCTAATTATCTAGCCATCTGGACAGAAACAATATGTGAGTTCATTAACAATTAACAATGGGACAGACAGGCTTAACAGAATACACATCACACCTCAATACACAGACAATAGGAAGAGACCACCAGTGACAGACTGTCCGTCTCTGACACTGAAGAACATGGAAGAGAGGCCAATGTGATTAGCTCTTTCTATGACACATTCACATGTTCAGAATCAAACAGGCCAGGAATAGTCCTGACATATTTCTCGAGATACATGGCTGACAAACATTACTGTCCCACTTGAAGCAATCCAAACCATATTCTCAGTGTCCATTAAGTACCTGTCTTTCACTCCCAGTGACGGTGAGTCCTGTCACAGCCTAAAAAAAGTAATAGAGGGGAAATCTTCTAATAGGGACACTATTTCTGGTGACCTGGGGGGTCCCCAAAAAATTCCCTTAATTTGCAGGAATTTCCTCTCACTTCCTGTTTGGCTATGGGACAGGAAGTGAAGGGAAACCTCTGCAATGGGACACATATATATATATATATATATATATATATATATATATATATATATATATATATATATATATCCCTCCCTCGCTCTATCCAAAATAATAAAAAACTTTTTGCCTATAGTTCTACTTTAACCACTTGCCAGCCGCCCCATAGCAGATTTACTGCTACAGGGCAGTCGTTCTGCGCAGAATCACGTATATATGTGTGATTCTGCACTTCCTGGTAGGTGGCGCAGGCGCGCGCCGCTTCTGCTGTGATTTGTCACAGCAGAAGCCTATTATTAGGCGCCAGCCAATAGATGTCCACTTGCACCCACAGATCGTCGAGAAGAGAGGCTGGAGGGAGATAGGCAGAGCTCCCTCTAGCCTCCCTTTCTCGACTATCGGTGGGTGCAGGCGGACATCTATTGGCCGGCACCCGCTAATAGGCTTCTGCTGTGACAAATCACAGCAGAAGCGGTGCACGCCTGCGCCACCTACCAGGAAGTGCAGAATCGCGTATATATATGTGATTCTGCACAGAACGGAAGGGGTGGATTTTATGTCCCTGCAAAGCACATCCCTAAGTAAATGCACCACACACAGTACACAAAAACACTGGCTAGGCACACAGTTAACCCTTTGATCGCCCTTAATGTTTAACCCCTTCCCAGCCAGTGTCATTAGTACAGTGACAGTGCGTATTTTTAGCACTGATCACTGAATTAGTGTCACTGGTTCCCATAAAGAGTCAGTTAGTGTCCGATTGTCCGCTGCAATATCGCAGTCCCGCTATAAGTCGCTTATTGCCAACATTACTAGTATTAATAAAAAATAAATTTAAAAAATCCTCTAGTATGTATCCCCTAGTTTGTAGACGCTAGAACTTGCGCAAAACAATTAATTTACACTTATTGGGATTTTTTTTTACCAAAAATATGTAGCAGAATACAAATTGGCCTAAATTTATGAACCATATTAATTTTTTTTTTTTATTGGAAATGTTTTATAGCAGAACGTATACAAATGTTGATTTTTTCCAAAATTGTCGGTTTATAGCGCAAAAAATAAAAAGTGATCTAATACCACCAAAAAAAGTTATATTTTTGGGGGGGGGGGGGGGGAATGTATATGGGTGCAGTGTCGCACGACCACGCAATTGTCAGTTAAAATAACTCAATGCCGTTCGCAAAAAATGGCCTGGTCATGAAGGAGGGTAAATCTTCTGGAGGGCAAGTGGTTATGATGTAACATGAAGCATGGGCACATACAGGAGCACAAGGAGTGTGATTGTAAGGCCCCTTTCACACAGACGGCTGGGGGGGGGGGGGGGCACTAAAAACTGGTGGGTGAGCGGCACTTTTGTACCTTTAGAACAATTAGTCTTGCAGAAATGTGGTCATGTCTGGTTCTCTTTAAGCCCCCCGTTCAGATTGGCGCAATTTGACATGCGATTTGACAGGTCGAATCGCATGCCAAATCGCAGCCTATTGCCGACAACTGCGCTGTCACAATCGGTGTGACTTTGCGGTGCCGCACCAATTTCCAAAAGTAGTTCCTGCACTACTGTTGGCGACTTTGGAGGCGATTTCAATAGACATCTGTGCATGAACCCACGCAGATTTCATTCAAATTGCCCCCCCCTGAACTTGCACTGAAATGTATGTTTGAAATCGCATTTAGTGTGACCCTACCCTAAACTGATGAGGGGTAGGGGGTATACGTAGTGAAAAGTCATCTAACAGATTCATGAATGAGGGATTAATCTCTTTATCTCATTCAAGTCAAGGAGGAGATTATCCGTTATACTAAAGTACAGGCTGGGTATGTGGGGAATTTTTAATTATGATTTTGATATCCAAATCTGGAACTGGAAACGCTCTGCCCGCAGCCCTTACCTCTGTGACAAAGGCGCCCCAGCGACATGCTACAGAGTGGTAGAGGTATTATTTAAAATGTTAAATACAACTTTTTTTTATGCAACTTTTTTTGCTACTATACTGCGTAGCAGAATGCACTGAGGAGCAATAAGGTCACAATTCATCCCGGACACGGTGGGGTGATGCAGAACTGCACCCGTAGCTATGTGTCACCCAGATATGCCTGTGTAGAGATCAACATATTACAGACCAGTGAATGTTGGATTTCATTTGGTGCTTTCACTGCCAATAAACACATTATAGGGAACCCCATTCCCCCCATGCAATTAAAAAATCTGAAATGTAGTTACTGCATGGATGGGCTGGCATTGCACTTTTCTTTTTTTATGTACACATGCATTTAGATGCTTGATTTGTCAACTGTAAAAAGTATTGTCATTTGGGGTTTACATAGTCCAGGGGTCTTCAAACTACGGCCCCCAAGTTGTTCAGGAACTACAATTCCCATCATGCCTAGTCATGTTTCTGAATGTCAGAGTTTTCCAATGCCTCATGGGATGTGTAGTCCTGCAACAGCTGGAGGGCCGTAGTTTGAGGATCCCTGACATAGTCAATCTTTTGTGTTTATATGTTATTGCATTTGTAGATGTTATTTTTTGTTTGTTTTTTGTTTATCTGTTTAAGATATCTTCGTCTAGTGGACATTCTCACCCCCTGAAGAAGACTTTTTGATGAAACGCGTCGGGGGTCTATGTGTCCACCAATTTCAGCATCACCCTTTATGTATTGGGGTCCACCCCTTATGTATTGCTATTTTGGTACCTTATGTGTTCTAATGTTTTCATTGTTTGTTAACTTATGGTTCCTCATTTGAGGTGTTTTAACTGCTTGCCGACCGCCGCAAGTAGATTTACTGCGGCGGTCAGCCCCTGCCAGGCAGAGTGACGTTAATTAACGTCACTAGCCTGGGAGGGTCTGGGGAGCGAGCACGCGCCCGCGGAGGCGCGCTCCCGCGCGGTCACGCACCCCCCCGCGCGTGTGACCAGCGGACCCGATGTCCGCCGGCCACTCGGCGATCGTCGGGGGAAGAGGGAGAATGTCAGGCAGCTTGTGTAAACAAGCTGCCTGTCATTCTCCTCGCTGTAAAGACACTGATTACACGGATCTAGTATGTAGATCCGTTGATCAGTGTCCTTACAGCTAGAGCCACAGCCAATCACAGTAAGAATCACGCCCCTAGGGACACACACAGCCCCTCCCTCCCAAATAAAGTTAACCCCTTCACTGCCAGTGTATTTTTACAGTAACAGTGCATATGTATAGCACTGATTACTGTAGAAATGTCACTGGTAACCCCAAAAGTGTCAAAAATGTCAGTCAAGGGTCCGATCTGTCCGCCGCAATGTCGCAGTCCCGCAAAAAAAATCGCAGATCGCCGCCATTACGCGTTAAAAAAAAAAACAACAAAAATGACAAAAATCTTTCCCTTTGTTAGTAAACGCGATAACTTTTGCGCAAACCAATCAAAATACGCTTTTTGCGATTTTTTTTACCAAACATAGGTAGGATAAAACAAATTGGCCAAAAATGTTAAAAAATTTTGATTTTTACATTTTTTTTTTGGGGAATTTCATATAAAAAAATGTGAAAAATATTGCTATTTTTGCAAAATTGTCGCTCTTTTTTTGTTTATAGCGCGTGATCAAAAAATCGCACAGGTGATCAAATACCACCAAAAGAAAGCTCTGTTTGTGGGAAAAAAGGACGTCAAATTCGTTTAGGTACAGCGTCGCACGACCGCGCAATTGTCCGTTAAAGTCACGCAGTGCCGAATCGCAAAATACCCCCTGGTCTTTTAGCAGGAAAATCCTCCGGGGCTTGGTTAAACAATGTCTGAATAAACTTTACAATTTTTTTCTTTTATATACTCATATCATTTTTCTTTTCTGGTCCATTTCCCCTTCCAAGTTTTTTCATTTAGCTGTGGGTATTATATAGTCCCAATTCCCCTTTCCATCCCACTGTGGATTTCTGCATTATCCTCATCTGTAAATAGTTACATTTGGAGTATCCCACTAATCCCTTCTCCTATCCAAGCTCTCCAAATAAATCAGCAAACTGAATCCCCTAGACTGGTCATTGGAGACAATGAGCGAAAAAGTGTGTGTGCACCTGGCAGTGTGTGAAAATGCCTGGTATCTGGCAACAGGATAATCAGAGGGAGACCCAAGATAGGTCTATACTCAGCGGCCCCTACAGGGGGCAGTGCTACATATGTAGCACTACTTCCTTGGGAGCTGCTGAAAGCGGATTCCCCTGGGTTACCCATAGCAACAACTTGCGAATTCTTAAGACTTTATATTCTTGTCTCAGTCGGTAAACAGTCCAGGGGATTTGGTTTTTGTTGTTTTTATTTTATAATAGGATGGGAGAAGGGATGAGTGGGATACTCCAACTTGGTAACTATGCACAAACTTGAGGACTTCTAGCTATGATGCTTGTGGCAAGGCCGCTGCTTCACCTTGCCACCGAGGTGGAGTATTTGAAAAGCGAACTACTCGGTAGATTACTCTTCAGGGTTCTACTTGACACCCCCTTTACACTCTTCAGGGTTCTACTTGACACCCCCTTTACTGCTAACTGTGTGAGCTGACCTTCTGTCCCCTGACTTCCCTGGAGTGGTCCCCCTTCTTGGGCCGACCCCTTGACACGCCCCCTGGTACTCACGGACACTGTTTTTCCCAGGTAGCGCCACTGTCAGCTTCTCCAGGACCTTCAAGGCTCAGCTCCACACCTGGCTCACCAGGCCGACTGCCTGTGACCACATTCCTCTGCTTGCAGGAGGAGAGACAGCCGTCAGCCTCCTCCTGGGACCTGGCTTCCCGCCAAAGACGCCCTGTCACATGTGCCCTCAGTTTTCATGGTCAATCCCAGGATACACTGCGGTTGTGCCCTCCCACTGGGACTGCAAAAAAAGCCCGTGTGTCACTGGCTAGGTTTCCTCCACTGTCCAACAGGCTCCCCTATTGGATCCAGTGGGGACACTCCCTCAGACCAAATGACTCACACCTGGACACATGTAACGGGCAGAACTAACAGATCAGGCTCCCCTGGTAAGCAGATGAAGCAAGTAAATACTTTACCTAGCACCTATCTAGGAGGGTGTTACACGCGTAAAAATGACGCGTGGAATAAACACCCTCCAGAGCTGCTAACACTGTAGTTTGATACCAAGTACGAATAAATGTGTACAAAAGTGTTGGGCTAATGCTGTTTTTTTTTTTTTTTTTGTACGTTGAAGCACATTGTAGACCCTTTGGGTGGCAATGACAGTGCAGGAAAATGCATTAAATGCATTATATTTGCATTTTCATGCACTGCCATGGGCTTTGGGGCTCATTCACACCTGCGTTTTCCCGCACCGGATACTGCATGCAGTTCACGGCTAAGTTTGTGCCCTCTTCACACTGCAGCGCTGGTGTGATGTCTGGTGCACTGAATTGTGGAAAAATCCAAAATGGCGTTGAATATCGCAGCACAGCAGTGCAATTCATCACACAGCAGTGCAGTGACATGAAAGAAGTTCACTATGGAAGTTGAGCGTCGCACTGCGCAGCGATTTACCATGTAGACTCTATGGGCTCCACAGAGCAAAATAAAAGGACGCGCCTCATTTTTCATACCGCAGTACAATGCACAGGGCTGCCGCTAGAAATCCTAGGGCCCCGTACAGTCTACCTGACAGAGCCCCCCACCCTGGCAAAAATATAAAAATGATATTATCTCAGCATAAAACTCCCCCCTCAAAAAAAAAAAAAAAAAATTGGCTTGCACCCTCTAAGCATAAATTCTGTCTGCAAGCCAATATTCTCCCCAAATAATGCAAATATTCTCCCTCCCAGCACAAATCTTCCTCCCCAGTCCCACCTCCCAGCTCAAATCCCACCCCAATTCCCCCTCCTATCAGATATCTCCTCACCCCCCCAAAAAAAAATCACCCATCTAGCACACATCCTCTTTCTTCTCAAATTCCCGATCTTAGTACGAATTCCTCCCCAATCTCTCCTCCTAGCACAGAGTTCCCCCCAACACAAATTCCCAATCTCTCCTCCTAGCACAGAGTCCCCCCCCCCCAGCACAAATTTCCCTAATCTCTCCTCCTAGCACAGAGTCCCCCAGCACAAATTTCCCCAATCTCTCCTCCTAGCACAGAGTCCCCCAGCACAAATTCCCCCAATCTCTCCTCCTAGCACAGAGTTCCCCCCAGCACAAATTTTCCCAATCTCTCCTCCTAGCACAGAGTCCCCCCCCCCCCAGCACAAATTTCCCTAATCTCTCCTCCTAGCACAGATTCCCCCCAGCACAAATATCCAAATATCCCCAATCTTTCCTTCTAGCACAGAGCTTCCCCACCCCCCCAGCACAGATTTCCCCAATCTCTCCTCCTAGCACAGATTCCCCCCAGCACAGATTTCCCAATCTCTCCTCCTAGCACAGAGTTTCCCCCATCCCCCCCTCCCAGCACAAATTTCCCCAATCTCTCCTAGCACAGATTCCCCCCAGCACAAATTCCCCTAATCTCTCCTCCTAGCACAGAGTTTCCCCCCAGCCCCCCCAGCACAAATTCCCCCAATCTCTCCTCCTAGCACAGGGCCCCCCCCCCCCCATCACAAATTTCCCAATCTCTCCTCCTAGCACAGAGTCCCCCCCCCCCAGCCCCCCCAGCACAAATTTCCCAATCTCTCCTCCTAGCCCAGAGTCCCCCCCCCCCAGCACAAATTTCCCTAATCTCTCCTCCTAGCACAGAGTTTCCCCCCCCCCAGGCACAAATTCCCCCAATCTCTCCTCCTAGCACAGAGTTCCCCCCAGCACAAA
Source organism: Pelophylax lessonae (assembly GCF_965119305.1). Classification (NCBI taxonomy): domain Eukaryota; kingdom Metazoa; phylum Chordata; class Amphibia; order Anura; family Ranidae; genus Pelophylax; species Pelophylax lessonae. The sequence continues at coordinate 276,110,510 of NC_138775.1, read as the reverse complement.
TTTTCCCAATCTCTCCTCCTAGCACAGAGTCCCCCCCCCCCCCCAGCACAAATTTCCCAATCTCTCCTCCTAGCACAGAGTCCCCCCCCCCCAGCACAAATTTCCCTAATCTCTCCTCCTAGCACAGATTCCCCCCAGCACAAATATCCCCAATCTCTCCTTCTAGCACAGAGCTTCCCCACCCCCCCAGCACAGATTTCCCCAATCTCTCCTCCTAGCACAGATTCCCCCCAGCACAGATTTCCCAATCTCTCCTCCTAGCACAGAGTTTCCCCCATCCCCCCCTCCCAGCACAAATTTCCCCAATCTCTCCTAGCACAGATTCCCCCCAGCACAAATTTCCCTAATCTCTCCTCCTAGCACAGAGTTTCCCCCCAGCCCCCCCAGCACAAATTCCCCCAATCTCTCCTCCTAGCACAGGGCCCCCCCCCCATCACAAATTTCCCAATCTCTCCTCCTAGCACAGAGTCCCCCCCCCAGCACAAATTTCCCAATCTCTCCTCCTAGCACAGAGTCCCCCCCCCCCCCCCAGCACAAATTTCCCTAATCTCTCCTCCTAGCACAGAGTTTCCCCCCCCAGGCACAAATTCCCCCAATCTCTCCTCCTAGCACAGAGTTCCCCCCAGCACAAATTTCCCCAATCTCTCCTCCTAGCACAGGGTCCCCCCCATCACAAATTTCCCAATATCTCCTCCTAGCACAGAGCCCCCCCCCCCCAGCACAAATTTCCCAATCTCTCCTCCTAGCACAGAGTTCCCCCCCCCCCCCAGCACAAATTTCCCTAATCTCACCTCCTAGCACAGAGTTTCCCCCCCAGGCACAAATTCCCCCAATCTCTCCTCCTAGCACAGAGTTCCCCCCAGCACGAATGTCCCCAATCTCTCCTCCTGGCACAGAGTTCCTCTACCCCCCCCCACCCAGCACAAATTTCCCCAATCTCTCCTCCTAGCACAGAGTTCCCCCCAGCACAAATTTCCCTAATCTCTCCTCCTAGCACAGAGTTCCTCCCCCACCCACCCCCCTCCCAGCACAAATTTCCCCAATCTCTCCTAGCACAGATTCCCCCCAGCACACATTTCCCTAATCTCTCCTCCTAGCCCAGAGCCCCCCCCCCCCCAGCACAGATTTCCCCAATCTCTCCTCCTAGCACAAATTCCCCCCAGCACAAATTTCCCTAATCTCTCCACCTAGCACAGAGTCCCCCCCTCCCACCCCCCAGCACAAATTTCTCCAATCTCTCCTAGCACAGATACCCCCAGCACAAATTTCCCTAATCTCTCCTCCTAGCACAGAGTTCCCCCCCCCCCCCAGCACAGATTTCCCCCACCCCCAGCACAGATGTCCCCAATCTCTCCTCCTAGCACAGAGTTTCCCCCCAGCACACATTTCCCCAATCTCTTCTCCTAGCACCCCCCCCCCACCCCCCCCAGCACAAACTCCCCCAATCTCTCCTCCTAGCTCAAAGTTCCCCCAACACAAATTTCCCCAACCTCTCCTCCTAGCACAGAGTTTCCCCCATACCCCCCTCCCAGCACAAATTTCCCCAATCTCTCCTAGCACAGAGTTCCTCCCCCCCCCCCCCCAGCACAAATTTCCCTAATCTCTCCTCCTAGCACAGAGTTCTCCCCAGCACAAATTTCCCCAATCTCTCCTCCTAGCACAGAGTTCCCCCCCCCCCTCCCAGCACAAATTTCCCCAATCTCTCCTAGCACAGATTCCCCACAGCACAAATGTCCCCAATCTCTCCTCCTAGCATAGAGTTTCCCCCATTCCCCCCCTCCCAGCACACATTTCCCTAATCTCTCCTCCTAGCACAGAGTCCCCCCCCCCCCCGCACAGATTTCCCCAATCTCTCCTCCTAGCATAGAGTTTCCCCCATTCCCCCCCCTTCCAGCACAGATTTCCCCAATCTCTCCTAGCACAGATTCCCCACAGCACAAATTTCCCTAATCTCTCCTTCTAGCACAGAGTCTCCCCCCCCCCCCAGCACAGATTTCCCCAATCTCTCCTCCTAGCACAGAGTTTCCCCCATCCCCCCCTCCCAGCACAAATTTCCACAATCTCTCCTAGCACAGATTCCCCCCAGCACAAATTTCCCCAATCTCTTCTCCTAGCACAGATTTCCCCCCCCCCCCCCAGCACAAATTTCCCCAATCTCTCCTCCTAGCACAGAGCCCCCCCCCCCCAGCACAAATTCCCCCAATCTCTCCTCCTAGCACAAAGTTCCCCCCAACACAAATTTCCCCAATCTCTCCTCCTAGCACAGAGTTTCCCCCGCAGCACAAATTCTCCCAATCTCTCCTCCTAGCAACCCCCCCATACCCACTCCCAGCAGAAATCCCTCCAATCCCTCCTCTGAGCACCAATTACCCCCATCTCCCCTCCCAGCACATCCCCACAATCCCTCCTCTTAGCGCAAATCCCTCCCAGCACAACCCCCCCCCCCTCATCCCTCCATAAATTCCCAACCGCCTCCTCCAGCAAAAATCCCCCACCCTCCATCTCCCCTCTTAGCACAAATCTCCTAGCCCCCCTCCTAGCACAAACATTCCCCCCAATTCCCCCTTCTGGCTCAAATCCCTCAAACCCTCCTGCTAGCACATACACCCCCCCCCCCTCCCCACAAATCCCCATTATATTTCCTAGCATTGAGAGCTGCCAATCTCCTCCTGCACAAACATCCCAGGCATAAATTATTTCCCCACTATTATTCCCCCTCTGCCCTCATTGGGCACAATTTTACTGTAAGGTCCGCCCCTCCCAACCATAGGGAGACCACTGCAAAGCCGGGAGGAGGTGCGCTGTGTTGTGCTCTCCCCTCCTGTCAGAACAACCCTCGGCCATGCAGCACAGGAGACAGGATCGCTCTTACATTGTGTGGGACTGTACACACACACACACACACCACCGTCTGTAACCGACATTTATGGACAGAGTGAAAAAAAACAGCCAATTTTTACAAACTGTCCATAAATGTATGGGAATTTGGCAACCCTGTTGGTAAGCCCATTGAAATGAATAGGCTGTCAAAGAAGTACCACACAGGAACGCACAAAACCGCGTGCGCCAACGTGTTCTGGTGTGAATCGACCCTAAAGCTAGGTTCACATCTGTTCCTGCACCGGTAACCACCTGCGGCCAAATCACACAGATCCTAAGAGACGGGCGGGGCTTCCGTTCATTCTGAATGGCACCCCCCACACATCTCAGCTCGCAGCGCATTAGCGGGTGCAAGAACGGCAGGGAAATCGCATGGTCAAACAGACCATGCGATTTCCCTGCGGCTGCACTTTTGAAAAGGAAACGCAGGCACAGCGCAGACCGCAACAACTCATAGTTGTGAACCTAGCGTAAATGGCAATACCATGTGCATGCAAAAAGGATGCACGTTTATTTTTTTTCGGAAACTGAGGCATGGCAGCCCATTCATTTGAATAGGCTGCTGCGCCCGCGCAAACGCAGGCCGCAAAAACGATAAGGTGTGAACCTAGCGTACATGGCAACACCATGCGTCTGCATAAGGGATGCACGTTTTTTTTTTTGGATACGCGGGCACGTTTTTGAATGGGCTGCCATGCATGTGCAAACATTTTCGCCGCAAAAACGCAGCGGTGTGAACCTAGCATAAATGGCAACACCATGCAAATGCAAAAGGGATTCACGTTTTTTTTTTTTTTTTTTTTGCAGAAACACAGGCACCGCAGCCCATTCATTTGAATGGGCTGCCATACCCGCGCAAGCGCAGACTGCAAAAACGCATAGGTGTAAACCTAGCGGAAATGGCAACACCATGTGCCTGCAAAAAGGATGCACGTTTTTTTTTTTTTATGTGAAAACGAAAGCAAGGCAGCCCATTCATCTGACTGGCTGCTGTGCCCGCGCAAACATGGGCTGTAAAATCGCCCAGGTGTGAACCTAGTGTAAATGGCAACACCATGCGCCTGCAATGGTCATTAGAATAGGCTATCATGCCCGCGCAGGTCCCAAAAACGCTAAGTTGTGAATCTAGCGTACATGGCAACACCATGCGTCTGCATAAGGGATGCATGTTTTTTTTTTTTTTTTGAAACGCAGGCACGGCACCCTATTTATTTGAATGGGCTGCCATGCCTGCGCAAGCGCAGACTGCAAAATCGCATAGGTGTGAATCTAGTGTAAATGGCAACACCATGCTCCTACAAAAGGGAGGCATGTTTCTTTTTTCGGAAATGGAGGCACGGCAGCCCATTAATTTGAATAGGCTTCCGTGCCCGCGCAAACGCAGGTCGCAAAAACGCTAAGGTGTGAACCTAGCATACATGGCAACACAATGCGTCTGCATAAGGGATGCACTTTTTTCTTTGGAAACGCAGGCACGGCACCCTATTCATTTGAATGGGCTGCCATGCCTGCGCAAGCGCAGACTGCAAAATCGCATAGGTGTGAATCTAGTGTAAATGGCAAAACCATGCGCCTACAAAAGGGATGCATGTATCTTTTTTCGGAAATGAAGGTACGGCAGCCCATTCATTTGAATACGCTACCGTGCCCGCACAAACGCAGGTCGCAAAAACGCTAAGGTGTGAACCTAGCGTACATGGCAACACCATGCGTCTGCATAAGGGATGCACTTTTTTCTTTGGAAACGCAGGCACGGCAGCCTATTCATTTGAATAGGCTGCCGTGCCTGCGCAAGAACAGACTGCAAAATCGCATAGGTGTGAACCTAGTGTAAATGGCAACACCATGTGCCTGCAAAAGGGATGCATGTTTCTTTTCTCAGAAATTAAGGTACGGCAGCCCATTAATTTGAATACGCTGCCGTGCCCACGCAAAACGCAGGCCGCAAAAACGCCAAGGTGTGAACCTAGCGTAAATGGCAACACCATGCGCCTACAAAAGGGATGCACTTTTTTTTGTGAATTGCAGGAATGCACATAATTTTGCACGCGTTCCCTGCATCGCATAAATGTGAACCTTTCCCTACTCAACATTTTATTAGCTGGGCAGAACCCAACCAAGCAGCGCGGAACGCATGAAAACGCACATAAACGCGCATGAAAACACATTTTAAAAAAACATAGCTAGAAATGCATAAGGTGTGCACACAACCTCTTCCTTGACAACCTTCCAGTTGTGGCATTTGCAAAAAAAAAATAAATAAATAATGACGCGCTTGCCGACAAGGGGTTAAACTCCTTGCTGGCTAGCGATTAAAATCTGCTGTGTAGCTGAGCCCTTCAGATCAGTTGGTGCAAGCTCCGGCTGACAGCAGCCTCGGCGCCCAATCAGCATCGGCGGAGGTGGGGCCAGCGCTGTTTGGATTCAGCAGCTCGGCGAGATATTCTGAATGAAGGGTTTTTTTTTTTTTCCTCATCCAGGGAAGCTGGCAAGTCGAGCCTATGGGACTGAAGGGCATCGTTTAAAAGCAATTCACATTTTTTGTTGTTCTCCCTCGCTCGCAGGCGGCGGCCGCGGCTGCTCTTTCTGTTGGCAATTCAGAGCAGGATAAAAAAAAAAAAAGAGCGAGAGCGCGGGATCTGTGTAATTCAGGATGGATGAGGGATTTCTATCAATTCTGCATGAACTGGTCTTGAATGAACATCCGGAGTCTCAGTAAGTGGTTCGCAAACAAAAACCCCAGCCAGGCGCACGGCCGACGCGACATCGCAAAGAGAATCTAGGATACTATTCCCCGCCGGATTAATACTTCGAGCTGCTCGTCCGAAAAAAAAAAAAAAACACGCTTTTTTGGACCCCCTCCGCCGCCCGTCCCAGGTTTATTATGCCTCGCATGTGAAGAAGCCTCTAAGATATGACATCGAAGGATTCTTCGAACGAGCTCGCCACTCCGGATTCCGAGGTTTACATCCGAACTTTCAAAGAGCACATGCACCTGGAGCTGGAGCTCCCCAGACATGCTGGGAAGAGGAGCACCACCTCGCCCAAAATCTCCCCCCGCAGCTCGCCAAGGAACTCCCCCTGCTTCTTCCGAAAGTTACTGGTCAACAAGAGCATCCGCCAGCGCCGGCGCTTTACTGTGGCACATACATGGTAAGTGGGGGGCCAAAATGGGGGGTGGGGGGGGGAGGGGGTGATGGAGAAAGGTTGGTGCAAATGCAAAGCTGTTGTCTGTCCACCAATCAGGTGTTTGGATTTTTATCAGGGATGCTGTTGTCATGGGCAACAGCTGAGATTTTGGACCAATTTTCTGTCTTTTATAATATGAATTCCATTTCCTATAAATTGATACATATGGATGAAATATTGTTAGGCTTAACCCACCAATCGGGTGCTCGGATTAAATCAGGGATGCAGTTGTCACCAGCAACAGTTGAGTTTTTGGACTAATTTTCTGTCTTTTATATATGAATTCCATTTCCTATAAATTGATACCTATTGATGAAATATTGTTAGGCTTAACCCACCAATCGGGTGCTCGGAAATAAATCAGGGATGCAGTTGCTTTTGGACTAATTTTCTGTCTTTTATAATATGAATTCCATTTCCTATAAATTGATACATATGGATGAAATATTGTTAGGCTTAACCCACCAATCGGGTGTCCGGATTAAATCAGGGAAGTGGTTGTCACCGGCAACGGTTCAGCTTTTGGACCAATTTTCTGCCTTTTATAATATGAATTCCATTTCCTATAAATTGATACCTATTGATGAAATATTGTTAGGCTTAACCCACCAATTGTGTGTCCGAATTAAATCAGGGATGCAGGTGTCACCGGCAACGGTTCAGCTTTTGGAACAATTTTCTGTCTTTTATATATGAATTCCATTTCCTATGAATTGATGCATATGGATGAAATATTGTTAGGCTTAACCCACCAATCGGGTGTTCGGATTAAATCAGGGATGCAGTCATCACCGGAAACAGCTGAGCTTTTGGACCAATTTTCTGTCTTTTTTTATAGGAATTCCATTTCCTATAAATTGATACCTATTGATGAAATATTGTTAGGCTTAACCCGCCAATTGGGTGTCCGGATTAAATCAGGGATGTGGTTGTTCCCGGTAACGGTTCAGCTTTTGGACCAATTTTCTGTCTTTTATATAGGAATTGCATTTCCTTTAAATTGATACATATGGATGAAATATTGTTAGGCTTAACCCACCAATCGGGTGCTCGGATTAAATCAGGGATGCAGTTGTCCCTGGCAACGGTTCAGCTTTTGGACTGATTTTCTGTCTTTCATATATGAATTCAATATCCTGTAAATTGACACATATGAACGAAATATAGTTAGGCTTAACCCACCAATTGGGTGCTCGGATTAAATCAGGGATGTGGTTGTCACCGGCAAAAGTTCAGCTTTTGGACCGATTTTCTGTCTTTCATATATGAATTCAATGTCCTATAAATTGATACAAATAGACAAAATATTTTTAGGCTGGTAAAAAGAAAAGCTGTGTCATTATCCACCAATCAGGTGCTTGGATTAAATTGATACATGTGGATGAAATATTATTTAAAGAATATTCACTAATCAGGTGTTCAGATTAAATCAGGGATGCAGTTGCCATGGACAACGGTTCGACTTTTGGACCCGTTTTCCATCTTTTATATATGAATTCTATCTTTTTACTTGATACATATGGACAAAATATTATTAGGCTGGTGAAAGAGAAAAGCTGTTGTCCGTATCCACAAATCAGGTGCTTGGCTTTAACCAGGGATGCGGTTGTCACCAGCAACGGTTCAGCTTTTGGACCCATTTTCTGTCTTTCATGTATGAATTCAATGTCTTGAAAAATGTATACATATGGAAAAATTATATTAGGCTGGTAAAAAGAAAAGCTGTTGTCCATATCCACCAATCAGGTGCTTGGATTAACCCAGGGATGCAGTTGTCAACAGCAACGGTTCAGCTTTTGGACCCATTTTTTGTCTTTCATATATGATTTCAATGTTTTGAAAAATGTATACATATTATGGACAAAATATGATTAGGCTGGCAAAAAGAAAAGCTGTTGTCCATATCCACCAATCACGTGCTTGCATTAAATTGATACATATGGTTTAAATATTATTAGAACTGATTCACCAATCAGGTGTTCAGAAAAAATCAGGGATGCAGTTGCCATGGACAACGGTCCAACTTTCGTACCACTGTTCCATCTTTTATATATGAATTCAATGCATTGAAAAATTGATACATGTGGACAAAATATTATTAGGCTTTTTAAAAGAAAAGGCTGTTGTCCGTACCCACCAATCAGGTGTTTGTAATAAATCAGGGATGCAGTTGGCTTAGACAATGGTTCAGCTTTTCCATTCTTTTTATATGAATTCCATGTCCTATAAATTGATACATACAGATGAAATATTGTTAGGTTTAACCCACCAATCAGTTTTTTGTATTAAATCAAGGATTTGGTTGCATTGGACAACAGTTCAACTTTTGTACGAGTCTTCTCCATATATGAATTCCATGTGCTATAAATTGATACATATGGACAAAATATTATTCATGTTAACCCACCAATCAGGTGTTTGTATTAAGTCAGGGGTGTGGTTGCTTTGGACAACAGTTCATCTTTTAGACCAGTCTTCTTTATATTTGAATTCCATGTCCTATAAATTGATACATATGGATAAAATGTCATTAGATTTAACCCACCAATCAGGTGTTTGTATTAAGTCAGGGATGTGGTTGCCACGGACAACAGTTAATCTTTTGGACCAGTCTTCTTCATATTTGAATTCCATGTCCTATAAATTGATACATATGGATAAAATGTCATTAGATTTAACCCACCAATCAGGTGTTTGTATTATGTCAGGGATGTGGTTGCCATGGACAACAGTTCATCTTTTGGACCAGTCTTCTTCATATTTGAATTCCATGTCTTATAAATTAATACAAATGAACAAAATATTATTAGACTTAACCCACCAAACACGTGTTTGTATTAAATCAGGGATGCGGTTGCCATGGACAACAACTCAACTTTTGGACCAATGTTCTAGCATTTCTATATGAATTCCATGTCTTATAAATGTATACATATGTATAAAATATAAATAGGCTGGTGCAAAAGCAAATCTGTTGCATTCATCCACCAATCAGCTATTTGGATCAAATCAAGGAATGCAGTTGCCGTGGACAATGGTTTGACTTTTGGACCAGTTTCCCGTCTCTGCTACATGACTTCCATGACATAAATTGATACAAAATATTATTAGGTTTAACCCACCAATTAGGTACTTGGATGAAATCAGGATGAAATGGATGAAATAAACAACAGTTCACTTTTGGGCTAATCTTCCTTATATATGAATTCCACATTTTATGAATTGAAACATGAAGACACAATGTTATTAGCAGACTTAATTCATAAAGCTTTACTAGGAGAAAAATAAAAGCAACATTGTTATAAACTGAAAAGCTATGATGCCGCTGCAGTCAATGACATTGTGCGTTCAATAAAGAACATTAGTCTCCATTCACAAAGCTTGTACATGAGGATAAGGATCTTTATTTTTAAGTGACAGTTATTTTCAGTTTGACTCTTTGCAAAGTGCACATGCCTAAAAATAAAGATCCTTATCCTCATGTAAAAGCTTAGTGAATCGAGTGTAATGTTATTTATGGAACACACAATGTTATTGATTGCATGCATCGTGACATTTCACTGTGTCTTCTTTATATTTGAATTCCATGTCCTATAAATTGATACATATGGATAAAATGTCATTAGATTTAACCCACCAATCAGGTGTTTGTATTAAGTCAGGGATGTGGTTGCCATGGACAACAGTTAATCTTTTGGACCAGTCTTCTTCATATTTGAATTCCATGTCCTATAAATTGATATAAATGTTGCTTTTTTTCCCCTGGTAAATGTTCTAAGATTGATCTTGTGCAATTTTTGTCTATTGCACGACTCTTAGGATAGGTTCACATCTATGCGTGTTGGGAATGTGCGCAAATTCACGCACTTTCTGGACACACATAGAAAAGCTTTGCACTTTAGCAATCGCACACGGGTGCCATTATTGTTAATGGCACTCCCAAGCATCCGTACACATTTTTGCGCGCACCGAACCGAACGGTGCCGCAGCACAACGCAGTTTGGTGCGGCACGTTTTTGGAACAGATATAGGGACTTATTTTCTGTGTTTCTCGCTTGTAGGGCAGCCCATTGGAGTGAACGGGCTGCCCGGCACAATACGCGCGGGAACACGCAGAAGTGCTTGCACGCTCAGTCGCACCTCTACGTGTATTGTAATCATGACACGACTTTTTTATTATTATATAGGATTTATATAGTGCCAACAGTTTACGCAGCGCTTTACAACAGTACAAATATAATACACTTTAATACAATAGGAATCAGAGGGCCCTGCTCGTTAGAGCTTACAATCTAAGAGAGAGGGTCAAGAGATACAAGAGGTAATAACTGTGGGGGATGGGCTGATGGAGAAAATAAAAAGTACAGTTGTTAGGTGGATGCCAGATAGGTTTCTCTGAAGAGATGTGTTTTCAGGGATCATCTGAAAGTAGACAAAGTAGGAGATAGTCGGACAGATTGGGGTAGAGAATTCCAGAGGATGGGAGAGGCTCGGGAGAAGTCATGGGAAGAGGTGACAAGGGAGCGAGAGAGCAGGAGGTCCTTGAAGGAACGAAGAGAACGAGTTGGTTGGTATTTTGAGACCAGATTAGTGATGTAGCTGGGGGCCAAGTTATGGATGGCTTTGTAAGTTATGGTTATTAACTTGAATTTAATTAGTTGGTTGAGTGGCAGCCAATGGAGGGATTGGCAAAGAGGGGTAGCAGACACTGAGCGGTTTGCAAGGTGGATGAGCCTGGCAGCAGCGTTCATGATGGACTGAAGGGGGGATAGCCTTTTTAAAGGTAAGCCAATGAGAAGGGAGTTGCTAAAGCAGTAATGATACGCAATAATCCATAGTAACCAATAAGATTGCTGCAGCTGTCCGGGAAGAGATAAATTGACTTCTCATTGGCTGTCATTTGTGACGGTATTTTTCTTTTCTTTTTCTATTAGCCTGTTTATCTATACTTTATTGCTGGCTGCATTTTACGATCACCAACTGCTCTTCATAATAAAGGTGTTTAGGCGGTTGCGTAACAAATACCGTTATCTTGCAAATGACACAAGCGCCATTATCTGGTTTATATTGCTTGGCGAGGTTTAGTAGACCATCAACCAATTATTGCAGATTTAATTATGCCAATTAAGAAGCCTTTATATTAAATTAAAAAAAAATCAAATATGCCTTAAGCAGCAAAAGGTTTAGGAAATAGTTTGCTATGGACTTCTTTGCTGGATGGATGACAATGGAGAGATGACAATGGAGAGATGACAATAGACAGGTGTGCCATGGCTCCTTTATGGGGTTTTGGGAGGAGTCTGGAGATCAACAAATGTCAGTATGTTTGTCCCGCGATTATCTGCCTGAGCCAGATGCCGGTGACCACAGCCAGCAATGCCTGCTCGACGCTGATAGCACCGCTGTTGATAAGCGAACGTTGGGCACAGCAGCTGCATGCACAACGAGGAAGATCCTTCAGATGGGGGGGGGGGGGACATGTTCCTACCACTGCTTTTATCCCTGGTGGCATCTTGTGACCTTACACCAAGGTTAAATGGTTAAATGGGTGCCCACACCTGGCCCGGAACTGACGACCACGATGAGGGTGTCTAAACAAGCCTAGCCCAGCCTGATTGTTCGATACAGCCACTTTGTGATTTAAAATAGACTGACAGGGGCAGAGGGCTGTGCGATGGGGGCTCTTCGGAGCATAAAATAAGACTTGCAGGAAGCAGATAATTACAGGCTGAAAATAACAATGCTGCTGTCGAGATTTAAGTAGTCGATGAGCAAAGCGTAGTGGGAAAAGCAGGTTTATTCAGGAAAAAGAGCAACAGTGATGTGCCAAAAACTGAGAGCAGCCAATCAGAGACCAGCCCTGGTTAGCTAAAAATCTGATTGGTTGCTATTGATGATGGCACGTTTACGTCTGCTTTGTTCTTATTACATAAGGCTGAAGGTCAAAGTGTTCGATGCTATAGCTGATACTTGAAGGACAAACTGGAACCCCAGTCTCATCTACCATGCTATAGCTGATACTTAAAGGGCAAACTGGAACCCCAGTCTCATCTACCATGCTATAGCTGATACTTGAAGGACAAACTGGAACCCCAGTCTCATCTACCATGCTATAGCTGATACTTGAAGGACAAACTGGAACCCCAGTCTCATCTACCATGCTATAGCTGATACTTGAATGACAAACTGAACCCCAGTCTCATCTACCATGCTATAGCTGATATTTGAAGGACAAACTGGAACCCCAGTCTCATCTACCATGCTATAGCTGATACTTGAAGGACAAACTGGAACCCCAGTCTCATCTACCATGCTATAGCTGATACTTAAAGGACAAACTGCAACCCCAGTCTCATCTACCATGCTATAGCTGATACTTGAAGGACAAACTGCAACCCCAGTCTCATCTACCATGCTATAGCTGATATTTGAAGGACAAACTGGAACCCCAGTCTCATCTACCATGCTATAGCTGATACTTGAAGGACAAACTGGAACCCCAGTCTCATCTACCATGCTATAGCTGATACTTGAAGGACAAACTGGAACCCCAGTCTCATCTACCATGCTATAGCTGATACTTGAAGGACAAACTGGAACCCCAGTCTCATCTACCATGCTATAGCTGATACTTGAAGGACAAACTGGAACCCCAGTCTCATCTACCATGCTATAGCTGATACTTGAAGGACAAACTGGAACCCCAGTCTCATCTACCATGCTATAGCGGATACTTGAAAGACAAACTGGAACCCCAGTCTCATCTACCATGCTATAGCTGATACTTGAATGACAAACTGGAACCCCAGTCTCATCTACCATGCTATAGCTGATACTTGAAGGACAAACTGGAACCCCAGTCTCATCTACCATGCTATAGCTGATATTTGAAGGACAAACTGGAACCCCAGTCTCATCTACCATGCTATAGCTGATTCTTAAAGGACAAACTGGAACCCCAGTCTCATCTACCATGCTATAGCTGATTCTTAAAGGACAAACTGCAACCCCAGTCTCATCTACCATGCTATAGCTGATACTTGAAGGACAAACTGCAACCCCAGTCTCATCTACCATGCTATAGCTGATATTTGAAGGACAAACTGGAACCCCAGTCTCATCTACCATGCTATAGCTGATATTTGAAGGACAAACTGGAACCCCAGTCTCATCTACCATGCTATAGCTTATACTTGAAAGACAAACTGGAACCCCAGTCTCATCTACCATGCTATAGCTGATACTTGAAGGACAAACTGGAACCCCAGTCTCATCTACCATGCTATAGCTGATACTTGAAGGACAAACTGGAACCCCAGTCTCATCTACCATGCTATAGCTGATACTTAAATGACAAACTGGAACCCCAGTCTCATCTACCATGCTATAGCTGATACTTGAAGGACAAACTGGAACCCCAGTCTCATCTACCATGCTATAGCTGATATTTGAAGGACAAACTGGAACCCCAGTCTCATCTACCATGCTATAGCTGATTCTTAAAGGACAAACTGGAACCCCAGTCTCATCTACCATGCTATAGCTGATTCTTAAAGGACAAACTGGAACCCCAGTCTCATCTACCATGCTATAGCTGATACTTGAAGGACAAACTGGAACTTCAGTCTCATCTACCAGTATATGTTTAAAGCTCGTTCACTGCATATTTGTTCCCCAATATTTACATGATGCTGACTTTTTAGGCATACTGTATTTCACTACAAAGGTCCACCTAGAGATAGAGCAAAGCAAATAACGAAAACGTATGCTATGCCTGAGATCTGGATCTCATAATTCTTCCCAGAGGGTGGATGTTCTCTTTGCCCAGTGTAACAATGAACTGTCTCCTTATCATCCATCTGCTATTTACAGAGCTTAATAGCTCAAGCTACAATTTACACAGAAATTCTCAATGTAAGCCATCTTGTGCTGTGTGTCTTTATAAACAACCCATAGTGCTCAGGGAATTTTTTGTCATGTAGCAAATATTTATTTGAAAAATTATCTATTTATCTACCATCTATTTTTTATTTATTTAGCTCTAGTAGTGGTGGCTGGTGCTCCATGGGCCAGGGGGGGCGGGGGATACGGCAGACGGACCGCACCATAACCCCCCACCCAGACCACACCAGGCCGCACACCATACCCCCTCCCCCCCCCCAGGACCACAGCAGGACCCCCCCCCCCCCCAGCTCACTCACCTTGCCCGTACATCTGGACATGTGCAGCATCAGCAAACGACGGTGGCGGCGGCTTTGGCTTCTTCCCCCTCAGTCTTCTGCGTCTCCTTCCTCCTCCTCCATGCCCAATGGCATGGCTTCTCCTTTCGGCTAATTGGGAAACGGGTCTCAGGACCGGCTTCCTGGTTGGCCAGGAGGAGGATCCGTGTGACAATAGTGAATATTCATTCACTATTGTCACACAACTGGGTGCTCTGCGCCCCTAGCCCACCCCTTTTTTTTTTTACTAGCCTATTAGAGCCTCTGGCTCTAATCACATGGTTAAAAGGATGGAAAAGGACCTGGGGGTACTGGTAGACAGCAGGCTTGGCAGTGGCATGCAATGCCAAGCCGCTGCAACCAAAGCCAACAGAATACTGGGATGTATAAAAAAGGGGATTCACTCCAGAAATAAAGAGATTATTCTCCCACTCTACAAGACTCTGGTCCGGCCACATCTGGAGTATGCTGTCCAGTTCTGGGCACCGGTCCTCAGGAAGGATGTGCTGGAACTGGAGAGAGTCCAGAGAAGGGCAACAAAAATAATTAGGGGAATGGAGGACAGCAGCTATGAGGAAAGACTACAAGCACTGATTCTCTCTGGAGAAGAGACGATTGAGGAGGGATATGATATCAATGTACAAATATTGTACTGGAAACCCTAGCATATGGAAAAACCTATTCAGAGAAAGGAAATACAATAAGACACGTGGCCACTCACTAAAACTAGAGGAAAGGCGGTTTAACCTTAAAATACGCAGGGGGTTCTTCACTGTAAGAGCAGTAAGGATGTGGAATTCTCTTCCGCAAACAGTTGTATCAGCAGGGAGCATTGATAGTTTCAAAAAACTATTAGATGGGCACCTTAAAGACCACAACATACAGGGGTATACAATGTACAACATACAGGGGTATACAATGTGTGGTTAACAGTAGACACACACACACATCATAGGTTGAACTGGATGGATTGATGTATTTTTTCAACCTCACTAACTATGTAACTATAAAAAAAAAAAAAAGCCCCATTGAACTCCATGCGTCCGGCTCCCTGCATGTAGATTAGGGGGCCAAACACATGGACGGGGGGGGGGCGGCGCCCCTGCGCCCCCAATGCACCAGCCGCCACTGAGCTCTAGCCTCCTCTTTCCCCTGTCTATTTATGTCTCTCTATATATATTATATATTATCTAACTCTGTGTTTGTAGAACATTTTTTCAGTTAAGGCACCCTTTAAAAATTATGGACAGTCTAGAGGCTCCCCATTCTAAAGTGTAAAAATGATTCTAATAGTTTTACATAATGCAGCAACATTCACACAAGTAGGACACCCAACATATAAGTGATTTATTCTTCCAAAGCAAATACACTTTTGCAAACCGGCACTGAGTTGCCCTCAATTCTGATGGAGAAGGGCAGGGGAGGGCCAAATAAGGATTCTATGCAGGCAACTGACATCCTCCTTATCAACTGGTGATGCCATTGGTCATTAGGACGCCATTGGCTAGAAGGTTATAATGGCGTACAATGAAAATGTGTGGCTTTGAGTAACTAAAAGGCAGCTTTATCGACACACCAGCTTGTTTACAATTTTTGGGCAATTTTTAGGCATTTTGCAAAGGCACCCCTGAAGAAACCTCAAGTTACCCTGGTTGCAAACGGCTGATCTTACTATTATGTATTATCCATATCTCTATAGTTTTGTCTCCCTCTGTTAATCTCTCTTCCCTCTTCTCATTTCTCTCATGTATCTATCCATATCTTTCTCTCTATTTTTATTTTTATCTATCTGTCTCTAGCGTTCTATATATATGTATGCCTCTAGCATTGTCTGTCTGTCTATCTATCCATCTATCTATCTATCTATCTATCTATCTATCTATCTATCTATCTATCTATCTATCTATCTATCTATCTATCTATCTATCTATCTATCTATCTATCTATCTATCTATCTATCTATCTATCTATCTATCTATCTATCTATCAAATCTATCGCTATGGATTTACATACATTATACTGAGTGATTGAAATGAAAAGCTTCCAAAGCTGTATCTTCGGAAAAGATGGAACTCTATAAAACCTATTATCAGGAGCTCCCATTCATCTGATAGTGTATTCTACAAGAATTCTCACAATGAATAATAGTAGTATAAAGCAGAGTATTTAACTCTCCGTAATATACAGTATACTGTATAGAATGTATTTGAAGAATGTTGTGTTGACAATGATCTGTTTCGTCTGCACAGCTGACAGCGGTGAGAGGCGTCACCCATTGAACTGCCTCGGAATTCTTCGTGTCTCGCTGCCCGCTGAGCGTATTCACAATGAGAAAATCTTGACAAGCCAAATAGCGGCATAGAAAGCTGAGAGATCACAGCACGAGCGCCCGGGAATTATATTTACTACACAAAGGATTATTATCACCACCTTTATAATGGGATCATCTGAAATAGACCATGATATTAAAAATGGATAATTAGAGTGCGCTGCTCCAAAGTCTGGCTTGATGTCGCACAGGCTTTTCAGAATGAGTTGGTGCTTTAAGTCTCTGATCTGATCTCCTCTCATTTCGGAGAACTGGAAGAAAATCCTCCTCCTGGGAACGGATCCCAAGGCAGTCTGAGTTATGTGTTTTGGACAATCCAACATGGAGGTCATTCTGCCATAGTTCCCAGCTCTGTTCCTGTCCAACACGGAGTAGTGGGTTTTCCCATCACCTTTGTGTGTTCTGGCTCCTCCTGTTACACTCCATAATAAAAAATGGAAGAAGAATTCCAGGTATGAATATATCATACCTAGTTATATTGGCCCAGCTTGGACTAATGTAGCTATGCCTATACCATACCCATGGGATCCCTCTAGAACAGGGTTTCTCAACTGGGGTTTTGTGGAACCCTAGGATTCCTCCAGAGGTTGCTAGGGGTTCCTTGAGCAATGAGCAATTTCTGCCCCTCAGATAAGTTCCCAATGACACCATTGATCTTTTTAGCTATCAGTAAGGTCATTCTTCCCAATAACCATAAGTGTAAGGAGCATTCTTCCCACTGACCATCACACTAATGTATCATGAGTTGTAGATTTCAAATTTTTTGTTAAGGGTTCCCTGAGACCGGAGAATTATTTCAAGGGTCCCTCTGTGTTGAAAAGGTTGAGAAAGGCTGCTCTAGAAGCTGGAAATGATTGGCGTAGACACCGCTACCCCAGTAATCTCCACTAGGTTCTGGTCGCCCGCCAAGCAGCTGCCCCGCTGAATTCTAAACAAAGGAGGTTGGCCACTCAATACAAGAAGAGAGTGGTGATGTCATGGTTTCTACATCATCCAATCAGAGAATGAGAACATGGAAAGTATTCTCTGAATGGTGCCCATGCCAAACAACCGACCTCCTGTGATCAGAATGCAGCAGAGCAGCCACTTGGCAGAGGAAACGTAAGCAAGTGGAGATCACTGGAGTAGGGGTGTCTACTACCGTGATTGTTAGCTGACAGGGGCTTTGGCCAGGTTTTCATACCTCCCCAACTTTCTGAAATGGGAACGAGGGACACCTATTAGCAAAAGTATGTAGGCATAGGGCACACCCCCTGCCACGCCCCTTTAAAGGAGAATTGTACAAAAAAAAAAAAAGATTGGTTAAACCCACAAGTGTTTTTTTTTACCACTACTTTTCCTTTATACTGGCTTTTGAAATTTACAAATGCAGCAATTTAGAAATCGGATGGAAGGTTTAGCACTGGGAAACTATTTTTGAAAATGATATTGTACATTTTATATACAACTATATAAATCAGACCGAAATGAGGAACAATTGAGGAGGAAAGAGGGGCAGAGGGACTTTGTTCCAAATCAGGGACAGTCCCTCAAAATCAGGAACAGTTATGAGCTATGGGTATGGTATGTCCTTTAATAAAAATCCAACAGGGATGATTGGCACCCTTCATAATGGGCACTGCTGGTGTGCAGACATGGCATCTCAGCCTAGAGAGCAATGCTGAGCTTACCCGCTGCTGCTAAAGGGAGAATGAGCACTGCACATGCGTAAAGGTTGAATAAGCCAGGGCGCCCTCTAGTGGCACACTTCTAACCTCAGGCCAGACCTGCCTAAATGGGGTTCAGCTACCTGAGAGTTTTTTTGCAGACAGGCTGCTCATGACCTACATAAATGGAGTGGAAAAGAAGCACCTTTTAAAAAGCTGAACAGTGGTACTTAATGGTCTCGGGTGGCAGCCCTTTCTCCTCTATGTTCGTTCAAAGTCCAAAATTTGTACAGCATTTCTGAGCTTCAGAAGGCAGGGTGCAATGACCTGATATCACACACTGCCCAGCTGAGAGAAGAGTATATTCGGAGACCAGACTGGAAGGAAAGGACACACCCCTCTCTATACAGTCTCATAGGGAAACATGCACAGCTGAGGCTGTCAATCACATGCCGTGTGCTGGAAGGGTGGACAGGCCGCAGTCTCTTAGGCTGACCAGACTGGAAGGAAAGGACACACCCCTTTCTATACAGTCTCATAGGGAAACATGCACAGCTGAGGCTATCAATCATCTGCTGTGTGCTGGAAGGGGGGACGGGCAGCAGTCTCTTAGGCTGACCAGACTGGAAGGAAAGGACACACCCCTCTCTATACAGTCTCATAGGGAAACATGCACAGCTGAGGCTGTCAATCACCTGCTGTGTGCTGGAAGGGTGGACAGGCAGCAGTCTCTTAGGCTGACCAGACTGGAAGGATAGGACACACCCCTTTCTATACAGTCTCATAGGGTAACATGCACAGCTGAGGCTATCAATCACCTGCTATGTGCTGGAAGGGGGGACAGGCAGCAGTTTCTTAGGCTGACCAGACTGGAAGGAAAGGACACACCCCTCTCTATACAGTCTCATAGGAAAACATGCACAGCTGAGGCTGTCAATCATCTGCTGTGTGCTGGAAGGGGGGACGGGCAGCAGTCTCTTAGGCTGACCAGACTGGAAGGAAAGGACACACCCCTCTCTATACAGTCTCATAGGGAAACATGCACAGCTGAGGCTGTCAATCATCTGCTGTGTGCTGGAAGGGGGGATGGGCAGCAGTCTCTTAGGCTGACCAGAGTGGAAGGAAAGGACACACCCCTCTCTATACAGTCTCATAGGGAAACATGCACAGCTGAGGCTGTCAATCACTTGCTGTGTACTGGAAGGGGGGACCGGCATCTCCCAGGCATGCCTGGTGTCATCATGCAGATAGCAGAGGCAAGACAGAAACCACACTAAGTGTTTTGGATAGAGGCAAGCACACACTATAGAAGGATATGCTTTGTTCATTTTTCATTTCAGAGGTTTCAAACCACTTTAAGGGCTCATATTGATGGTTGTTTTCCTGATTGTGACGTGCCTTTCGAACGCATGTCAAATGCAAGTCAGCAAAAGCCCACTGACTTTTGGCGGTTCAGAGGCTGCGTTTGACCTGCTTTGTGTTGCGTTGTATTTTTTTTGGACGCAGAATGTCCTCTTGAGGTGCATGTGAACTCCAAGCAATGCCGGTCACACTCACCCTTTTCTTGTCAAACACTGTGTTTGCCGTTCAAACCCATGCATTTGCATTTGAATAGCAAAAGCTGCGTTGGAAAAGGAGCGCCTGTCAACATGAGCCCGAATAGTGTTATTTCAAAGGACATAATGGAAGCATCACTTAGATAAAGGAAGAGGACAGAGGATGGTGTAGACAGACGAGGAAGCTGGCTGACATATAGAGGACAGGAACATGGCACCTCCCACACATTCCACATCCCCGCTTCTTCCCAATGACCTGACATCACAAATCTCTGCTGGAGAGGAGCCTCGCTGTGCTTCTCACTTTCTGCTCTGTTGTTTATTGATTTTCCTTTTAATGTGCATTTCGCTGACATTTGTGAGAGCGTCAGAATCGCCTTCAGCCATAGCCGTGGCCTCCGCGTCTACTGCGCATTTCTTATAATTGCTCTCCAGCAATTCTGATATGTAATTCTCCAGATTCCGTCATGTGTCAGAGCTGAGTTTGGCTGCAGGGGACCGGACTGTAATTATCTGCAGGGCCAGGGGCATAACTATGGGGCCCCATTCCAAAATCTACTCTCTCTATGGCATCTGTGACAATACTGTCATTGATCTTGACGTAAAGTATAAGGAAAGGTACCAGGAGAGCTGTCAGTACCTTACTAGGGACCAGTGTTGTGCATAGAAGGTTTCAGGGAATGGGAGGGGCAACAGTGCAAGACATAAACATTTAACTTTTAACATATATATAAATATATAGACTGTATGTTTGCATAGCCATTCGTCCCGTGAAACTGTGTTGTATATTTGTTCTGTGCAAATGGGGCGAAAACAAATGTTTTTAGGCTATTTTCTTCCCAGGTCCAATGTTATTCATACATATGGAACAGAGAGGTTCAGGAAAATACTGCAGAATGGCCACTAGATGGAGCTAATGATCATAATAAATAAGTATTTCTATCATCATCAGCTCCATCTAGTGGCTGCAATGTGGTATTTTCAGGTGCGTGTGAAAACCAATCAACCTGGAGATAAAATAGCCAAATAATAGAAATGCAAAGATACCCTTTTTTATCAGCGAGTACTGATACTTTCGGTCAAGTACTCGCTGATACCAAGTACTGATCACAGTGTGATTTGCTTCCATACAAAATAAATAGGCGCAAATCGCACCGTAAAGAATTGCATGCAATTTGAACAGGAATGTGGTGTGATTCCTGTCCGAATGGCATGCAGTTCCCCTACCGCTCCTGTGTGAGCCAGGATTATCATAGTGATTTTGAACCTGAGTTCAGACAGAATCGGAGAAACCCCCCTGCATGACGGGTTCCACCATCTCTGGCTCCCATCCAACTGTGGACAGCTGTGGCTGCGGTTACTCCTGCCTCCCCCATTGCTTTGTTCCCCCCAGCCTCCAGCGGCTCTCCCCCCCCCCCCCAGCGGCTCTCTGCCCTACCAGCCTCCAGCGGCTCTCTCCCCTACCAGCCTCCAGCGGCTCTCTCCCCCCAGCCTCCAGCAGCTCTCTCCCCCCAGCCTCCAGCAGCTCTCTCCCCCTACCCCCAGCCTCCAGCGGCTCTCTCCCCCCAGCCTCCAGCGGCTCTCTCCCCTCAGCCTCCAGCGGCTCTCTCCCCCTAACCCCAGCTTTCAGCGGCTCTCTCCCCTCAGCCTCCAGCGGCTCTCTCCCCCTACCCCCAGCCTCCAGCGGCTCTCTCCCCTCAGCCTCCAGTGGCTCTCTCTCCCCAGTCTCCAGCAGCTCTCTCTCCCCAGCCCAGCCTCCAGCAGCTCTCTCCCCTACCAGCCTCCAGAAGCTCTCTCTCCCCTACCAGCCTCCAGCTGCTCTCTTCCCCCAGCCTCTAGCGGCTCTCTCCCCCCAGCCTCTAGCGGCTCTCTCCCCCCAGCCTCCAGCTGCTCTCTCCCCCCAGCCTCCAGCGGCTCTCTCCCACCAGCCTGTAGCTGCTCTCTCCACCCAGCCTTCAGGGGCTCTCTCCCCCCAGCCTCCAGCGGCTCTCTCCCCCCAGCCTCCAGCTGCTCTCTCCCCCACCAGCCTCCAGTGGCTGGGGAGACTCAACAGACCACACCTGGGAACACATGACAGCCTAACTGTCTGATCAGGCCCCCCTGATAGGCAGACAGGGCCACACATATGCTTTTCCTAGCACCTACCTAGGAGGGAGCTACATAATTTTTAAGACATTAGTACAAATACATAGGAAAAGGATTGTGGTCCTGCAGCATCCACAGTGGCATGCCTCCATCCCTAATATGTATACAAACTAAACTAGAACAGTCATAGAACTTTGGAATGAGGCAGGTCACTCGTAAAACTTAATAATGCATAAAGTACATAAAAACTCAAATTTTATTATAAAATATTTTAAATATTCCATAATCATAATGTACATGATAACAATATTGGTAGCTTTAAAAACATCAAAATAGAAAGAGCTGACATGTAAAATTCATGATTCATAAAAAAGAATATTGAGCTAATACATAATACAAATAGATACATGAGTGACACAAATAACTTGTCTTGACATCCTAAGACTATGCATTTCGTGGATCAAAGTCCACTTGGTCAGGAGTGCGATGCAAGAAAGTATCTATAGGTGTAAATAAGAAAAAATATGTATAAAAAATATATGATGATAAATTCCCTAAGAAAGGAGGTTGGAGTAACCAAAAAGCTGAATACTTACAAGTCAGCTTAAAGAACTAAGGGAGATGGGAGAGGCTAAGGACGAACGTGGCAGGAGAACCTAGCCCTAACAATAACCCTTCTTGTAGACCTTACAATAACTCTTCTTGTAACTGCAACATTAACCATTCGTCTAGCCCTACCAATAACCCTTCTTGTAGCCCCAACAATAAACCTTCTTGTAGCCCCAACAATAACCCTTCTTGTAGCCCCAACAATAACCCTTCTTGTAACCCCAACAATAACCCTTCTTGTAGCCCCAACAATAACCCTTCTTGTAACTCCAACAATAACCCTACTTGTAGCCCAACAAAAACCCTTATTGTAGCCCCACCAATAACCATTCTTGTAACCCCAACAATAACTCTTCTTGTAGCCCCAACAATAACCCTTCTTGTAGCCCCAACAATAACCCTTGTAACCCCAACAATAACCCTTCTTGTAGCCCTAACAATAACCCTTCTTGTAACTCCAACAATAACCCTACTTGTAGCCCAACAAAAACCCTTATTGTAGCCCCACCAATAACCATTCTTGTAACCCCAACAATAACTCTTCTTGTAGCCCTAACAATAACCCTTCTTGTAACCCCAACAATAACCCTACTTGTAGACCTAACAATTACCCTTCTTGTAACCCTACCAATAACCCTTCTTGTAGCCCCAACAATGACCCTTCTTGTAGCCCCACCAATAACCCTTCTTATAGCCCCAACAATAACCCTTCTTGTAGGCCCACCAATAACCCTTCTTATAGCCCCAACAACAACCCTTGTTGTAGCCCCACCAATAACCCTTCTTGTAACCCCAACAATAACCCTTCTTATAGCCCCAACAATAACCCTTCTTGTAGCCCCACCAATAACCCTTCTTATAGCCCCAACAATAACCCTTCTTGTAGCCCCAACAATAACCCTTCTTGTAGACCCTAACAATAACCCTTCTTGTAGCCCTAACAATAACCCTTCTTGTAACCCCAACAATAACCCTTCTTATAGCCCCAACAATAACCCTTCTTGTAGCCCCACCAATAACCCTTCTTATAGCCCCAACAATAACCCTTCTTGTAGCCCTAACAATAACCCTTCTTGTAGCCCTAACAATAACCCTTCTTGTAACCCCAACAATAACCCTTCTTGTAGCCCCAACAATAACCCTTCTTGTAGCCCCACCAATAACCCTTCTTATAGCCCCAACAATAACCCTTCTTATAGCCCCACCAATAACCCTTCTTGTAGACCCTAACAATAACCCTTCTTGTAGCCCTAACAATAACCCTTCTTGTAGCCCTAACAATAACCCTTCTTGTAACCCCAACAATAACCCTTCTTGTAGCCCTTACAATAACCCTTCTTGTAGCCCCAACACTGATCCACCTTATAATGCTAAAAATGACCTTCCCTGTAACTCTAACACTGAATCTTCCTGTAACCCTTATAATTATACGCTTAACACTAACCCTCCTAGCAACCCTCATTGTATCTTCAGCCCTTGCTTACTCTCCTAGACCTGGATCCTTTGCCCTGGAGACTACCTATCCTATCTTTCACCTGAACTCATCCATAAAATGCACACAATTTTCACCAAACTGTTCCTTTTTGTACGCTCACCTCATCCTACAGCAGGATCTCCCACTCCAAATCCTCACAATTTTGCACTGACAATCTTGTCCAGAATTCCACTTATGATATTATCTGGACTTTCTGGTTTTGCATAATTGCCGCCACTCTTGGATGGCACTTGCCATTCCCTGATTGGTTGTACTTGTGGCCCCGAGTTCTCCTCTTGAGCACACGAGATCCGTAGTGAGAGGCTGCAATTGCATCCTTTCCAAATGACTTAGGACAGATGATTATAAGCTCTCCATTCAGAGAAAGGCGTGCGTGTTACTATCAATATTTGTAATTGTGCAGCTTGACATTAATGACCCGATTTACAAAATGGTATGAAAATGTGGTTCTTATATAGCAGCCGTGTAAATGAAGGGGAAGGCGGTATAAATGACACCTCGCACCTGTTTTGTATATAAATCCTCGCTCTTCGCACCCATAATCACAATCGCTTTCAAGAACGAGCGGCTTAATACAAGATGAATCCGCCAATGGCGTGAAATACATTCCCAGCAACAGGTTAACCGAAAAACCATTGTAAGCTTGTCTCTGTCTGCATAGGGCAAGCCCAATTACCCCAACTGTTTAGGGATCACAAGTCCCAGCATGCCCTGCAGACTTCTATAAATAGTGAAATGTATGTGATAGTATTTATTATCCTTATTATAGTGCCAATGAATTGTACAGAGAACTTAAAGAGCAAGTAATGTCCCCCAAAAAAAACGAGAAAAAAAAAGCCCTGTAAAGAGAAAGGCATAATGAGCTAGTATGCATCGCATACTAACTCATTACTGTATGTAGTACTTACCTTAAAACGAAGCCCCCGCCGTGCCGCCATCTCAGCGACAGGACGGCGACATGTCCGGCCGTCCTGCTTCCGGGTTCGCGTCCTCCGGCCATCTGATTGGCCGGAGGCGCGATTACATCACTCCCGCGCCTGCGTGCGGGAGCCGCCGTTCACGGCACTGAGCTCTGAAGGAACGGCACGGGTGGCCGTTCCTTCAGAGCGCCTGCACCGATGACGTCATCGGCAGTATGCACTGTAAATATCTCCTAAACGGTGCAAGTTTGGGAGATATTTATAGCACCTATAGGTAAGCCTTAATATAGGCTTACCTATAGGTAAAAGTTTGTGAGGTGGGTTTACAACCTCTTTAAAACCATTTAAAGCTAAAGTCCAGGCACAAAAACTTTTCTTATTTCCTTGACGCCGGCCGCACAAATCTATGCGGCCGCTCTGCGGGTGGGCCTTAACGTTGAGCGGCCGCCATAGGTGTGCGCAGCCTATTGCGTTATGTGCACCCCAAAGGTCAAACACACATGCCTTCCTCTTCAGCCTCAGCTGCACTGAACAGTGAAAGAATGGGAAGTGCTCTGTGCTGAACGGGTTACTGTTCATTCACAAACTGAAGCATAGTAAACACAGTTTACTATGCTGCAGTTTTGAATGAGTGCAGTGAGTGAGTGTGTTCACTGTGTTCATTTGGAAAAGGATGGGGCTGGAAAATTACATAAAGTCTAGCCCCTTCCCCTGCTCTCCATCCTGAAACATCCCCTGCAGCAGCCTGGGGGAGGGAAGCCAACAGTGCTGCAGGTGGGGGGGTGCAACATGGGAGGGGGGGGGAGCCCAGGCAGTAGAGGGAATCAGCGTCATACATAGTGATTAGGGCAGTGTTGGGACAAGATCAACTAGCACCCAGGGCAAAGATGCCAAATTGCACCCTCCTTCATTATGTGCGAGCAAAGGAGAAGGAAGGGTAGAGAGCACAGCCTGCACCTCCTCCTGGCTCTCTCCTTGCCACTTCCAGCGCTGGGCTGACAGAAGTAGTGATGCCTCTGTTATCACTCCTGTCAGGGTTATATTAGAAGGAGCTTGCAGCACCCCCATCCCTACAGTACCCTACTGCCCTTCACCCCTTGTCCTGGCCCTGGATTAGGGTGTGCCCAGGCACACCTCCTGAGCACGCCTATGGTGGCTGCATTAATGCGGCCCTGTTAAAACAGTTTACGGTGCTGAGAGGTACCAGAAAGCTCCCGATGCATGCTAGCAATTGGGAGTTTTCTGATCATGTGACAGCCAGTCACAGCGGTAGCATGACCTGAATGCCTGCCTTCGCCTCCCAATTTGTAGTACCCTTAAAGGATGGGGTTAAATATATTCCTCAGTAGCCGCAAATTATATAAATCCACTTTGTGTGCGCCATATACCAGGTTTAGATTGTAATAGCAGCAGTGACTTCATCACTGTGCTGTACATAGCTTGTGCAGAGTGCAGAGCTGTGGGAGGGGCCCAACATGCTCCACCCACTACAGGCTGCCTGTAGAAAACTACAGGAAGGGGCGGAGACAAGACCAGTCACCCTGCACAAGGAGAGAGAGAGCAGAAGTGAGCGGTCTTTATTACAGGAAGCTCCTGCACAGAGGGAAAGTCTCACACTGGATTACTGCACAGATCTGGAGCTTTAAACTGTATCTGCAGCCAGACCTTGCTTTTTCATTTTTTGCATTGAGTGGAAAAGGATTAAAACCCCCGTAAATATTTACTGCTGTCTGGGAATTTTTCCCTTTGCGCCTTTCCCAGTGACAACCGTTTCATCAGACAGAAGGTGAGGGAAAGACTCCAACAGCAATACATACAGAAAATAATGTAATAAAGATAATGTTAACCCCTTGGAGCCGGCGCCTCCCGGATCGTTTACGGGGTTTAGGATGCCGGGAGGCGGGGCAGGGTTTATGATTCTGTGACCCCTGTGATTGGCTGTCACAGCGGTCACATGATTGGAAAGCTCCTAAACACAAATAGCAATCGGGAGCTTTCCATAAGCTGTCAGTAACTGTGCTAGAGCACGCACCCTGTATTTACATTAATGCATGCAAATATGCTGCTGCTCGACGCCAACGTGCACCCACCAAGAGGCCGCATATTTGTATGCTGGCTCCAAAGGGGTTAAAATTAGTAAACTCAGGATTTTTTTATTTTAAAAAGGCCCCTCCTGCTGTGTTATGCAATAATTTTGGGTTGAGGTCCGGACTCTGTGCAGGCCAGCAAAGTTCCACCACCCAAATCTCGCTCATCCATGTCTTTATGGACCTTGCTTTGTGCACTGGTCCAAATATTTGGTGGAGGGGGAATTATGGTGTGGGGTTGTTTTTCCAGTTGGGCTTGGCCCCTTATGCTGGCCATACACGCACAGAATTTCGGTCGTTTGCTGACTGAACGATTATTCGTCGGTCGAAAGGGAATTGGCCACTAACTTACAGAATAAACTCTTTTACATAATCGTTTTCATGATCATAATGATCTTCCATAACATGCACAATACGAGTCAGAATATAATTTTCGTTTCAATTTTACCATACACGTAACAACTTTTGTAGAAACGATAAAAGTTTTCGCTATGGATCCATCGACATTAGCCGGGCACATGATTGAAATCATCGGTAAACTTGTGTTCACTAACAGCCCGATTTTCGAGCGATCTTTCCTAAAATGACCATTTTCGGCCGAAATTCTGTGCGTGTATGGCCAGCATTAGTTCCAGGGAAGGGAACTGCTCCCATTTTTGTGGGTTTGGGGAGGGCCCCTTCTTGTTCCAACATGACTGCGCACAAAGCAAGTTCCATAAAGACATGGATGAGCCAGTTTGGGGTGGAGGAACTTGACTGTCTCTACCCGATTAAACATCTTTTGGATGAATTAGAGCAGAGCCTGCAAGCCAGGCCTTCTCGTCCAACTTCAGTGCCTGACCTCACAAATGTGGTTCTGGAAGAATGATCAAACATTCCCATAGACACACTCCCAGGGCTGCTGTTAGAAATCGTAGGCCCCCGTACAGTCTACCTGGCAGGGCCCCCCCAAGAAAATATTAAAGATATATTTAGCTAAAATTACAACAAAATCCACTATTATCAGACAAAATATAACATAACTCACATAATTCCTGCTAAATCTTAAAAAAACTATGTTAAATAAAAAAGAAGATGAGATGAGAAAAATATACAGGCTGGGCAATTGGAGCTCAGTGATCAGAGAGACAGAGAGAGAGAGAAACAAAGTTACAATTTACAAACAAACTCCTGAGTAGAGATAACATTAGAGCCAGTGCTGGGAGGAGGGCCCACACAAGGGAGGGGGATTAGTGAGGGACAACTGTCTCTTTCTCAACAGATAAAAGCTGATAGCAGGGAGAGGGACAGTTCAGATTCAGGTGCTGGAGGAAGATTTCTTTATTTGTTGTCCATCACTAATCCCCCTCTCTGTGTGGGCCCCCCTGTGTGCTCGGGCCCCCTACAAGAGGGCTGGTGGTCCCCCCCTATCAGCGGCCCTGCACACTCCTACTACTACTGTGTTGCAGCCAGCCACAGCCAGGAAGCTGGTATTTTTAGAAGGTCAGCGATGGCAGCCCCCGCAAGCCAGGCGATTTCTAATAACACCCAATCACACCCAGTGACACCTGCCAATCAATAAATGCCAGCGCTGGGCTGATTACGCCATTGTCTAGCGGCACTTATTCCTTTGTGTTCTCATGGAAACAAGGCACGGCATGGCTCAGTTCCTCGGCGTGACAATATTTATCTCAGCACTGCTCATATGCACGCGCTTGTTCCCCCTCTCCAGGTTTCCCAAATTCATACAGGGGATCCCACTTTGAAAACGAGAAACACGCAAAGCCGTTTATTAATTTTTCAGAGTCGCTTCCCATGGAGAAAATCAGATTGCAACACAAAAGCAAAACATCTTGTGAAAATTCCACATGGCAGATTTTGTACCCTTTTTTTTTTTTTCTTTCTAAATAAAAAAAAAAGGTTGTTTTCGAGTTTCTTTCTGGAAAGTCACGAGCGCGGTACGCTCATATTTGTGTTTATTTTTTTGCCTAATGAAGGAAAGCTGCCAAAATGACAGATTTGATGCAGGGAAAGCATCTTGCAATCTGTTTTGTGTGCGTGCGTTCGTAACAACAGGCAGACTTTGTGTTTCGCAGGAGCCAATGGGGCGAGTTGGGAAGCGCTTAGATGGTACACCAGTGAAAGACGTGCTGAAACGCCATCCCAGGTGAAGGATCCTTCGCACCAGTGCATTGTAACAGTGCTACAAAGCACAAAAAAGGACTTTGCTGGAGAACAGGAGGTCAAATTTACCACTTGCCGACCGCCGCACGACTATTTACTGCGGCAGTAAACCGCTTACAAGCAAAGCGACGTAGACCTACGTTGCTTACCAAAGAGCCTATAGGGGGGCGAGTGCGCACCGCCGGCGGTGCGTTCCCGCCCCTGCTTGTTCCCTGCCTGCCAGCACATGTGATCAGCGGCTCCAATGTCCACCGGCCACTCGCGATCTTCCACAGGAGAGGGAGAAAGACAGACGGCCGATGTAAACACAGCTGTCTGTCATTCTCCCTGATGTAAGTACAGAGGCTATGCGATCCTGCTATGTAGGATCGTATGTCTCTGTGATTACTTCACTAGACACGCCCCCCAACAGTTAGAATCACACCCCTAGGGACACACTTAACCCCTTGATCACCAATAAAGTTAACCCTTTCCCTGCCAGTGCCATTTTTACAGTAACACTGCATATTTATAGCACTGATTACTGTAGTAATGTCACTGGTATCCCCAAAAGTGTAAAAAATGTCAGTCAGGGGTCCAATCTGTCCGCCGCAATGTCGCAGTATCGCAAAAAAAAAAAAAATCACAGATCGCCGCCATTACTAGTTAAAAAAAAAACAATAAAAATGACATTAAATCTTTTCCTTAGTTAGTAAACGCAATAACTTTTGCGCAACCCAATCAAAATATGCTTATTGCGATTTTTTTTTTTTTACCAAAAATATATAGCAGAAAACAAATTGGCCTAAAATGTTAAAAAAGTTTGATTTTTACATTTTTTTTGAGAATTTCATATAAAAAAAATGTGAAAAATATTGTTATTTTTTTCAAAATTGTCGCTCTTTTTTTTGTTTATAGCGAAAAAAATAAAAATCACACAGGTGATCAAATGCCACCAAAAGAAAGCTCTGTTTGTGAGGAAAAAGGATGTCAATTTCATTTGGGTACAGCATCACACGACCGCACAATTGTCCGTTAAAGTCGCTCAGTGCCGAATCGCAAAATATGGCCTGGTCTTTGAGCAGCCAAATCCTCTGGGGCTTAAAGCGGTTGTAAACCCAGCTGATTATGTATTACTTACCTTAGAACGAAGCCCCGACACGGACCCCCGGACATCGCTGCGGGCGCTGCCATGATCCCTCGGCGCTGTGATTGCCCGGAGCTGTGATTGCGCGCGGGAGTGATTTTCCGGCAAGCTCCCCGCAAGGAAAACTGAAGGTCCCCCCGGACCTTCAGAGCGCATGCGCCGCTCGCATGAGCGGCTGCATGCACTTCAAATATCTCCTAAACCGGCACGGTTTAGGAGATATTAATTGTACCTACAGGTAGGCCTTATTATAGGCAAAAAGCGGGATACTACCGCTTTAAGTGGTTATATAGCACCACATCCCATATAGCATATACGATATTGGATAGAGGATTTTCATGGGACTTTGTAGGTGCAGACAAAAGAAAAAATATTTTTTTTACAAAAACGACAAAATATTTTAAATAAAAATACTAATAATTTTATTGAATTAATTAGAAAAGCGTTAAAATCGTTGTGTCTTCTTCAGGAGACTTACGAATCCATATGCCTAAAGTTTTGCTACATGAAAACAAAAAGTATATGTATAAATATAAACATCTACAAAAATACATAATATTATTCAGATACATATCAAATGAACATAACTTTTTCTGAAAAATCATACCACAACAGAAATTATCAGTATATATTATCACCCATAGATGTAGATATTACTATTCCCTTATTTGCACAAATGACATATTCATAATTACATAATTGTACGGATATCATACCTATACCTACAAAGCACATTCACACCGCCTATAAACCGCAGGGAACATATCCTATGAAGCCCTTCACATTACACTACAGTACAGTGCAGTGCGATTTTGAGAAATATGATTCTAGAAAAATACGCTTTAACACATTGTCAGCACTTTGAAAACTCACTAAAATGCGCTAAAAATACAATATACATTTTAATTAGCCGCTTTGAGTTACATGTCTATAATCGTAAGGAGGATATTGGGTGAAAAGATAGAGAAAGCATGTAAAATGTGTACAAATTGTGCATTATGTTGCAGTGCTGGCAGAGGCATAACTAGAACCTTCAGGGCCCCGGTGTAAGAAACCATCAACTGCCCCCTTGGCCCCTGCCCGGGGTACTTTCCACTGATCCCAGGGGCATTTACTCTCACTGTGGGACCCTTTATTAAGGTCTACTTCCCTGCCGTCTTGGGTTCCCCCACAGTGGAGGAACGCCAGAGACCAGTCGTAAGTGCGACCTTTGCGACCCTGGTAGTTCTGCCACTGATGTCAGTAGTTTTTTATTTTTGTTGTTTTATTTTTTTATCATTTTTAATTTTATTGTATTTTTCTTTTACATATTTTTTAGGACCCCCGTTGGGGGGTTTTGGTGAAATATTAGGGGTCTAAACAGACCCCTGGTGTTTCACAGTGGGACCCTTTATTAAGTGCTACTTCCCTGCCGTCTTGGGGTCCCCCCTCCTCACAGTGCTGGAACGCCAGAGACCAGTTGTAAGTGCAACCTTTGTGACCCTGGTAGTTTTGCCACTAGTATCTGTAGTTTTTATTTTTTTGTTTTATTTTTTTATCATTTTAGTTTACTATAGTTTTTTTTTTACATTTTTTTTTAGGACTCCCATTGGGGGGACTTTGGTGAAATATCAGGGGTCTAAACAGACCCCTGGTGTCTCACTGTGGGACCCTTTATTAAGCTCTACTTCCCTGCCATCTTGGGGTCCCCTCCTCCCTCACAGTGGTGGAATGCCAGAGACCAGTCGTAAGTGCAACCTTTGCGATCCTGGTAGTTCTGCCACTGGTGTCAGTAGTTTTTTTTATTTTTGTTGTTTTATTTTTTATCATTTTATTTTATTGTATTTTTTTACATATTATTTAGGACCCCTGTTGGGGGGGCTTTAGTGGAATATCAGGAGTCTGTTTAGACCCCTGGTGTCTCACTGTGAGATCCTTTATTAAGCTCTACTTCTCTGCCTTCTTATTTTATTTTTTTAGGCCCCCCATTGGGGGGCTTTGGTGAAATATTAGGGGTCTAAACTGACCCTGGTGTCTCACTATTGGGACAGAGAAAGGGACTCAGCTGCACAGAGTGAATAAACAGGAATAGCTCTGTACAGAGCTTCCTGTTCATTCATAAACTGAAGCATAGTGAAATAAAAACATCAGTATGGATCACTGGCTCTGTTCATTAAGACAAGGAAGGGGCCAGTAAACTACACATTTTCTGGCCGCTTCCCTACTCTCAAATCTGACAGATCCCCCCGCAGCAGCCGGCAGGAGGTGTGAGTGAAAACCCGTCATCCCTGTAGGGGAGGTGAGGGGGGTGCCAGGAAGGCACACAGGGGCCTGGGGCAGCAGAACAGGGATGGGGAGGTGGTGGAAGCAACATGTAAAGAAACCGATGCATCCCTTTCCCTCCTGCAGCCGCTGAATGTCTGCAAGAGGGAGTGGAGGAGAAGCGGGCATTCAGCGGCTACATGGAGGGAATGGTTCCTCTACATGCTCCTGTCCCTGCTGCCCTCCTATCTAGTTGTCCAGGAAGGCCGCCAGATGATTCCCAGGTTCCACACAACAATTGGGTCACGTTCGGGCACCCCATGAAGGTAACATGTATTATGCAATTGTTTCCCAAAAGGACACTGAATGTTTCTAAGACAGCATGCACTTGCACTTAAATTGTTACTAAACCCATAACAGTAAAATCAGTCTGTATATCCAGTAAAGCATGCTTGTTATATTCACTGTGGAACCTAAGGGTTTTTTCTCTGTATTGTGTAAAAAGGCTGTTTGGGCCTGTCTTCTTTGATCCTCCCCTTCTTCCACTGTCCCCAATCCATGATAGAACAGAGCTTTAGGGGCAAGCTGCACATGCTCAGTTTGGTGTGTATTGCTAGAGAGTTATTTTTTTTTTCTTGGGAGGGTGCATGTGATCGACACAGGGCCAATCAACACTGTTCAGACAGAGGGTCAGGGGTCCTGCAGCCATATAGGACAGTTAGAGGAGACTTCTACAAGCTTTAACCAGATAATGATAGATGTCACAAGACTGCTATATTCTGCTGATAAGAAAAGGTATTTAGCAGTTTATATTTACTAAAATAATTGCATTTCCATGTTTTGTGTACTGTGGGAGACTAGATATAGTGAATGCAGGCTCCTGGGTTTAGTAACATTTTAACTGCAGTACCCCAGCCTCTGACACCCATTACAGTGGATGATGTCAGTGAATGTGTCGCTAAAAGTTTCTAGTTTGTGAGCTGCCGGCTCCGGCTGGCTCGCCAGATTTACATTTGTAAAAAGCAGGTCAAATACTGGCAAAGCTTTCTTGCAGCAGCCGCGGTTGGGTCAAGGACAGCGGATGGGGAAGGCATTACGCAAATCTATTCAAAGTTCTATGGACAACAACCTTGGGTGCTGCTTTTTGAGTGCAGAAGTATTGCTTTTGCCAGCGGGGGGGGGGGGGGGGGGGAGGAATTTTATGAGAAATCTCCATTCAGGAGAAAACTCGCCAGTAAAATGAGATATTATCAAATTGTGTGATGTTGGATTTTTTTCTTTTTTTTTTTAATTGTGAGTAGTTGCAGCGGTACTTGGGCCAAGCGACAAATTACTTCCCAGCAGGTGTTCTCCATACTGGGTACATGGTGGGGGAGGGGGCCAATGTTGGACAGAACTGCACATTAAGCTGATTTGTTAAGCGAGAAATGGGCGCAACGGTTTGCAGGATGCTGCAGTGGTTAGCGCAAGGAAGAGACATGGGGACATCATGAACATTGTTTTGCAATGGGCTGTATTACTGTTTACAAAGCCAATGTTTTTAAATCATTGGTTTAAATTAATGAAAATCACTATTTTTGAACAAACCAAGAAGAGAGGGAAAATCTTCCAATACGGATACCATTTGTTTAGTGACATGTTTCCAAAGGGGATTTCCATCATTTTCAAGTGATTTCATCCTACTTCTTGTTGTGCCTGTAGGACAGGAATGAAGAGATAAAAGAAATGAGGGGTACCCATGCGCTATCACTATTAAACAATATTAACTCAATAAGAGAGGAAAAGCTGAAGACACCAGAGAAGACCAATTCCTAATGTCTAATGTTCTTTATTATAATGAAGAGATCAGGGCTTTTTTTCTCAGAGAATAGATGCAGGAACTCCTCCCTTCTGAGTCACCCCTTGACTCTGCCCCCTACCCACCTCCGAGCACCGTTCCTTAGTTCTACCTCTTACCCACCTCCTAGTACCATCCCTTTTAGAGAATTGATGATAACAAGAAATGCAATATCTAGCAACAATGGACACCCCAGCGACAATAGATCCACCCCTGCAACAATGGACTCCCAACAGCCATCATCAATAGACCCTCCAGCAGCCAGCAACATTAGACCCTTCCCTCAACAGTAGATTCCTCCCAGCAATGATTGACCCCCTGCAACATAAGACCCACCCTAACAATAATAGATACCCCACCAGCAACAACAGACTTCCTCAGCAACAATAGTTCCTCTGCACAAATAGATCCCCTCCAGCAGCAAACAGATCCCCTCCAGCAACAATAGATTCCTCAATAGCCAGCATCCATAGACCCTCCAGCAGCCAGCAACAAAGACCCCTCCCTTAACAATAAGTCCCTCCCAGCAACAAAAGACACACCCCAGCAACAATAAATCCCCCATGAGCAACAAAAGACCTCCCCAGCAACAATAGATCCACATCCTCTGCAAAAATAGATCCCCTTCAGCAACTATAGATTCCCTATTAGCCAGCATAAATAGACCCTCCAGCACACCCCAGCACCCCTTCCCATTACAAACATTTAGTTCTGGAGGTGCCGGTGTTCCGTGAGAATTACCTACCCCGTGAGAATTACCTACCCCTCGTCACTTCCGGCCAGAAAGAGCTGAGCAGCGCAGCACTGCGCATGCTCAGAGCCCCGGATACGTGATGGAAGAACAGAGGAGGTTACTAGTGCGCAAGCGCACTAGTATGAAACGATCACGGTGTACCGTGAGAAAAACCTACCGACGCGGCGCTTACATAAAACAGCTGTGCGGCAATACGAATCATCTCCGCTCCTGTCCCGGTCACTTCCCTGCTCTCGGCAAGTAAATATAAAAGCGGCTTTCGGCTCCGTGATTTATGTTTTCATACAGCCGCTGCCGCTTTTATATTTACTATCCGAGATCAGGGAAGTGACAGTGACAGGAGCGGAGATGATTTGTATTGCAGCCCAGCTGTTTTAATGTACCCGCTTCATTACATACAGTGCCGAGTACCGGAAGTGACGGGGGGTAGGTTTTTCTCACGGGTAGGTAATTCTCACGTAACACCGGAACTGCGTTCCCCCGCGTTCCCACTGAAAAAAAGCCCTGGAAGAGATACTCCCCCAATGGTTCAACAATAGGTGTGTTGATGTTGATAGAGGACTGAACCCAAAACATGAATGGATAAGGTTTTAGATCTAAATTTTCGAGGCAGATCTTTGTCAACTGTGGTATCTATGGGGGTCTCTAAAGTAGTCTAAGAAATGTGGAGAGAGTGAGAGGTCCACAGATATAGTACAAGTCTATGACAGCTGATGTGTAGGTATGTAAGTGCTATCCTAATGGAAATTAAGTATTCATATTGTTGAATATATCATAGGAATCAGTCTTCCTTCACAGGGGCTGATGTGAAGGGAAGGCACCACGTAGATGGACCTTGTTCTGGTCTTGAGCTGCTACCTCTCTGCTGGTCTCTCGGAGAACACTCAGTGGATAACAAAACTCTGGGATGGGTATGGACAAGCGTCCAGTTCATGTCACAAAAATGTCAAATCAAAAGTTGAACAAAGGTATCAGATAAAGCCAAGGCATTTCAGGGGGATGTCTCCCCTTCCTCAGGGCTAAAGTACAGAAAAGCAGAATGTGACACAACCAATACATCAATATGTATAATATACATATATATAGGTAGATCTATGAGTTTTTATGTCACATTCTGCTTTTCTGTATTGGTATATACCAGGGATCCTCAAACTACGGCCCTCCAGCTGTTGCTGAACTACACAATCAATGAGGCATTGTAAAACTCTGACATTCACAGACATGACCAGGGCATGATGGGAATTATAGTTCCTGAACAACTGGAGGGCCATAGTTTGAAGACCCCTGGTATATACTATACTTTGTGTATGTCTGCACCAGGCTGTCCAAGATAGGACAGGCCAAAAACCTGGGAGACAGGGTCTCACCCAGGGGGTCACAGGTGCCCCAATCTATACACATAAACATAGCATCCAGCCTCCTGGCTCTTTTGACAGCTTTACTGCTCCAATCAGTACCTTGTTACCAGTAGTACTTTTTTGGTCCTCCTGACCGCCAAACACATTCCAGTGTTCGTGCCGAGACACCGCTTCTCGGCTCTTCATCTTTCTTTCCAAGCTGCTCTATCCCTCATAGACTGTCTCTCAAACTTGGTCCTCTGGCTTGGGGCACCTCTGACCCCTGAGTAAGACCCTATCTCTTGGTTTCTTGGCCTGTCCTGGACAGCCTGGTGCAAATATGCACCCTCGTCTCCCTTACCATCACTGACTCTTTCAGGAGGGGGGTGCTCTGACAACCCATCCTGTATTTCCTTAAACTAGTAGTTGATTAGGAGATGGGCGTTCAACAGATCAAACCTCTTTATTCAGCCGGTCTTGGTAACCTTCTCAAGTATTATTACTCATTTAATGGGACACTTGCTAGCATTGATCCTTTTTAGACCCCCTTCTACCCTGGGGGGGTGCATTGGGGTGCTGTTAATTTAGAATGGCACCATCTTTAATGCAGAACTACAATAGGTGCCAATGCACCCCTACCTGCAATACCCATGTTTTGGATGGAGGGCACTATTAAAATAATACAGGGACTTGTGCACTGTGGACACTATTAAAATAATACAGGGCATTGTGGATGGTGGGCACTAATAAATGAATACTGGAACTTGTGGACTATGGATACTATTAAAATAATACAGGGACTTGTGGACGGTGAACACTAATAAAATAATACAGGGACTTCTGGACGGTGAGCACTATTAAAATAATACAGGGCCTTGTGGATGGTGGGCACCATTAAAATAATACAGGGACTTGTGGACGGTGAGCACTATTAAAATAATACAGGAACTTGTGGATGGTGGGCACTATTAAAATAATACAGGGCCTTGTGGATGGTGGGCACTATTAAAATAATACAGGGACTTGTGGATGGTGGGCACTATTAAAATAATACAGGGCCTTGTGAATGGTACTATTAAAATAATACAGGGCCTTGTGGATAGTGGGCACTATTAAAAATAATACAGGGCCTTGTGGATGGTGGGCACTATTAAAATAATACATTGATTTGTGGATGGTGGGCACTATTAAAATAATACAGGGCCTTGTGGATGGTGGGCACTATTAAAATAATACATTGATTTGTGGATGGTGGGCACTATTAAATTAATACAGGAACTTGTGGACTATGGATACTATTAAAATAATACATTGACTTATGGATGGTGGGCACTATTAGAATAATACAGGGACTTGTGGACGGTGAGCACTATTAGAATAATACAGGGGCTTGTGGACAGTGAGCACTATTAAAATAATATAGGGCCTTGTGGACGGTGGGCACTATTAAAATAATACAGGGCCTTGTGGATGGTGGGCACTATTAAAATAATACAGGACCTTGTGGATGGTGGGCACTATTAAAATAATACAGGGACTTGTGGACGGTGAGCACTATTAAAATAATACAGGGACTTGTGGACGGTGAGCACTATTAAAATAATACAGGGACTTGTGGACGGTGAGCACTATTAAAATAATACATTGATTTGTGGATGGTGGGCACTATTAAAATAATACAGGGACTTGTGGACGGTGAGCACTATTAAAATAATACAGGGACTTGTGGACTGTGAGCACTATTAAAATAATACAGGGACTTGTGGGCGGTGGGCACTATTAAAATAATAATTTAAAATGTATTTTCTATTATTATTTTAATGTAAATCACAAAATAGCAAACATGCATGTGTGATAACTCGACAACAAACCGCGAAGGTCTGAAGGGGTCTATAACATTTTCTGTTTTCAAAGAACAAATCATTCATTTTAGAAGTGATGTACGGCTCATTTCTGTGGAAGACCGTTCTTACTTATTTCCACTTGCTCCTCACCACATGCAAATTAGGTTTTAACCTGAGATCCTAATTTGCATACGTCAGAATTTGCCCACAGCGTGCGGAGAAACTTCAGAAGCATGCTAAAAAATGAGAGGGAATGAGGTCGATTCCAAGAAAGGAAATGTATCTGGATTTTTTACATAAATTGACCCATGAAACTGGAAAGGAAGATGCTGCAATGGCAACTTTTTTTTTTTTTTGGGTACTGACAAGCTCCCTTCAAGTGCTAATGAAATAATTAGAAATATACATTATTCACACATTCATTTACAGGCACAAAGGTTTTCAAATAAACCTCCGACATGATCATTCATTTTTAATGAAAATTAGTTCCGATTATTTTGCAAACCCAAACCCCCCCCCCCCCCCCCCTCCAAAAAAAAAAGAAAGAGAATACAGCATCTAAGCAAACAAATAAGCTCAAAAAAAAAAAAAAAAAAAAAAAAAAAAAGCTCAAGTATGGATGATGGACAGTTCGTCACATGGGATTTTTTTTTTTTTTTTTTTAACAAATTCCAGTTATAGATTCCTATACCATTTTATTCAGATTTTTGATCTGCTTTATCCATTGTATGGAAATTATATTATGGAATTTGAGAGGTGAGGAGGCCTAACTGACTTTATACCAACGATTATTACTTAGCTATATGAATATTTGACAATTTGATAAAAATGCGTAACAGGCAATACATTAGATATTTCACTCAAAACAAATAATCTCAATTACCGCAACCTTCCTATGATTAATTACTAAATATAAGATTTCTGCTAACACCAAAAAGTGTTTTTCACCACACTCAGTACCGAAACCTATAATCGAAAAAAACAATGGTAGCGCAACTTCAAAATAAATGATTACCTCAATAGTACCACTATACAAATCAAAATTTAATACAAACACATATTCTATATCAGTGTATGAGCAAATCCAAAATAAAGTGCATACAGTGCCTTGAAAAAGTATTCACACCCCTTGAAATTTTCCAAATTTTGTCATGTTATAACCAAAAACGTAAATGTATTTTATTGGGATTTTATGTGATAGACCAACACAAAGTGGCCATAATTGTGAAGTGGAAGGAAAATGATAAATGGTTTTCAAAGTTTTTTACAAATAAATATGTGAAAAGTGTGGTGTGCATTTGTATTCCGCTCCCCGAGCCAATACTTTGTAGAACCGCCTTTCCCTGCAATTACAACTGTCTTTTTGGGGGTGCCTCTACCAGCTTTGCACATCTAGAGAGGGACATTTGTGCCCATTCTTCTTTGCAAAAATAACTCAAGCTCTGTCAGATTGGATGGAGAGCGTCTGTGAACAGCAATTGTCAAGTCTTGCAACAAATTCTCAATTGGATTTAGGTCTGGACTTTGACTGGGCCATTCTAACACATGAATATGCTTTGACCTAAACCAGGGATCCTCAAACTACGGCCCTCCAGCTGTTGCGGAACTACACATCCCATGAGGTATTGTAAAACTCTGACATTCACAGACATGACTAGGCATGATGGGAATTGAAGTTCCTGAACAACTGGAGGGCCATAGTTTGAAGACCCCCTGATCTAAACCATTCCATTGTAACTCTGTATGTTTAGGGTCGTTGTCCTGCTGGAAGGTGAACCTTCTGCCCCAAGTCTTTTGCAAACTTCAACAGGTTTGCCTTGTATTTGGCTCCATCCATCTTCCCATCAACTCTGACCAGCTTTCTGGTCCCTGCTGAAGAAAAGCATCCCCACAACATGATGCTGCCACCACCATGTTTCACGGTGGGGATGGTGTGTTCAGGGTGATGTGCAGTGTTAGTTTTCCGAAACACATAGCGTTTTGCTTTTAGGCCAAAAAGTTCAGTTTTGGTCTCATCTGTCCAGAGCTCCTTCTTCCACATGTTTGCTGTGTCCCCCACATTGCTTCTCGCAAACTGCAAATGGTACTTCTTATGGCTTTCTTCAACAATGGCTTTCTTCTTACCACTCTTCCATAAAGGCCAAATATGTGGAGTGCGCAACTAATAGTTGTCCTGTGGACAGATTCTCCCACCTGAGCTGTGGATCTCTGCAGCTCCTCCAGAGTTACCATGGGTCTCTTGGCTGCTTCTCTGATGAATGCTCTCCTTGCCGGCCGGTCAGTTTAGGTGGACGGCCATGTCTTGGTAGGTTTGCAGTTGTGCACTTTTCAGATGATGGATTGAACAGCGCTACGTGAGAAATTTTTTTTTTTTAATTGTTAAAAAACAATTAAAAAGGGATAATTCACACAAGTTCACTGTTATGTTTGTGTCCGCTAATATTGATTTTAGTGTATTTTTAGTGAAGACATTGTCTTCTTGAATATATTCGGGGAGGGGGGCTCCGCCAGGTAGGCTGTACGGGGCCCCGTGATTTCTATCAGCAGCCCTGCACACAGTTGATGCATTGTTTCAGTACTGTAAATGGCCTTGCTGCTTGTAAATTTGTGAATGAACAAACTTCTTAGTGTGAAAGATCGCTATAGGTAATGGAAAGACCTTTTGTACAAAAAGATTTTTCTCCAATGTGTAGAGCATTCTTGAATGTCTGTTATCTTTCCTAAAGGGTGCCCATTGTGCATTGTGAATAAGCAGGAAGCGGACGCTGAATAGGTAATAAACATACAGTATATAATTGTAAGACATCCACAGATGTAATATTTCAAACCATAAACACTCCCAATTTTTCCTATCAGGCTGATAACATTTGTCTGTATGGCTAGGTAACTGTAAAATGACTCTGGTCTCTCGGAGCAGCACCTGGCCTCTTCCAAGCAGGATATTACATTTCTGTTTGCAGAGCCAAGCTTTAATTATTAGAGGAAACTTGCAGAGATATTCAGAAAAAAAAGAGACGTCTTGTCCCTAGCAACCGCTGGCTGTGATATAAGATGGAAAGGACATGCTATGGTAAAGTGTTATTATTCTAAGGAAAATCCATGTCTCCCCCACTGTGCCATAAATGGCCATCCATACACTGTTCTACAGAAAAGATTATTATGGCAAGTGTACGTCAGGGAAGGTCACAGACCTCCCAGCAGAACAAATCTCTGCAAATTCACTTCTTTAGTTTTAGTTTCATTCCTTTGATTAGAGCAGGGGTCTTCATACTAGGGCCCCAGGGCCACATCCCGACCACTACAAGGTTTTATCTAGGGATTGACTGATTATCGGCAAAGCCGATATCTCAAGGGCCGATATATCAGAATCGGCTTTTGATTTACCGATATTGCCAATATTTCGGTAAAGTGCTGTACCGGAGTGATGCCTGCAGCTAGAGGCATCACCCCGGTACCGGCGTCCATAGCTGACGGTCGGCTTTCTTGTAATGACAACCGATGCAGCTGAGAAGCCACTCGGCTGTCAATCCAACGAGCAGGAGGACGTCTCACCCGGGTCTCCTGTCCCACCGGGAGACCCGGGCATTCTACCTTCACCGCCGCCGTCTGACTGGGTCTCCATCTGCACCGCCGCCCTCTGACCGAGTCTCCATTTCTTTGAATTCGGCTCCGCCGAGTATCCGGAAGTGATGTCATGTCATGACATCACTTCCGGGTACTGGCTGCGCCCTATTCAAAATCTCAAAGCATTCAAAACAGCCAAACTTGGCGTTTTGAAAGCTTTAAGTGCAGAGGAGGGGTTTGGGGTCTTTTAGACCCCCAGATCCCTCCACCACAGTACCTGTAGACATTAAAAAAAAAAATATCGGCAGATATCAGCCGATACCGATATCGGTATCGGTAAGGGCGCTAAAAAAATTATATCGGTCGATCACTACTTTATCTGGCCCCTAGTCATGTCAGTGGTCTATACCCAATGTGCACTGATTGAGGATTAGAGTCAGCAGAGAATGCCTATGATCTCCGCTTCACAAATCAGGGGGCTACTCCACGTAAGCTTAATTACAGCAGTATGGGGGACTCTGATGGGGACATTGATGTGAGGGGGACTCTGATGGGGACACATATGTAAGGGGGAACTCTGATGGGGACACAGATGTAAGGGGGAACTCTGATGGGGACACATATGTAAGGGGGAACTCTGATGGGGACACAGATGTAAGGGGGAACTCTGACTGGGATACAGATGTAAGGGGGAACTCTGATGGGCGCACAGATGTAAGGGGGAACTTTGATGGGGGCATAGATGTAAGGGGGGACTCTGATGGGGATACAGATGTAAGGGGGGACTCTGATGGGGACACAGATGTAAAGGGGAATTCTGATGGGGACACTGATGTAAGGGGGAACTCTGATGGGGACACTGATGTAAGGGGGGACTCTGATGGGGACACAGATGTAAGGGGGAACTCTGATGGAGACACAGATGTAAGGGGGAACTCTGATGGGGACACAGATGTAAGGGGGAACTCTGATGGGGACACAGATGTAAGGGGGAGCTCTGATGGGGATACAGATGTAAGGGGGAACTCCGATGGGCGCACAGATATAAGGGGGAACTTTGATGGGGACACAGATATAAGGGGGAACTCTGATGGGGACACAGATGTAAGAGGGAATTCTGATGGGGACACAGATATAAGGGGGAACTCTGATGGGGACACAGATATAAGGGGGAACTCTGATGGGGACACAGATGTAAGAGGGAATTCTGATAGAGACACTGATGTAAGAGGGGGATACTGATGGGGACACATATTTAAGGGGGGGCTCTGATGGAGACCTTGATGTAAGAGGGGATTCTGATAGGGACACTGATGTAAGGTGGTCTCTGATGGGGACACACATATAAGAGGGGATTCATTTCTGATGTAAGCGGAACTTTGATGGGAACACTGATGTAAGTGGGGATTCTGATAGAGACACTGATGTAAAGGGGGACTGTGATGGGGACCCTGATGTAAAGGGGGACTGTGATGGGGACCCTGATGTAAAGGGGGACTGTGATGGGGACCCTGATGTAAAGGAAGACTGTGATGGGGACCCTGATGTAAAGGAAGACTGTGATGGGGACCCCGATGTAAAGGGGGACTGTGATGGGGATCCCAATGTAAAGGGGGACTGTGATGGGGATCCTGATGCAAAGGGGGACTGTGATGGGGACACTAATGTTAAGGGGGATTCTCATAGGGACGCTAATTTAGGAAGGGATTCTGATGGGTACTCTGTCGTAAGAAGGGATTCTGATGGGTACTCTGATGTAAGGGGGTACCCTGATGGGGACTCTGATGTAAGGGGGTACCCTGATGGGGACTCTGATGTAAGGGGGTACCCTGATGGGGACTCTGATGTAAGGGGGTACCCTGATGGGGACTCTTATGGGGATTTTATTATTAATTGTAAAATATACGATGTGGCTATCCTACTGAAAAGTCTGGAGACCCCTGGATTTGAGGAATCACATTTTAGAACCCCGTGGTTCCATTTGTTTTAGGGTGTTTTGCTTTTTACCGGCAAACAGTGAAATACCATGC
The DNA here is from genome assembly GCF_965119305.1 of Pelophylax lessonae. NCBI lineage: Eukaryota > Metazoa > Chordata > Amphibia > Anura > Ranidae > Pelophylax > Pelophylax lessonae. The sequence goes on along the minus strand of NC_138775.1, from coordinate 276,066,598 downwards.
AGCCATTTAAAGCAGATAATCTCAGGTTCACTGAGAAAAGTGAATCTGCCATAAAAAAAAAAAAAAGAAAGTTCTTAGGCCCCTTTCACACGGGCTTTCCGATCAGGCGGTCCATTTTCATCCGATCTCCCCATAGAGGAGAGCGGGGATCTGACAGCTCCGTCTCTGCAAAGTAAGCAGAGACGGAGCTTTAATCTGCCTGCCCAGCGGGGATCGGCGTATCGATCCCCGCTGAGCAAAACTGAGTCCGTCGGGTGCACCGCTCATGTGAAAGGACCCTAACAGTAACAAGACTAGTGGAAAACAGGCACTGTAGGACAGTGGTTGTCAACTTACAAGGTATAAGGAGCTTCAACTATGGCCCTTGACATCACCAAGGGGCATTACATATATTCAGTATAAACGATGCTACAGAAGACGGTCAGAGACTGCAGTTTTATAAGAGGAAATATACACAAGTTACAGGTGGGGTTGGGGACTGGAAATGTGCTGTTAGGGACAGGGGACCTGTTACATTAGCCTGATTGATTTTTTTTCCATAACAGAACCTTTAGAGACTCAACACTTCCATTCCATTGCTTATTCCTTGAGGCCGCATGGGGAGCACCAAAAAGGGCTGCATGTGGTTCTTGGGCAGCAGATTGTGCACCAGGGCTGTACGGTTTCTGAGTGTGCCACACTGGCTTCAATAAAGGGTCAGTCCAACCAGGAGTGATGTCTTAGTTAAAGGCTGAGCCTAATCCACCCTTTCTGCCTCCAGTTTTGGTGTGCCTTGGCTGGCACTGACATCTAGATAGTTACTGGGGAATGAGAAAAGGGAGAAAGACAGCTGGCCGATAGGGAAAGTATAAATCCTAAGCATACATTGTAATATATGTGTTTAAAGGTTAGTAAAATGGGATGCCTGGGGGGGCTACCAAAGTTACAGCTTGCATTAATTGTGCAAGATGCAGTTGCTCATGCTATCAGTCACTGTATCCCCAAATGTATCAAACTCTGAAAAAGCAGTTAAGCCAAAGCACTTCTCATTCCATTTCATGCTTCTGTCAGTCCTCTGCATCAGGTAGTGACAGCTGATCATGCTGCCAAGACAGGAGGTGGAAGAATGTGCCCAATGTAGACAGGGCATGCCGAAAGATCCTGCTCAACAGTAACGCAGACAGCCATATAAACCTACCCCATTGCAAAAATACCTGCCCAATGGGGACACACACAACAAAAAAAAACCTGTCCAATGGGAATAAAAACCTGCCCAATGAGGACACCGATAGCAATAAAAATTTGCCCAATGGGGATAAAAACCTGCCCAATGAGGACACCGATTGGAATAAAAACCTGCCCAATGAGGACACCGATTGGAATACAAACCTGCCCAATGAGGACACCGATTGGAATAAAAACCTGCCCAATGGTGACACTGATTGGAATAAAAACCTGCCCAATGGTGACACTGATTGGAATAAAAACCTGCCCAATGAGGACACCGATTGGAATAAAAACCTGCCCAATGGTGACACTGATTGGAATAAAAACCTGGCCAATAAGGACACAGATAGCAATAAAAACCTGCCCAATGAGGACACCGATTGGAATAAAAACCTGCCCAATGGTGACACTGATAGGAATAAAAACCTGCCCAATGAGGACACCGATTGGAATAAAAACCTGCCCAATGAGGACACCGATTGGAATAAAAAACCTGCCCAATGAGGACACAGATAGCAATAAAAACCTGCCCAATGGTGACACTGATTGCAATAAAAACCTGCCCAATGAGGACACAGATAGCAATAAAAACCTGCCCAATGGTGACATTTATTGGAAGAAAAAACCTGGCCAATGGGAACATGGACACGGACAGCAATAAAGTTCTGCCCAATTGGGGCACAGCTAACCATAAAAACATGCCCATGAGAAAATCTGATCAATTGGGACATGGTCAGCAATAAAAAACCTGCCCAGTGGGGTAACAACACATGGACAGCAAAAAGAAAAAAAACCTTCCCAATGAGGATACAGCAATAAAAAACGTACCCATTGGGAGACATAAATTGGAACATGACAATAAAAGCCAGCCCAATGGGGACACATCCATATAAACCCCCTCAGTGAGCACAAAGCAATAAAAAACCTGTCCAATGGGGACTTGGACTGGAATAAAGATCTGCCCAATAGGGACACAGTAAAAAAAAAACCTGCTCAGTGGGAACATGGTCAGCAATAAAAACTCAACCAACAGGAGTACGGACAGCAATAAAAATCTGCCCAATGGGGACACAGCAATAAAAAGCAGTCCAATGGGGACACAGCAATAAAAAGACTGCCCAGTGACAACACAGCCCAAAGAGGAGACAGCAATAAAAAACCCACTCAATGAGTACATAGATTGGAATAAAAACCTACCTAATAGAGAACATGGCAGTAACAACCAGCCCAATGGGGCACAGCAATAAAAACCTGACCAGTGGAAACATGGCAATAAAAGCCAGCCCAATGGGGACACAGCAATAAAAAAAAATCTACCCAATGGTGTTATGGACTGGAATAAAAACTTGCCCAATAAGGACACAGTAATAAAATCCTGCCCAGTGGGACCACGGGCTACAATAAAAACCCAGAACAAGGATGGGAATAAAAACCTGCCCACTGAGGACACAGCAATAAAAACCCACCCAATGGGTACATGGATTGGAATAAAAACCTGCCTAATGGGAACATGGCAATAAAGACCAGCCTAATGGGGCACAGCAATAAAAACCTGACCAGTGGGAACATGGCAATAAAGACCAGCCCAATGGTGACACAGCAATAAAAAAAATCTACCCAATGGTGTCATGGACTGGAATAAAAATTTGCCTAATAAAGACACAGTATTAAAATTCTGCCCAGTAGGAACACAGCCGGGAATAAAAACCCACCCAATAGGGATAAGTGCAGCAATAAAACCCCACCCAATAGTGGTGAGTACAGCAATAAAACCCCACCCAATAGGGATGAGTACAGCAATAAAACCCCACCCAATAGGGATAAGTACAGCAATAAAACCCCACCCAATAGGGATGAGTACAGTAATAAAAACCCACCCAATAGGGATAAGTACAGCAATAAAAACCCACCCAATAGGGATGAGTACAGCAATAAAAACCCACCCAATAGGGATGAGTACAGCAATAAAAACCCACCCAATAGGGATAAGTACAGCAATAAAACCCCACCCAATAGGGATGAGTACAGCAATAAAAACCCACCCAATAGGGATAAGTACAGCAATATAAACCCACCCAATAGGGATGAGTACAGCAATAAAAACCCACCCAATAGGGATAAGTACAGCAATATAAACCCACCCAATAGGGATAAGTACAGCAATATAAACCCACCCAATAGGGATAAGTACAGCAATAAAACCCCACCCAATAGGGATGAGTACAGCAATAAAAACCCACCCAATAGGGATAAGTACAGCAATATAAACCCACCCAATAGGGATAAGTACAGCAATATAAACCCACCCAATGGGTACATGGATTGGAATAAAAACCTGCCTAATGGGAACATAGCAATAAAGACCAGCCTAATGGGGACACAGCAATAAAAAAAATCTACCCAATGGTGTCATGGACTGAAATAAAAACTTGCCGAATAAAGACTCAGTAATAATCTTCTGCCCAGTGGGAACACAGCCAGCAATAAAAACCCACCCAATAGGGATAAGTACAGCAATAAAAAACCCACCCAATAGGAACACAGCAATAAAAACCTGCTTAACTGGACCACAAGCAGCAATAAAACCCTAACCAAGGCTCTTACTCTTTCACGGAGCCCCGCTGTTTTTAGGCACACCTCCCATCGTAACTGTTCATGTTACATTCAGCGTAAAAACAGCGGGGGGGAAAAAAAAAAAAGAAGTTATAAAAATTCAGCAGAGGACATGAAAGCTTTGCCAGTACAGAACAAGTTTAATAATGAGAAGAAAATGACACATTCGGAACGCGGGGCTCCCAGTTGGCAGCCATTATCCGACACCGAATAGTCAAATCCACCCTGTGAATTTCCCTTAATGACGCCTCCATCCACGGCCTGTATACGGCTCCAACTATCTCCCGGGCCCTCTTTGGGTGCAGCTCAGTGCCGTCTGCCTGTCCTCTGCTTCCAAAATATGAGTGCCAATACCGCTGAACAAATCTCAGAGGCGACTATTAAACTACAATTATATTTTAGGCAAAGGCGTCTTCTTGCGCTGCTCTTCAATTATTTTTCTTTAGCTGTTAATGTGAATTTTCTGGTGCTTACGGGTGCAGAGGGAATTGTTTAATTAGTTTACATGAGCAAAGGATAATTTGCAATTTTACACTTTTAGACATTGAGTTTATAGAGTTTTAGTCTGGTGATATTTTTACTGTAGAAGGAAACAAAAATGCGAGAGAAAAAAAAAAAAAAGAATTTAGTCTCCGTGTAGATGGACATTTATGGTAGAAGGCCACTGTGTAAACCTGTAGGTGCTCTTCACCATGCAGATTTATATACGGGACTCTGCACACAGCTGGGATTCAAAACAAGCTTTAAGTGGGGGTGACTGGTGGATGGGAGGGGGAGGGGGTACTTACACAATGGAAGGGGCTCATGATGAGTATCACTAGAGCAATGATGTCTGCAAAATGCAAACTCTTAAGAGTCTTTTTACCCTTAGCTATGCAGCTATATCAGGGCTGCTGTTAGAAATGACGGGGCCCCATACAACCTACCTGGCAGGGCCCACCCCCATCCCTCCGGTCAAAAGTGGCTGAGGACATAGATTTATTAGTCCCTTTCTCTGCAGCCTCAGCTGCCCAGTTGAATGAATAGGAAGCGCTCTGAGGCTTCCAGCTCATTTAAAAACTGAAGCATAGTGAATACAGTTTACTATGCTTCAGTAATGAATGGGCACAGGAGTGATTGGTACCGATCGCTCACTGTGTTCATTCAGGAAAGGAAACTGCCAGTAAATGACATACCGTATTTATAGGTGTATAACACACACTTTTTCCTACTAAAAATAGAGGGCAAAACAGCAGTGTGTGTTATACGCCGATATATTAAAAAAAAAAGGCCAGGCAGTGCTGAGAGGCCGAGGGGGGTGGGTCGGGCCGAGCAGAAGGAAGGACGAGCGGTCGCTGTCATAGGAAGTCCCGCCTCCTATGATAGACAGCACAGTGGCCCAATGCTGGGAAGTGTTAATTCTATCATAGGCGCCACGACTTCAGATGACAGCGGCCGCTCGTCCTCCCTTCTCCTCGGCCCGCCCCGCCCCCCGCTCTGTGCAATGGCACTGGCGAGGCAGCAGTACTAGACACAGTGCTGGCGAGGCAGCAATACAGGACACTGCGCTGATGAGGCTGCATTCATGGGCACTGGTGAGGCTGCATTCATGGGCACTGGCAAGGCTGCATTCATGGGCACTGGTGAGGCTGCATTCATGGGCACTGGTGAGGCTGCATTCATGGGCACTGGTGAGGCTGCATTCATGGGCACTGGTGGCGAGGCTTCATTCATGGGCACTGGTGGCGAGGCTGCATTCATGGGCACTGGTGAGGCTGCATTCATGGGCACTGGTGAGGCTGTATTCATGGGCACTGGTGAGGCTGCATTCATGGGCACTGGTGAGGCTGCATTCATGGGCACTCGTGAGGCTGCATTCACGAGCACTGGTGAGGCTGCATTCACGGGCACTGGTGAGGCTGCATTCAAGGGTACTGGTGAGGCTGCATTCACGAGCACTGGTGAGGCTGCATTCACGGGCACTGGTGAGGCTGCATTCATGGGCACTGGTGAGGCTGCATTCATGGGCACTGGTGAGGCTGCATTCACGTGCACTGGTGAGGCTGCATTCATGGGCACTGGTGAGGCTGCATTCACGGGCACTGGTGAGGCTGCATTTGATTAAAAAAAAAAAAAGTTCTGAGTTCAAAGCTGTTTATTTCAAATTTAAGCTTTTTTCCTAAAATGTCCCTCCAAAAATTGAGGTGTGTGTTATACGCCGATAAATGCGGTAATTACCGACCCCTTTACCCGCTCTTCATCCTGAAACAGCCCCCTGTGTGTCCACAGCAGCTGCCGGCTGGAGAGGAGAGGAGGGATGCCGTCAGCACTGCAGGGGAAAGGGGCACACGGGGGGACCGGACAGCAGGCATGTGCTAGAACCACTATCCCTGCAGTGTACCCGGAAAGAAAAAAGGAAGGAGAAGCTGGCAGCATTGCAGGGTGAGGCAGAAGAGGTCTGGTGTCTGCATCAAGACAGTACAGCCAGGCCCTCAGAAGGTGCCAGGCCCCCCTTTTGAACTGATGGGGCCTGGGCCCAGTACAGGAGGGCTGGCTTTACTGCCTTATCAGTGGCCTTGAGCTATATTATATGGCTAAAGGTTTTATGGCTAAAGGTTTGAGGACACCAGACCATCACACCTAAAATGAGCTTCCCAGGACCAGTGCATTCAGGAGCAGCAGCGTAAAAACGCCTGACGCTGCTAAACGCGCCTAAACGCGGCTTAACGCTGTATATCGGCTTTTTAGCAGCGTCAGGCATTTTTTAAATTGTGAAAAATGTGATTGGTCACAAATAGAAGAGGGTTGTGTTTATTTAAAAACGCTGCTAAGGGCCGACGCGCCTAAACGTGCATTGATGCCAAAGCGAAATGCTGCGAAAGGAGTGTTTTTGATGCCGCTTTTTCCTGGCATCAGAAATAGCTTTGCAGGTCATTTTTTCTGACGCCCTGTGTGCATGGGGCCTTAGTGAGCAAGAAATAGCAGAAAGTAAAAAGTGTTCTTTCTCTTACGTCCTCCGACAGTCGCAGCCATTCATTAAGCCTTCACAAGTGGGAAATGGCGCCCTCTGCAGGAGCAAGCTAGGCAGTTTGAAAGGTTAATTAAAAACTTTCTACACTTAGACACACCTCCAGGGGGGCCATCCCTCAGCCAATATCCTGACACAGTTACTACTGTCCTTCAGTTTTATGCTGCCTAGCGTCAGGAGTAGGCTAGGTCTTCCCAGCTGGAACCTAGTGTCTCCGTTTCTTTGTTTTTTTCTTAAAAACCGTTTTTTCTTTGGAAAATAGCTTTTCGGTAGGTTGCGTCTTCCCACCCCTCACACCTGCACTGCTTTGGGACATTCCACTCGTGAAGGCTTAATGAGAGGCTGCGACTGTCAGAGGACTGCGAGAAAATAGAGTTTTTGTAAGAAACTCTTTTCTCTGAGTCCTCCGGCAGTCGCAGCCCCCACCCCTCTGGTTTTGGATTTTGGGGTTGTTGCCTTCTGGTACTGCTTGCTACAATGCTACAAAACTGAAAGACAGTAGTAACTGTGTCAGGATAATGGCTGAGGGACGGCCCCCTTGAAGGTGTGTCAAAGTGTAGAAAGTTTTTTATTAACCTTTCAAACTGCCTCGCTTGCTCCTGCAGAGGGCGCCATTACCCACTCGTGAGGGCTTAATGAGGGGCTGTGACTGTCGGAGGACGTAAGAGAAACAACACTTTTTACTTTCTGCTATTTCTTGCTCACTAAGGCCCCATGCACACTGGGCGTCAGAAAAAACGAGCTGCAAAGCTATTTCTGATGCCAGGAAAAAGCGGCATCAAAAACGCGCCTTTGCAGCATTTCGCACTGGCGTCAATGCGCGTTCAGGCGCATCGGCGCTTATCAGCGTTTTTAAATAAACACAACCCTCTTCTATTTGTGACCAATCACATTTTTCATTTTTCACATCTTAAAAAATGCCTGATGCTGCTAAAAAGACGATATACAGCGTTAAGCCGCGTTTAGCAGCGTCAGGCGTTTTTACAGCTTAACGCTGCTGCTCCTGAACACACTGGCCCTGTCGGAGGACTCAGAGAAAAGAGTTTTACGGTAAGTTCTTACAAAAACTCATTTTTTTTTATTTTTTTTTTCAAAATTGTTGGCCTTTTTTTGTTTATAGGGCAAAATATACAAACTACAGAGGTGGTCAAATACCACCAAAAGAAATCTCTATTTGTGGGGAAAAAAAATGACAGGAATTTTATTTGGGTACGGCATTGCATGAATGTGCAATTGTCAGGTAAACTAAAGCCCCGTACATACGTACCGATTGTCGGCCGTAAATATTCGGCCGACGATCAATCGGCCGATTGTAGGCTTGTTAGTATGATGCTTCCGACAGCAGACAGCGCATTTTCGGCCGAACAGAATCTGTCGTGCTGGCATTAAAATTTTAGTTGGCCAACACCAGAACGGCCGATTGTTCGCCAGTCAGTACAGATTTCGGCTGACAGACAGCAGATTAGCAAGACTGGGCATGCTCAGAAAAGAAAAAAGACAAGGAAAGTTAACCATCACATGACATCACTTCTGCAGTCGGCTGTTGTTGGCCGACAAAATTCGTGTGCAGTCTTTTGCAGTTTTCAACAGACACGACAGCCCTGGACAAAAGACGGCCGATCGTTCGGCCGACGATCAGTACGTGTGTACGGGGCTTAACGCAGTGCTGTCTTGCAAAAAATGGCCTGGTCAAGAAGGGGGGTAAATCTTCCGAAGCTTAAACAACTATGTTGGATGTATGTGTTGTGCCTCATTCAAAGTCCCAGTACAAATACATTGGTTGTAGGGCTAATTAAATCCCTGACGCCCTCCAGCCAGGAAATAGGGGTGACTCTATTTGGCTTGCTGCAGCTCCTAATGCACATGAAGAGAAGCTCACAGTGTGCAGTGAAATCAGAGTAAGTCATTTCCATCCAGGAGAGGAGCCGTAACAGCGGTGCAATACTGATGGGAATGTCGGAGTTCTGCTTTAACGCTTTTTACTTTACTATTTTAATTCCCCCAAGGCTAATATTTACTTACCCGCCGTCATTACTCATACCTTTATTTCCATCTTTCCAGCTTAAGGAAGTAAAAGAATTCAACGAAAGAATAACTTTTGTCACTCTGCCTGAAATATTATTTTAAGGCCAGTCAGACGTTGTGTGGAAGTGTAGCGGCTGTCCCGGTGATGGATGTTCAGGAGACAGGCTTTGTCAGAATGGCTCCGGTGCTCCTGCTTCATGTCTGTCGAGAATAATGACGGTGTCGGGGCGCTCTGCGGCGGATCTGGAAGGTTGCGGTGAACTTTCACAGTTTCTGCTTGACTAAAAGATTCGTCATCCTGGATCCTTAAAATTAGAGAATAAAAGACACGGACGTGAGTTTAACCACTTCAGCTCCAGAAGGTTTTACCCCCTTAACCACTTCTGGACTGGAAGGATTTTTCCCCCTTAACCACTTTACCACCAGAGGATTTTCCTGCTTAAAGCGGAGTTCCACCCTGGATTTTTTTTTTTTTTTAATACCCCCGGGACAGTCAGGGCTAGTACATTCCACAATGGCTAGCCTCTGATCTGTCCCGGGTTGCACTTACCTGTTAGGACAAATACTTACCTTGCAAACGTCTTGTCCAGCGCTGCCATCTCAGATGTGGGCAGCTTGAAGCCAGCGAGATCCCCTTCGGCGTCTTCTTCCGCCTTCTTTGGTCCCACGATGCTCTGCGCCGGCCCCGACGTCACTTCCGGGTCGCGTGCGTCATCCCTCTACAGCTTCTGGGCATGCCCAGAAGCTGTTTAGAAGGGGATGACGCGCGACCCGGAACTGACGTCGGGGCCGGTGCAGGCGCAATGATTCCTGGGAGCTATGACGTTCACCTCCCAGGAATCATTGCAGAGCCAGGAAGTGACGACGGGCCGCGGCCGAGGAAGGAGGAAGAAGGAAGTAAGGTAAGTATTTTTTCTTCGCTACGAGGTAAGTAAAAAAAAAAAAAATATGCGATTATCCATTTCTTTTTCAGGTGACCCGGAGCGAGAAGATGGAGGTAAGTATAAAAATAGGGTGGAACTCCACTTTAACATCCAGGCCACTTTTTGCAACTTGGCACTGCGCGACTTTACCTGACCTGATGCACGGTCATGCAACCCTGTACCCAAACAAAATTTACGTACTTTTTTTTCCCCCACAAACAGAGCTTCCTTTTGGTGGTATTTGATCACCTCTGCGCTTTTCACTTTTTGCGATATTAATAAAAAAAGAGCAAAAATTTTGCGAAAAAAATTGACATTTTCTACTTTGACAGTTAAAAAATATCCAACATATTCAATTTTTGTCATATATTTAGGCCAAAATGTATTTAGCTACATGTCTTTGACAAAAAAATTCTCAATGAGCGTATTTTTAACCGTTTTAAGACCGGAAGATTTTACCCCATTCCTGACCAGGCTATATTTTGCGATTCGGCACTGCGTTACTTTAACGGACAATTGCGCGGTCGTGCGATGCTGTACCCAAATTTAATTGATGTCCTTTTTTTTCCCCACAAACAGAGCTTTCTTTTGGTGGTACTTGATCACACGTGCGATTTTTAATTTTTGAAAAAAAGAGCGACAATTTTGAAAAAAAAAAAAAAACAATATTTTTTACATTCTGATATATAACATTCCCAAAAAAAAAAAATTAAAAACCAAATTTTTTTTAACATTTTAGGCCAATTTGTTTTCTGCTACATATTTTTGGTAAAAAAAAAAAAATCCCAATAAGCGTATTTTGATTGGTTTACGCAAAATGTATTGCGTCTACAAACTACAGGAAAAGATTTATGTCAATTTTTATTTTTTTACTTGTAATGGCGGCGATCTGCGATTTTTAGCAGGACTGCGACATTGCGGCGGACAGATGGGACCCCTAACTGACATTTCTGACACTTTTGGGGGTACCAGTGACATTACTACAGTAATCAGTGCTAAATAATATGCACTGTTACTGTATAAATGACACTGGCAGGGAAGTTGCCAGTGTCACATGAGCGGCGCTCGGCGCTCTGAAAACTGGTAAAGAACGGCTTATTTTTATAAAACACAGACACGGGCACACAGGATTATTAAACAGACTGTAAGCAGGTTATGAAACTTTAAATGAAACTACAGCAGCAGAAGGGGAGGGGGCGGGGCACTGACACAGAAGCAACAGGCAGGGAGGGAGGGGGGAGAAGAGGACAGGAGAGCTGCGGATGACAGAGGCATTTAAACTGACCATGGTGTCAGGGCTCAGCAGCCATGGTATACCGTGGTCAGTTTACAGAGGGGAGGACATAGCCAGGCAGGGTCAGCCACGCATTTTTGGTGATAGAAGGGGACAAATTACACAGCACAAGCACTGTGCTGTATACCATGCTTTGAGAGAACAGGATCAATTTTTTTTATTCATTTTTTATTTTTTTGTTAACCACTTAAGCCCCGGAGGATTTGGCTGCTAAACGACCAGAGGGTATTTTGCGATTCGGCACTGCGTGACTTTAACGGACAATTGCGCGGTCGTGCGACGCTGTACCGAAACAAATTTGGCGTCCTTTTTTTCCCACAAACAGAGCTTTCTTTTGGCGGTATTTGATCACCTGTGAGATTTTTTGATCACGCGCTATAAACAAAAAAAGAGCGTAAATTTTGCAAAAATAGCAATATTTTTCCCTTTTTTTTATATGAAATTCCCCCAAAAAAAATGTAAAAATCAAAATTTTTTAATATTTTCGGCCAATTTGTTTTATGCTACCTATGTTTGGTAAAAAAAATCGCAAAAAGCGTATTTTGATTGGTTTGCGCAAAAGTTATTGCGTTTACTAACAAAGGGAAAGATTTTTGTCATTTTTGTTGTTTTTTTTTTTAACGCGTAATGGCGGCGATCTGCGATTTTTTTTGCGGTACTGCGACATTGCGGCGGACAGATCGGACCCTTGACTGACATTTTTGACACTTTTGGGGTTACCAGTGACATTTCTACAGTAATCAGTGCTATATATATGCACTGTTACTGTAAAAATACACTGGTAGTGAAGGGGTTAACTTTATTTGGGAGGGAGGGGCTGTGTGTGTCCCTAGGGGCGTGATTCTAACTGTGATTGGCTGTGGCTTCAACTGTATGCAGAGTGATCAACGGATCTACATAGTAGATCCATGTGATCATCTCTCATACAGAGAGGAGAATGACAGGCAGCTTGTTTATACAAGCTGCCTGACTTTCTCCCTCTCCCCCGCCGATCGCAGAGTGGCCGGCGGCGATCGGGTCCGCCGGTCACATGCGCGGGGGGGCCCGTGACCACGCGGGAGCGGGAGCGCGCCTCCGGCGGCGCGCGCTCGCTCCCTAGACCCTCACAAGCTAGTGACGTAGCCCTACGTCACTTTGCCTGTGAGGGGCTGACCGCCCACGTAGATAGTCGTGCGGCGGTCGGCAAGTGGTTAACAAACGCTTTAAAAAACAAATTCTGCCTTTTAAAAATAAATACTCACGAGTCGCAGCTTGCGCGGTGACTGACGTCGCCTTCATGACATTGTGGAAAAGGTGCGGAGCACGGGTGACCTTAAAATGATGCCCCCCCCTTAAAAAATTTCTGCGGTCACCCATAAATGACATGATGGTTTTATTTTTCAACAGACCCCTATACAGAGAGGTATAGGTAGGCCGTCAGATCTACTACCCCCCCCCCCCCCCCCCATCAAGAGTACCTTATCTTTAATAGAGACAGACTTTACCCATAGGCATCCATGGAGAGGGAAAGGAACAGTGAAGCCCAAGCATTATGCAGCAATGCTAAGCAAAGAAGCAAAGCCTGCCTATGTAATGTACAGAATGATACGGCTGCCCCCATGTACATGTACAGTATATTCACAACCTATGTCTGGAAAAGAAACATCACTATGATTATTTAAGGTGTTGACACCAAGAGAAAAAGGTGACAGGGGAGGGACCATTTAAACAAAAGAATGCCAGCAAAAGAAATTAAAAAAAAAAAAGCAGCGGCGAGACAATGTAAATTACCCGGGACAGGCTCCTATTTGCCGGGACTGTCCCGGTAAAAACGGGACAGTTGGCAAGTATGGGAATCACATTGGTCTGTCAGCTTTGCTAATATTTGGGGCCGGAGATCTGAACCCGTCTGGTCCGGCTTTCATCCCAGATGAAGTCTGCAAATGTTTGTGTTCTGTTACAGACTGGGTTGTGAGTGTTGGCCAATTTGTTGGCTGATCAACAATGTTAATTTGTCTCAACTGGCTGCTCAACAATGTTAATTATACCCCCAAATTGGCACAAAATGTAAATGACGAACACTGTGTGCTGCATAATTGTGGGGCCGCTGCCAGAAGATTTTAAAGTAAATTATAGGATACTTTAATATAGCCAAGCAGATGCTGCAACCTTCTCGGAGGACAAAAATAGGAGGACAGTTTTCTATATGGAAGGGGAGAATAAGTGCTGTATTTACTTCTATTATGTATATAAAGGAGACCCCCATGTAAGGGGGGGGGGGCATTTCTTTGTGAGGGGGAATTCTTTGCTTGTGCTTTGCTGAAGTTTTTTTTTTTTCTTCTGTTCTAAATCATATCATGCTGATTACAAAAGAAAACTCCAAATAAAATGTAATTATCCATTTAAATTTGAATCATTCATTTATAATTATAATTTTCGGCCCTTAATTAGCCACTTCTGGACTGGAAGGATTTGACCAGGCAATGTTTTGCGATTCGGCACTGTGTTATTTAACCACTTGCCGACCGGTCACGTTGACCGTACTGCGGCAAAGTGGTTCGTTCCCGTCCAGCGACGTACACCCACGTCGCTGGACTCCTCCCCTTGTGGGCGGCGCGCGCGCGCCGCCGGAGGCTCGCTCCCGCTGTATTCAGTCACAGCGGGAGTCGGGCCAGGGGAGGAGCAGCGACGATCGCCGCCGCTCTTCCCCGATCGTCGGGGAATCGAGTTTGGAGTTTACACAAGCGGGCGGATCTCCTAAGTGATAGACAGTGACAGATTGCAGGGTTCAGCATAGCTGAACATGCGATCTGTCCCTGTGTCACTCAGTCACCTCCCCCCACACACGTCAGTAAGCACCAGGCATACATTAACCCCTCCCTCTCCAATAAAATTAACCCCTTCCCTGCCAGTGTCATTTTTACAGTAACAGTGCATATTTATAGCACTGATTACTTGTCGTAATTTCACTGGTAGCCCCAAAAGTGTCAAAAATGGCAGTCAAGGGTCCGATCTGTCCGCCGCAATGTCGCAGTCCCGCAAAAAAAATTGCAGATCGCCGCCATTACTCGTAAAAAAAAAAACACCAAAAATGACAGAAATCTTTCCCCTAGTTAGTAAATGCAATAACTTTTGCGCAAACCAATCAAAATACGCTTTTTGTGATTTTTTTAACCAAGCATAGGTAGCAGAAAACAAATTGGCCAAAAATTTTAAAAAAATTTGATATTTACATTTTTTGGGGGGGGAATTTCATATAAAAAAATGTGAAAAATATTGTTATTTTTTCAAAATTTACACTATTTTTTTGTTTATAGCTCAAAAAGTAAAAATCGCACAGGTGATCAAATACCACCAAAAGAAAGCTCTGTTTGTTGGAAAAAAAGGACGTAAATTTCGTTTGGGTACAGCATCGCACGACCGCGCAATTGTCAGTTAAAGTGGCACAGTGCCGAATCGCAAAAAGTGGCCTGGACGTAAGACAGCAAAATCCTCCGGTGGTAAAGTGGTTAACGGACAATTAGGCGGTCCTACAGCGCTGTACCCAAATAAAATTCATGTCCTTTTTTTCCCACAAATAGAACTTTCTTTTGGTGGTATTTGATCACCTGTGCAGTTTTTATTTTTTGTGCTATAAACAAAATAAAACCACAATTCTGAAAATATATATATATATATATATATATATATATATATTTAACATTCTGCTATATCCCATTCCCCAAAAAAAAAAAAAAAAAAAAATTAAAATCAAATTTTTCATCATTTTAGCCCAATTTGTATTCTGCTACATATTTTTGGTAAAAAAAAAAAAAGAAAAAATCACAATAAGCGTATTTTGATTGGTTTGCGTAAAGTTATCGCGTCTATACTGTAAAATTGCGCAAACAGAATTGCGGGACGCCTGTCGCTCTAAAAAAAGTACAAGAGTGTTTTTTGGGCGACATGTGTCCTGCAAATCTGTTTGCGCGATTTTACCGCGATTTATCGGGGACAAGCGTGGCAAAATCGCACCGCTTTTGGGGTGCCATTGCAAGTCATGGGGATCGCATGGGCTTTTCTCCATTTCCAATGATTCAGGATGGCTTATATGTGAATGGAGCCCGAGAATCAACTACAGACCTTTTACCTGCTTAACCACTTGCCGACCGCCCCAGGCAGATTTACGGCAGCAGGGTGGCTCGGCTGCGCATAATCATGTAGATCTACTTGATTATGTGCACGCGGTTTTGGCAGCAGAGTCACGCTGCTGCTGTAATTAGACACAGAGGTAGGCAGACCGCGGGGGGGAGTGGGCTCGATCCCCACCGGCCTCCCTCAATCTTCGGCAAAACTGACAGGAGAGCCGTCTAGTATGTAAACAATGTAAGACGGCTCTCCTGTCGGAGAGGCAGGGAAAGATTGTGTGTCTCAGCTAAGCGAAATCACCGATCTCTCTGTGCCTCTGTTCAATTTACCCCCCCCACACAGTTAGTAAGCACATCTAGGGAACACATTTAACCCCTTGATCACCCCCAGTGTTAACCCCTTCCCTGCCACTGTCATTTATACAGTAACAGTGCATATTATTAGCACTGATTACTGTAGTAATGTCACTGGTCCCCCCCCCAAAAGTGTCAAAAATGTCAGTTAGGGGTCCGTTCCGTCCGCTGCAATGTCGCAGTCCCGCTAAAAATCGCTGATCGCCGCCATTACTAGTAAAAAATAAATAAATAAACAAAAATTACATCTTTTTCCTAGTTTGTGGACGCGATAACTTTTGCACAAACCAATCAAAATTTGCTTATTGGGATTTTTTTTTTTTTTACCAAAATTATGCAGCAGAATACAAATTGGCCTAAAAGGATGAAAAAATTAGATTTTCAATTTTTATTTTTGGGAATGTTATATAGCAGAAAGTGAAAAATATTGTTTTTTTTTTCAGAATTGTCGCTCTTTTTTTGTTTATAGCGCAAAAAATAAAAATCGCAGAAGTGATCAAATAACACCAAAATAAAGCTCTATTTGTGGGGAAAAAAAGGACATAAATTGTATTTTGGGTATGGTGCCGCATGTCCGTTGTCAGTTAAATCAATGCAGTCCCAAATCGCAAAAAAATGGCCTGGTCATTAAGGGGGTAAAACCTTCCGGGGCTGAAGGGATTAATTGATGAAGAAATAACGAAGGAGAGGCCCACACCTGGCCATGAAACAGCCTTTTAAAAGGGGATGGCTATTCTTAGGCTCCATTCACACCTGGGCGTTTTTGAGCTCCAAAAACGCAAAAAAAAAACGTTCCAAAACGCCCAACAAGTAAAACCCCATTCATTTAAATGGCCCCTGTTCACATTTGAGCGTTTTAACGCCTGAAGCAAAACGCCTGTAGCTGAAAAAAGTACATGAGTTGGGCTGATTACCAGCGTTTTTGATAGATGTCAATGCCTGCCTCCAAAAACGCCTGAAAATCGCGGTAAAAATCGCAGTAAAAAAACGCTACGCTCAAGTGTGAATGCAGCCTTAAGAGCTGTAATTCTTAAACCCTTCCTCCGATTTGGGTGTACATACCCTCAAATTAAACCTGAGAGTGCGCACTTTCAGCCCATATCCATTACATAACTATAGCTTGAATATGTTTTGGTAAATACCTGAAAAAAAGCTAAAATTGTGCCTGTGTCCAAATTTTTTCTGACCCAGGGGTATAACTACAGGGGTTGCAATTGCAACTGGGCCCCATGCTCCAGGGGGCCTGTGCGGCTCCCCTGTACAGCTTGATAGGAGGGGTGGCGGGGGCAGCATGTAGACGAATCACTGTCACTGTACTCCTTTTTCCTCCTGTAGCTGCAGGAGGAAAATGGAGGAGATTGGTTGCTCTGTATGCTGCCCCCGCCACTCCTCCTATCCAGTTCACTTGTGTTCTGCTATCTCTGGGCCCCTGTGTGCTCCCCTGATCCCCCCCCCCCCCCCACTGTGCTCCCTTCCCTCTCCTGCCAGCTGCTGCAGGGGATGTGTCACAATAGAGAACCAGGAAGGGGTCGGTAAATATGTAATTTACCAGCTCCTTCCTTTTCTGAATGGACAGAGTCATAGTCAGTGACATTGTAAAAAAATAAAATAAAATGATAACAAATAATACAATTAAAATACCAAAAAATAAAACTACTGACACCAGTGGGTGAACTTCCAGGATCACAAAGGTCACACTTGCAACCGGGCCCTGGCATTCCACCACCATGGGGAGGCTCCAAGATGGCAGGAAGGGGGCCCACTGCAGAACTTGTGAAAGGGTCCCGCAACGAGAGTAAAGGGCCCCAGGATCAGTGGGAAGAGCCCCAGGCTTGAAGGGAAGGGCCCCGGCCAGGGGTCCGGGGGATCTATACTTCATGGTTTCTTTCACCGGGGCCCTGAAGGTTCTAGTTACGCCTCTGTATGGACCTGATTGTATATCCACCCCAATCTCAAGGACCGAACCTTATATAACTTGACTTACAAATGAACTGCAAGAATAATTCTAGGATGTAAAAAAAAAAAAAAAAAAAAAAATCGCTTTTCTAGCCTGTCGCCCAAATGCCATCTCTCTTCATAAAAGAGAAGAGTGAGAAATGAACAGACGCCAGGATCTATTTATATAAGGCGGAATGTAGCCTCAGCTTAGACACTTTGATGTCATCGCCGTACATCGCCTCCCCTGACAATGCCTCTGTATCCTTCCCCTGGGAGGAGTGGGAAGGTCCAATTATTTTCCCTCACACAGCGACAACGCAGCAGCGGGAAAACGCGCTGGCATCTTGTCTTGCGGAGAGTAAACACGATATTTATATTCCAACAATATAATAATCGTGCCACCGACACAATGGCAAGCGATTACCCAGTTAGCGGATAATGCTCTGACACAGGGAGAGGCTGCTAACTAGCTTGTCGTTGGAGAACAATCAAACTGATTGTTATTTAAAGGGGAAAATACGGCTTCTCTACACCTGTCAGTGCCGTAATGGGAACTGAAAAAGCCCCAAAAATAGGAAGACGCGGCAAAGCTTTATATATATATAGATCGCAGATATTGCAGCAAACAAATATGAATACCTCAATAAGTGTCATCCATGCAACAACATACATAAAAGTAATAAAAATGACAACCTACCAACACAGAGGCGTAACTAGAACCTGAAGGGCCCCGGTGCAAGAAACCATGAAGGGCCCCTCCGGACCCCTGGCTCAGGGCCCTTCCCTTCAAGCCTGGGGCTCTTCCCACTGATCCTGAGGCCCTTTATTACGGTCCCCACAGTGGGACCCTTTCACAAGTTCATCAGTGGGCCCCCTTCCTGCCATCTTGGGGCCTCCCCACGGTGGTGGAATGCCAGAGTCCGGTCGCAAGTGTGACCTTTGCGATCCTGGAAGTTCACCCACTGGTGTCAGTAGTTTTTATTTTTTGGTATTTTAATTGTATTATTTTTTTATCATTTTAATTTATTTTATTTACAATGTGACTGACTATGACTCTGTCCATTCAGAAAAGGAAGGAGCTGGTAAATTAAATATTTACCGACCCCTTCCTGGTTCTCTATTGTGACACCTCCCCTGCAGCAGCCAGCAGGAGAGGGGAGGGAGCACAGTAGGGGGGGGGTACCAGGGGAGCACACAGGGGCCCAGAGACAGCAGAACACAAGTGAACTGTATAGGAGGAGTGGCGGGGGCAGCATACAGAGGGACCAATCTCCTCCATTTTTCCTCCAGCAGCTACAGGAGGAAAAAGGAGGACAGTGATTTCTCTACCTGCTGCCCCTGCCACCCCTCCTATCCAGGTGTACAGGGGAGCCGCACAGGCCCCCTAGGGCATTGGGGCCCGGTTGCAATTGCAACCCCTGTAGTTACGCCCCTGTACCAACAGTTACATAGTTAGTCAGGTTGAAAAAGACACAAGTCTAGGGGCTGACTGGCAACTTTCGGCCCAGGGGGCAAGTACAAATCCGAGATAAAAAGACAAGGCGCCTCTAAGTGCAGTAGGCTCTGAGTATTTATTAGGTTAAAAGTATAAAAGCACTCACATTTGGTAAATGTGACATGGGCATAGCAAAGATCTGTCTAGAATCTTCCTGTGCTAAGTGGTTGCAATGAGGACATCCGATGATCCACTTCCTGTAGATGCGTCCTTTCGTCTGTGTCTCAGCTGAGTCGGCATGAGATTTCCTGAAGGCAGGGTGGGGACGCAGCGGCCGGTGTCCAATAGAGCGGGTGGTGGGCGGTTACATGTTTCGGAGCTCAGCTCCTTCGTCAGACCTCCACCCGCTGGAGGTAGAAGGACATTTATATAGGCAACTGGAATCGTTATTACATGGGACAGGTGCATTCAGGCAGAAGATAAATGGATAGGAAATCGATACCAGTATGTGCATACCCCTGAAAGCTGGTAACTATTGCACAATTATCGCACATGTGAATACTACATTACCATGTTGAAAATATTTCAAAATATATATAAAAAAGAAATATATATATATATATATATATATATATATATATATATATATATGTGAATATCTGATGTGAATGTACAATGTATATGTAAAGCGCTGCGTAAATTGACAGCGCTATATAAGTACCTGAAATAAATAATAAAAATAAATATATATATCTATATATATATATATATAAAAATTTATATAAAGACATAGTTCAAAGAGTATGCACCCTCAGGAGTAAATCAATTTTTGTTGAGAAAAAAGCAATCCCCCTGGGTGATCTATGTGCTAACTTTGTTGCAGATTCCTAACTTTTTCTGCTTATAACCACTTGGAGCCAACACCTCCTGACCCTTTAAAGAGTTTAGGATGCCAGGAGGCGGGGTTTATTGTTATGTGACTGCTGTGATTGGCTGTCACATGATCGTAAAGCTCCCAATAGCAACCAGTGATCAGAAGGTTTCTGCTCCTCCGGTAACTACGTGGGGAGCGCACAGGGCGCGTCTTTTGGCACAGCTGTATTTGCACTAATCCATACAAATATGCTGCTGCTTGGCACCAAGGTGCACTCGCTGAGAGGATGCATATTTGCATGCAGCTGGTGTCAAGAGGTTAAAGGGTAACGCCACTTTTGTTTAGAAAAAAAAAAACATTCCCCTCTGGGTGATCTACGTACATTGCAGGGGTTTTAACAAATTTTGTTGCAGATTCCTACCTTTTGTTATTCTGGAGAATGTGCACATGTGTGTCCATGTGCACAGTGAACCTGTATGGGAGTGGTTTCAAAACGATCAATTAGCTGCTGCACCTGCAGGGTTCTAATGAGGTAAGTGGCAGGGTCTGCATCCCTTTAGATGTGATTTCTCTTTGGGAGTGTCCACCCAAAAATTAAAAATTTTGTTGCAGGGGATGCCTGAAATCTGGCTTGTATCTTAGTGCAGACTTCTGGGAAAATTGGTGAGCCAATCACACAGGCAGGAAAATACATACCTAGGGGGCGTTCCTTACACCATCTGCAGGTAGCTATGTTGCATTGTACTTTACAGAAAATTACAGCACTGCAGAGTGAAAAGGAAAGGTCATTTTTAATAACATTCAATTACAATATGACTTGTGTCGCAATTGTATACGCTATATTATTGTTTTTTGTTTTTTTTTCTGATTCTCAATGCGAGGGTCTGGTGTTGGTTGTGAGTTAGTTCACATTTTCAGGATTTGTGAAAAGATGGACTATCTCTTTAAGGCAGGGGTCTTCAAGCTATGGCCCTCCAGCTGTTCAGGAACTACAATTCCCACCATGCCTAGTCATGTCTGTGAATGTCAGAGTTTTACAATGCCTCATGGGATGTGTAGTTCCGCAACAGCTGGAGGGCCGTAGTTTGAGGATCAGGAACTACAATTCCCATCATGCCTAGTCATGTCTGTTAATGTCAGAGTTTTACAATGCCTCATGGGATGTGTAGTTCCGCAACAGCTGGAGGGCCGTAGTTTGAGGATCCCTGCTTTAACCACTTAAGCCCGGAAGATTTTACCCCCATTCCGACCAGGGGGTATTTCGTGATTCGGCACTGCGTGACTTTAACGGACAATTGCGCGGTCGTGCGACGCTGTACCTAAACGAATTTGGCGTCCTTTTGTTCCCACAAACAGAGCTTTCTTTTGGTGGTATTTGATCAACTGTGCGATTTTTTGATCAAGCGCTATAAACAAAAAAAGAGCGTAAATTTTGCAAAAATAGCAATATTTTTCACATTTTTTTATATGAAATTCCCCCCAAAAAAAATGTAAAAATCAAAATTTTTTAACATTTTCGGCCAGTTTGTTTTATGCTACCTATTTTTGGTAAAAAAAAAATCGCAAAAAGCGTATTTTGATTGGTTTGCGCATAAGTTATTGCGTTTACTAACAAAGGGAAAGATTTTTGTCATTTTTGTTGTTTTTTTTAACGCGCAATGGCGGCGATCTGCGATTTTTTTTTGCGGCACTGCGACATTGCGGCGGACAGATCATACCCTTGACTGACATTTTTGACACTTTTGGGGTTACCAGTGACATTTCTACAGTAATCAGTGCTATATATATGCACTGTTACTGTAAAAATACACTGGTAGTGAAGGGGTTAACTTTATTTGGGAGGGAGGGGCTGTGTGTGTCCCTAGGGGCGTGCTTTCTACTGTGATTGGCTGTGGCTTGAGCTGTAAGGACACTGATCAACGGATCTACATAGTAGATCCATGTGATCAGTGTCTTTACAGCGAGGAGAATGACAGGTGGCTTGTTTACACAAGCTGCCTGACATTCTCCCTCTCCCCCGCTGATCGCCGAGTGGCCGGCGGACATCGGGTCCGCTGGTCACACGCGCGGGGGGGGGTCCGTGACCACGCGGGATCGGGAGCGCGCCTCCGGGGGCGCGCGCTCGCTCCCTAGACCCTCACAAGCAAGCAACGTAGCCCTACGTTAGTTTGCCTGTGAGGGGCTGACCGCCGACGTAGATAGTCGTGCGGCGGTCGGCAAGTGGTTAAGGACTGGTAAGCTGCAGTATATTACATTTATTTTTTTCAGTTTAGTACATTTGGGATAAGCTACAAAAATTCTTATAAATAAAGCATTATGTAAAAAAAAAAAAAGAAATGGGGTACTATACCCAACCTGTTCACTCTAGCAATAGAAACCCCCGAAGCATAAACACCAATAGGAAGCCGTATCTGCCCCTCTGCAGTAATCCTCATCCCATCCCCCATCCACCCCCCCCCCCCCCCCAAAAAAAATGTGGTCCGTATTTGCAGGGAATGGAGGCGGACTCCACAAAGTTGGAGGATACACAGTTTGCACTTTTGCAGACTTCTAAATGATCTTTTTCTGAATAAGAAGACGATTGGTGGGGTGTACAGAATGAAAGGAAATGATAAGCTCAGCCGGCGCATTGCTGAGTATTTTGCTGTGTCTGCGTTCTGCTCGGTGTGAGTCATTTCAGAGGGAGATGTTGGGGAAATAGAAATGATTGCCGCAGAAAGCGGCTTCATAGGGGAATGACGCAGACGTACAGATAGAGTTCATGGCGCTATCTCACCCTGCAGCTGGCCCGCTGTGTCCATCAATACTACTCTTATAGAAGTGGAGGTATATTTAGTACATCATTTTCAGCCTGTTCATGCAGATTGCAGGTTGGCAGATTCTTTTATATGTGAAACCTAATATTCACCAGAGACCAGCGAGGTTACCAAGAGTGCAGCCTATCCATGCACTAAAAATGCAGCCTATCCATTCACTAGAGACCAGTGACATCACTGAGAATGCAGCCTATCCATTCACTAGAGACCGGTGACATCACTGAGAATGCAGCCTATCCATGCACTAGAGACCGGTGACATCACTGAGAATGCAGCCTATCCATTCACTAGAGACTGGTGACATGACTGAGAATGTAGCCTATCCCTTCACTGAGAATGTAGCCTACCCATTCACTAAGTTTGCTGCCTATCAATTCACTAGAAACCAGTGACATTACTAGGAATGCAGCCTATCCATTCACTAGAGACCAATGACATCACTGAGAATGTAGCCTATCCATTCACTAGAGACAGGTGATATCACTGAGAATGCCGCCTATCCATTCACTAGAGACAGGTGATATCACTGAGAATGCCGCCTATCCATTCACTAGAGACCAGTGACATCACTGAGAATGTAGGCTATCCATTCACTAGAGACCAGTGACATCACTGAGAATGCAGCCTATTCATTCACTAGAGACCGGTGACATCACTGAGAATGCAGCCTATCCATTCACTAGAGAACAGTGACATCACTGAGAATGCAGCCTATCCATTCACTAGAGACCGGTGACATCACTGAGAATGCCGCCTATCCATGCACTAGAGACCGGTGACATCACTGAGAATGTAGGCTATCCATTCACTAGAGACCGGTGACATCACTGAGAAGGCAGCCTATCCATTCACTAGAGACCAGTGACATCACTGAGAATACAGCCTATCCATGCACTAGAGACCGGTGACATCACTGAGAATGTCGCCTATCCATTCACTAGAGACCAGTGACATCACTGAGAATGTCGCCTATCCATTCACTAGAGACCGGTGACATCACTGAGAATGCAGCCTATCCATTCACTAGAGGCCAGTGACATCACTGAGAATGCAGCCTATCCATTCACTAGAGACCGGTGACATCACTGAGAATGCAGCCTATCCATTCACTAGAGACCGGTGACATCACTGAGGATGCAGCCTATCCATTCACTAGAGACCGGTGACATCACTGAGAATGCAGCCTATCCATTCACTAGAGACCGGTGACATCACTGAGAATGCAGCGTATCCATTCACTAGAGACCGGTGACATCACTGAGGATGCAGCCTATCCATTCACTAGAGACCGGTGACATCACTGAGAATGCAGCCTATCCATTCACTAGAGAACGGTGACATCACTGAGGATGCAGCCTATCCATTCACTATAGACCGGTGACATCACTGAGAATGCAGCCTATCCATTCACTAGAGACTGGTGACATCACTGAGAATGCAGCCTATGCATTCACTAGAGACCGGTGACATCACTGAGAATGCAGCCTATCCATTCACTAGAGACTGGTGACATCACAGAATGCAGCCTATCCATTCACTAGAGACTGATGACATCAATGAGAATGGAGCCTGTTGATTACCTAGGTCCTAGAGCCTGGTAAAATGATTTGTAACTAGTGACACTAAGGCAGATGGCACAAAAAGTGGGAAATCAAGGATACAAAGCAGATTTGTTAAAAATGATCTACATTCAAACTTCCATGTAGCGCTATGTTAACAGCCTTGCTGGATATAATTATCAAAGAGTATTTGAATAGGTAAAATACCCGTCATGGAGAAAATGCTGCTCAGGGCTCCCTCCAGTGTTGGTTACACAATGAAAACCCAGGCATTGGGTTCCATAATTTCTACAGAGGAGGATGAGCGTTGGGATCTGCTCATGTTCTCATACATTAGAAACCACTGAAGGGAAAAGTGAAGCAGCAATTTCTCCAGGAAAAGTAACCATGTTCAGAACCTCAGTTACTCTTTCTATATCCTCCCTTCTAGATTGTAAGCTCTAAGGAGCAGGGCCCTCTAATTCCTCCTGTATTGAATTGTATTGTAACTGTATTGTCTTCCCTCGTATTGTAAAGCGCTGCGCAAACTGTCGGCACTATTTAAATCCTATATAATAATAATAATAATAATAATAATAATAATAATAATAATATATATCCATAACTACAAGGCTGATAATAAAGCTTTCTCCTAACATACGAGGATCGGCACATTTTAACCGCTTGCCGACTGCTCACAGTATATTTACTGCGGCAGTCGGCCCCTCACAGGCAGAGTGACGTAGGTCTACGTCGCTCGCCTGTGAGGCTCCCGCGCGGTCACGGACCCCCCCACGCGTGTGACCAGCGGACCCGATGTCCGCCGGTCACTCGGCGATCGGCGGGGGAGAAGGAGAATGTCAGGCAGCTTGTGTAAACAAGCCACCTGTCATTCTCCTCGCTGTAAAAACACTGATCACTCGGATCTAGTATGTAGATCCGTTGATCAGTGTCCTTACAGCTAGAGCCACAGCCAATCACAGTAAGAATCACGCCCCTAGGGACACACACAGCCCCTCCCTCCCAAATAAAGTTAACCCCTTCACTACCAGTGTATTTTTACAGTAACAGTGCATATATATAGCACTGATTACTGTAGAAATGTCACTGGTAACCCCAAAAGTGTCAAAAATGTCAGTCAAGGGTCCAATCTGTCCGCCCCAATGTCGCAGTACCGCAAAAAAAAAATCGCAGATCGCCGCCATTACACGTTAAAAAAAAAAACACCAAAAATGACAGAAATCTTTCCCTTTGTTAGTAAACGCGATAACTTTTGCGCAAACCAATCAAAATACGCTTTTTGCGATTTTTTTTACCAAACATAGGTAGCATAAAACAAATTGGCCGAAAATTTTAAAAAATTTTGATTTTTACATTTTTTTTTGGGGGAATTTCATATAAAAAATGTGAAAAATATTGTTATTTTTGCAAAATGTACGCTCTTTTTTTGTTTATAGCGCAAAAAGTAAAAATCGCACGGGTGATCAAATACCACCAAAAGAAAGCACTGTTTGTGGGAAAAAAAGGACGCCAAATTTGTTTAGATACAGCGTCGCACGACCGCGCAATTGTCTATTAAAGTCACGCAGTGCCGAATCGCAAAATACCCCCTGGTCGTTTAGCAGGAAAATCCTCCGGGGCTTAAGTGGTTAATAACGCTGCAGAGAACTGCAAAGTTCACCCATTCATGTTAATGATTCTTCTTTCCTTTTTGTACAATTCTGGTTTCCATTCTTCTGTACAGAGATGGATATGGCAGGGCAGACATACAGACAGTGATTTCATTATTCAGACAGCCGGCTCAGTAAAGTTCACAGAGTATAAATAGCAATGTGATATCTTCAGACTCATTGCAGCTCTTGTCATACACCGAGACAGCGCTGTCCCCTTCTTGTAGGGGAGGGGATTGGTTTACAAAATCCAGTTAGTTGGGTCTCACCATATGTGTGCCTCTCCCTGCCTTCCCCGGCGTAATAATAATCTGCCTGTAGCGCTCCGATGGATACATTGAAGTCGTAGTGTTGAGAACGAATACATTGTACCTGTAGTACTGAAGATGGAAACATTGTAACTGTAGCACTGTAGATGGATACATTGTACCTATAGCACTGTTTATGGATACATTGTAACTGTAGCACTGTGGACTGAAACATTGTAACTATAGCACTATTGAAGGATAATGGATACAATGTAACTATAGCACTATTGAAGGACAGTGGATACAATGTAACTATAGCACTATTGAAGGATAGTGGATACAATGTAACTATAGCACTATTGAAGGATAGTGGATACAATGTAACTATAGCACTATTGAAGGATAGTGGATACATTGTAACTATAGCACTATTGAAGGATAATGGATACAATGTAACTATAGCACTATTGAAGGATGGTGGATACATTGTAACTATAGCACTATTGAAGGATAATGGATACATTGTAACTGTAGCACTGTGGACTGAAACATTGTAACTGTAGCACTATTGAAGGATAGTAGATACATTGTAACTGTAGCACTATTGAAGGATAGTGGATACAATGTAACTATAGCACTATTGAAGGATAATGGATACATTGTAACTATAGCACGATTAAAGGATAGTGGATACAATGTAACTATAGCACTATTGAAGGACAATGGATACATTGTAACTATAGCACTATTGAAGGACAGTGGATACAATGTAACTATAGCACTATTGAAGGACAGTGGATACATTGTAACTATAGCACGATTAAAGGATAGTGGATACAATGTAACTGTAGCACTATTGAAGGACAGTGGATACATTGTAACTATAGCACTATTGAAGGATGGTGGATACAATGTAACTATAGCACTATTGAAGGATAATGGATACAATGTAACTATAGCACTATTGAAGGATAGTGGATACATTGTAACTATAGCACTATAGGGAAGGATGGAACATGTTTATTCTCTCGGAAGAGGGAAGGAATCTTATGGGATAAGAGCTTTAAGTGGATAGACAGTGCCATTGGGGTGGTTTTTTTTTTTTCTTCTTCTGTGTGTTTCGTTTTGTTTGTCTTGTTTTGTGAGTTTATAGGAGGTAAATGGAAAATGTGGGTGAAGGTGAAAGGTATTCATTATCCCCGGACTGGGAAACAGAAATGATACTACAATGTTTATTTGGGAAGAAAGGGAGAAGATATTTTCTGTGTATATTGTTTGATTTGAATGTCTATATTAATAGATTTTTGTGAAAATTAAAAATGAGACGTGTGAATATATATGGTACCTTAAATAAAGGTATAAAAATTGAAAAAAAAAAAAAAAACTATAGCACTATTGAAGGACAATGGATACAATGCTAACTATAGCACTACTGAAGGATAGTGGATACATTGTATCTTTATGATGTAGCTTTGAAAAGGAAACAGAACCTGCCTGAACAGATCCCAACCTGCAAAAACTCATTTCAGGGAGGTGGCACTCCGCCCCCCCTCGGTATACAGAGGTTTACTTCTTCTGATAGATATTAAAGGAACACTCTAACCACCATTACCACTTCAGTGATTTGAAGTGGTCATGGTAGTAGGAGTCAGAAACACTGCACATGCTGGGATATTTACAGTTATGTGCTGGGGGCTAGTTGCACCCCTAGGACATGTGACTTATTGCTGGTGGGTACTGCTGGCAGTTACTGCTGGCTGGTACTGCTGTTGGGTACTGCTGGTGGTCACTGCTGGTGGTTACTGCTGGCTGGTACTGCTGGCGGGTACTACTGGCGGCTACAACTGGCTGGTTCTGCTGGTGGGTACTGCTGGTGGTCACTGCTGGTGGTTACTGCTGGCTGGTACTGCTGGCGGGTACTACTGGCGGCTACAACTGGCTGGTACTGCTGGTGAGTACTGCTGGTGAGTACTGCTGGTGAGTACTGCTAGTGGTTACTGCTGGCTGGTACTGCTGATGGGTACTTCTGGTGGGTACTGCTGGTGGTACTGCGCTGGCTGTTACTGCTGGTGGTTACTGCTGGCAGGAAATGTAAGGAGCAGCCCTGGAGGCGAGGAAGCATGCAGAGCTTCCTGTATCTCTCCTCCTTTCACAGGCAGAGTGCATTTGATATCACTCCACCTGTGACAGGAGGACAGAGCCGAGCCAGAACTATACAGGAAGCATTGGCTCATTGGCTCCATTTTGACAGCTGAGCTGACAGCCCGGAGCTGGGATATCCGCAGTGCAGCCTGCATGCAGGAGATCGGTATTAAGGGCAGGGCTTTTAAATTAATTACAAAAAAAAGGAGAGCAAATTTTGTAAAAGGGCACTTCGGGCATAGAGGGGCAAATGGGCAGGTGCTTAAGCAGCCTTCGCTCCCCACCTCTGCAAGTGCTTGGTGTATAGATGCATCTGTATTGATTAGACTGTCCTCATTGCAAGGGAATTTTCCCCAGTGCTTAGTGAATGAGGGGGAGCTCTGCTACCTTTCATCGTCCAATCAAATGCAAGCAATGAAATATTTTTTTTTTCATTTTCCTTGCATGTGATTGGGTATCCTTTGCAAAGTGAAATATACCGCATTCACTAAGCTCTGGGAAAATTCCTCTACAAGGTGAACAGCCTATTTTCTGTTAGTAAACCAAACCCATTGTATCTGTAGCACTGTGGATGGATACATTGTATCTGTAGAGCTGTGGATAGATACATTGTAATTGTAGCACTGCAAATGGATACATTGTAACTGTAGCACCGTGGATTGATACATTGTAAGTATAACACTACTGATGGATACATTATTACTGTAGCGCTGTAAATGGATACATTGTAACTGTAGCATTGCGGATGGATACATTGTAACTTTAGCACTGTGGATAGATGCATTGGTATTGATTTACTAAAGGTGAATAGACTGTCCTCTTTGCAATGGAATTTTCTCAGGGCAACTCAACCCTTCCGCTCTCCGTTCCCTCCACATATTTTCCACATATGGGATTAAGGTCTAGAGACTGGCTTGGCCTCTCCTGGACCTTAATATGCGTCTTCTTGAGCCACTCCTTTGTTGCCTTGGCCATGTGTTTGGGTCATTATCATGCTTGAATACCCATCTACGACCCATTTTCAATGCCCTGTGTGAGGAAGGAGGTTCTCACCCAAGATTTGATATTACATGGCCCCGTCCATCATCCCTTTGATGCGGTGAAGTTGTCCTGTCCCCTTAGCAGAAAAACACCCCCAAAGCATAATGTTTTCACCTCCATGTTTGATGGTAGGGATGGTGTTCTTGGTGTCATAGGCAGCGTTCCTCCAAACATGGCGAGTTGAGTTGATGCCAAAGAGCTCAATTTTGGTCTCATCTGCCCACAACACTTTCACCCAGTTCTCCTCTGAATCATTCAGATGTTCATTAGCAAACTTTAGACGGGCCTGTGCATGTGTTTTCTTGAGCAGGGGGTCCTTGTGGCTGCTGCAGGATATTAGTCCTTCACGGCGTAGAGTGTTACCAATTGTTTTCTTGGTGACTATGGTCCCAGCTGCCTTAAGATTATTGACAAGATTCTCCCGTGTAGTTCTGGGCTGATTCCTTACCATTCTTATGATCATTGAAACTCCACGAGGTGAGATCTTGCATGGAGCCCCAGACCAAGAAAGATTGACAGTTATTTTGTGTTTGTGCCATGTGCGATTAATCACACCAATTGTTGTCACCCTCTCACCAAGCTGCTTGGCCATGGTCTTGTAGCCCATTCCAGCCTTGTGTAGGTCTACAATCTTGTTCCTGACATCCTTGGACAACTTTTTGGTGTTGGCCATGGTGGAGAGATTGGAATCTTATTAATTGATGGCTTCTGTGGACAGGTGTAAAAAGCTGAGATTAGGAGCACTCCCTTTAAGAGAGTGCTCCTAATCTCAGTGCGTTACCTATATAGAAGACACCTGGGAGCCAGAAATCTTGCTGATTGATAGAGGATCAAATACTTATTTCACTCATTAAAATGCAAATCAATTCATAACTTTTTTAAATTTGTAGCACTACTCCCTTGGGAGCTGCTGGTTACGGGTTCCCCTGGGACATCGGGTCCGCCGGTCACACGCACTGACTCCTCAGTGAATGAGCCGCAGCGGGCGCGTGCCTCAGCGGGGCGCGCGCTCGCCCGCTATTGGCTCACAAGCCGGTGACAGGCTAGTGACGAACCGGTACGTCACTCTGCCTGGCCGGGGCTGACCGCCGCAGTATATTTACTTGCGGCGGTCGGCAAGTGGCTAATGCATTTTCCTATCACCCACCTAGGAGGGTGCTACACGTTTTTCTGGATATTTTTGTTGTTATTCTGTCTCTCACCGTTAAAATAAACCTAGCATTAAAATTTAAAAGATTTTTAATACATTCCTGAACAATTTTTGCTGAAGTGGATCAATGAGCAAAATGATGAGTTTCCGCTTCCCCAATGGCGAAATTGGTAAATCTGCAATCAATTTGGCTAAGAAATGCCCCCAATCTTTACTTTCTCTTTTACGATGGGAAGAGACGAAACGTTAATCAACTGAAAGAAGAGGCAGCTGGGAAATCTAATCGGTGATTTCCAAACAAAACTGGTAATGAATTGATTTTGATATTGCGTTGATGGGGCAACAATGAGAGTTTTCTGCCGACACGGGAATGTTTGAAGACAGAAGAGGCGGTATTGATCTCCTTCCCCGGGAACCATATTGTGTCTCATGCAGTAATGAGGCATTTCACATTGTTCTATCTGTGCCAATTGTGGGATGATGCTGACCCAATTTTTGCTGCTATTCCTGGCGCCGTTGCCTTCAGATCTCCGTGTTGGTGAATGAGAACCTCACAGAGGGGTGCAGAGTAGCGAACTCCCAGGCACAGTTTCCAGCTTCTATCTGTGGTGTCCTCTCCGTGACACCAACATAATTAACGCCTTGCTTGCCGGTCATGTATCACCCAAGACGTTCCCACTGCTATGCAATGCAGCTATTACTTCTCAATTTTAAGATTTTTGTTACTTTAAAAGTAGATATAATCTGTAACTAAATGACATTAACCACTTAAGCCCCGGAGGATTTGGCTGCTCAAAGACCAGGGGCTATTTTGCGTTTGGGCACTGCTTGAATTTAGCAGACAATTGCGCGGTCGTGCGACGCTGTAGCCAAATGAAATTGACGTCCTTTTTTTCCCCACAAACAGAGCTTTCTTTTGGTGGCATTTGATCACCTGTGCGATTTTTATTTTTTGCGCTATAAACAAAAAAAGAGTGTCAATTTTGAAAAAATAGCAATATTTTTCAAATTTTTTATTTGAAATTCCCCCCCAAAAAAATGTAAAAATCTAATTTCTTTAACATTTTAGGCCAATTTGTTTTCTGCTACATATTTTTGGTAAAGAAAATCGCAATA
Organism: Pelophylax lessonae; assembly: GCF_965119305.1. Lineage (NCBI taxonomy): Eukaryota > Metazoa > Chordata > Amphibia > Anura > Ranidae > Pelophylax > Pelophylax lessonae. The sequence continues at coordinate 276,035,102 of NC_138775.1, read as the reverse complement.
AGCGTATTTTGATTGGTTTGCGCAAAAGTTATTGCGTTTACTAACTAAGGGAAAGATTTATGTCATTTTTAATGTTTTTTTTTTAACTAGTAATGGCGGCGATCTGCGATTATTAGCGGGACTGCGACATTGCGGCGGACAGATCGAACCCCTGACTAACATTTTTGACACTTTTGGGGGTACCAGTGACATTACTACAGTAATCAGTGCTATATATATGCATTGTTACTGTAAAAATGACACTGGCAGGGAAGGGGTTAACTTTATTAGTGATCAAGGGGTTAAGTGTGTCCCTAGGGGCGTGATTCTAACTGTAAAGGGGTGTGGCTTTTGATGTAACCACAGAGACATATGATCCTACATAGCAGGATCGTATAATCTCTGCAGTTACACCAGGGAGAATGACAGGCGGCTGTGTCTCCAGCGGGAGATCGCGAGTGGCCGGCGGACATCGGGATCCCAGTGAACGAGCGGGGGCGGGAGCGCGCCTCCGGCGGCGCGCGCTCGCCCCCTATTGGCTCGCAGGCGAGTGACGTACCGGTACGTCACTTTGCCCAGGAGGGGCTGACTGCCGCCGTTTATAGTCGTGCGGCAGTCGGCAAGTGGTTAAAGAGATATGAAACCCAAAAGTAAATATTTATTATATTGCATCTTTCCAATTCTTTTTTTTAGGCTTTCTTCTTTTTTTTCATCTTGTGATCTAGCCAGCAAGTCTGTTGTTTTTCAAAACCTTAACAGGGCCAGAACAAGGGGTGGGCAGGAGGGACGGTTGCATTGGGCGCAATGGTTAATTGCAGGGATGAGGGGGGCGCCTTGACCCTAACCCTAAGGGAAGGAGGGGCGCAGTTTGGCATGCTGGGCACTGGATGACCTTGTCTCCCGGCACTGCCTCAAGCAGAATGTATCAGTTTACATGGATGAGACTAACCACTGCTGACAGGGGCGATTACAATGATCAGCTTTTATTTATTCATGTAAAACCTTAATCCCAAAAGGAAAAAAAACGTTTTGCTGTAACTGATTAACCACTTTACCACCGGTAAAGTTACCACTTGATCACCGCCGCTCCTCCCCTGGCCCGACTCCCGCTGTGACTGAATACAGCGGAAGCGAGCCTCCGGCGGCGCGCGCGCGCCACCCACAAGGGGAGGAGTCCAGCGACGTAGGTCTACGTCGCTGGACGATATCGAGCCACTTTGCCACAGTACCAGCTCAGTGAGCGGTCGGCAAGTCGTTAAAAAGTACGAGCTGGAGGTTGGCTTTAATTTGTTAGCATAGGCGTGAGCACAGGGTGTGTCAGGTGTGTCTAGGCACACTCCAATCACCCTGGGCAGTGCCGATCTCCCCTGCTTCCTCGCACCCCCTGTCTCCCCCCTGCAGTGCTACCAGCTTCCCTCCTCTACAGCCGGCTGCTGCAGGGGATGTTTCAGGACTAGACCCCCATACAGTGAGTAAAATAAGTATTTGATCCCCAAGCAAAACATGACTTAGTACTTGGAGAAACCCTTGTTGGCAAGCACAGAGGTAAGATGTTTCTTGTTGATTACCAGGTTTGCACACATCTCAGAAGAGATTTTGGTCCACTCTTCTATACAGATTTTCTCTAAATCCCTAAGGTTTCGCTCCCACCATAACTTTTCTATAGAATTAAGGTCTGGAGACTGGCTAGGCCACTCCATGACCTTGATGTGCTTCTTCTTGAGCCACTTTTTTTTTTGCCTTGGCGGTATGTTTTGGGTCATTGTCAAGTTGGAGGACCCATCCATGACCCATCTTCAGTGCTCTGGCAGAGGGAAGAAGGTTCTCATCCAAGATTTTGCAGTACTTGACCCCATTTATTGACCCCCTCAATGCAGCAAAGTCAGTCCGTACCTTTAGCAGAGAAACAGCCCCAAAGCATCATGTTTCCACCTCCGTGCTTGACAGTAGGGATGATGTCCTTAGAGCCACAGTCAGCATTTTTCTTCCTCCAAACACCTCGAATCCCCCTCCTCAAGGTACAGTCATGCCAATGAATATCTAAATGATTCGGGGAAGGATTGGGAGAAAGTCCTGTGGTCAGATGGGACCAAAATTGAGCTCTTTGGCATTAACTCGACTCGCCGGGTTTGGAGGAAGAAAATTGCTGACTATGACCCTAAGAATATCATCCCTACAGTGGAAACATTATGCTTTGGGGCTGTTTCTCTGCTAAAGGTACAGGCCAACTTTGCCTCATTAATGGGCCAAAGGACAGGGCCATGTATTGTAAAATCCTGCATGAGAACCTTTTTAGAACACTGAAGATGGGTCATGGATGGGTCTTCCAGCATGACAATGACCCAAAACATACCGCCAGGGCAACAAAGGAGTGGCTCAAGAAGAAGCACATTAAGGTCATAGAGTCGTCTAGCCAGTCTCCAGACCTTAATCCTAGTGATCGACCGATATCGTTTTTTTTTTACCGCCGATACCGATATTTTGTTCATCGGATATCGGCCAATATCTGCCGATATTTTCGGACAATAATTTGTTTTTTTTTTAATGTCTACAGGTACTGTGGTGGAGGGCTCTGGGGGTCTAAAAGACCCCAAACTCCTCCTCTGCACTTAAAGCATTCAAAACTCCAAGTTTGGCTGTTTTGAATGCTGTAAGATTTTGAATTCAACGCCGCCAGTACCCGGAAGTGATGTCATGACATGACATCACTTCCGGGTACTCGGCGGCGCCGAATTCAAAGAAATGGAGACTCGGTCAGACGCCGGCAGTGCAGATGGAGACCTGGTCAGACGGTGGAGGTGGAGGTGAAGGTAGGATGCCCGGGTCTCCCGGTGGAACAGGAGACCCGGCGAGCCGCGGAGGCCTGCGGGAGGGGGTGGGACGTCCCCTCCCGCTCCTTGGAATGACAGCCGAGCGGCTTCTCAGCCGCATCAGTTGTCATTACAAGACAGCCGACCATCGGCTATGGACACCGGTACCGGGGTAATGTCTCTAGCTGCAGGCATCACCCCGGTACAGCACTTTCCCAAAATATCGGCAATATCGGTAAATCAAAAGCCGATTCCAATATATCAGGGAAAGTCCATATCGGCCCTCGATATATCGGCTTTGCCGAGAATCGGTCGATCCCTACTTAATCCTATAGAAAATGTATGGAGGGAGCTGAAACTTTAAGCCGCCAAGAGACAGCAGAGAAACCTTCATGATTTAGAGAAGATCAGTAAAGAAGAGTGGACCAAAATCCCTCCTGAGATGTGTGCAAACCTGGTCACCAACTGCAAAAAATGTCTTACCTCTGTGCTTGCCAACAAGGGTTGCTCCACCAACCACTAAGAGCCGGTCCACACTAGCGCGACTTGTCAGGCGACTTGTCAGCCTGACAAGTCGCGGTCCCTCACGGTCCATTGACCCGCTCCGACTTAGAAAAAGGGTCCTGTACTACTTCGGGGCGACCTCGGAGCGACTTGCATAGACTTCCATTATGTGAAGTCCCTGCAAGTCGCTCCGAAGTCGTGGTGCATGGTAATGCACAAGTCGCCCCCGAAGTAGTAAGGAGTCGTGTCGCCTCAGTGTGAACCGGCTCTTAGTCATGATTTGCTTGGGGATCAAATACTTATTTTACTCACTGAACTTGCTGCAACTTAATTTATAACATTTGTATCATGTGCTTTTTCTGGATTTTTGGTGGATTTTCTGTCTCTATTATTTGAAATACACCTATGATGATAATTTTAATTTCTTTGTAAATGGGCAAACTTACTAAATCTGCAGGGGATCAAATAATTATTTTCCCCACTGTATGGGGGTCTAGTTCTAGTTTCCACTGAGGCACGCATCACGTGCAGCTTCGGAGAATTATGCTAGGCATAGAAAATACCAGTGAAAGCCCAATATGTATGAACCCCAAGACACCCCATAGATGAGTTCGTTTTTTTTTTTTATTGTTCAACCAGCAGTTTGAACAAAAAAAATCTGACCCAATTCCCCCATCCACATTTGCAATCTGGATGGGGGAATCCTCCCCACAGGGTTATTGTATTCTGACAATGGGAGCCTTTCCTGCCATCAGAACACGTTGCAGGCTATAGTGGGCAGCGCTGATCGAGCGAGGAAAATAAAGGCGGTTGTACAGAAATCGATCGGTAGATCGGTAGATCACCTTCTGTACAACCTTTCTGCCCATGCATGGCTCAGAATTCGGCCAGTCCCTGCTGAACTGAAAGGATTTCCACCTTTATGATACTGTTGGGCAGAGCAGGAAAATGATTCCCTTCTCATTATACTTTGTTACCTTATTTTTGTTACATTGTTTATGTAGAGGATTTTACAGCGCCCCCCTGTGGTCAGTGAGAAATCATCCCTTTTATTTCTTGGTTCTATGTGGACAGCTGGGTCTGGTTATGTAAAGTCCGCGGAATGTTCACAAACACACGGCATTGTTTACAAATCCAGCGCGACCGCAAGCAGAATCGCAGCTTTTCCCATGAGTGAGCCGCGGTGAATAAAATGGCTTTCCGGCTTTGCTAGGAAAGAAACGATCCCTTACATAAACTATATACATCGCCAGGGTTTTAGCAAACTTTTTTTTTTTTACAGATTTATACTTTTTTCTGGTGGAAAAGTTGTGACCAATTCCTTCCTCAACAAAATAAGGTCTGCGTAAGGCCCCTTTCACACGGGCGTTTTCCGATCCGGTCTGCCTGAAAAACTTTTTCAGTCTTTCAGGCGGATCGGATCGGATGCTCCATGCAGTCCTATGGAGCGGCGGATGTCAGCGGTGACATCCTTGCTGTCACCCGCTGCTATCCGATCCGATCCTGTCTGTGAAATCCGGACGGATGGAAACCCTGTGTATAATAGCTGCTAGCGATAATCGCATGTAAAATTCGACAGGCTGATTTTACCCAAGTTGATCGATCGACTAAGTAAAAAAAAAAAGGAACAAAAAAAGCACCTGTGCAGCGTCCCACTCAGGACACGTGGGAACTGCAAATGTATTATTTCTTTGTCATCGCTATATTGCATGTCATTTTGCATTTGTCATTTGTCAATCCCTGTTCATAGGCTGGTCATGTGTGCTTCATACTTCCCACCACAAGATGGGGATAGCACCACTCTGGGATATCTATCCCAGCTCAGGTTTATCTGTGGTCAGTTGTTCAGTTCAGGAAGTGAGTGTACAGAGAGAAGCTCCATGTAGAGGTTAGTGAAGGTCAGTCCTAAGAAGGGACAAATTGGAACTGCTAAAATCAAAGGGTAAAAGCCACCAAACGGCAGCAACTGACCTTTGAGAATAAAGGTGAAGGATTTCTTAGCCACTGGCAATCTCACCAATTTCACTGGATTCAAAAGGTACCAGAAGCCAAATCAGAAACAAGTAAGCATTATACTGAACCACAGCCTGAGACAAGACCTACCAAAAACTATTAACAGTGGATCAGCAGAATTCCTCTATTTACCCAGAGACTGTATTCTATCTGGATGTTTGTACTGCAATCAAAACCAGTCACAGTAAAAGTTGTGAGTTGTATCCTACCTACCACTGTCTACCTCATTCTTCACTTTTGCTATTACAACTGGTTGTACCACCATTAACGGTACTGGCGTCACGACAAATACCATCAAGGGACCCAGCCACCACAAGCACTCTAAACACCCCTGTCATCACGGGCACCTCAACCACCATCTTGGCTGGCGTTTCCCTATCACAGAGCGTGCCCCGGAGGATTTCGTGCTGTCTTCCTCTTCACTGTGCGACCAGCCCAGGGAGGCTTTCTGCTAACCGTGAGTAAACCGATGAACTGTATTATTGGTGTCTATCATCGGCCCACCGTGCACCTCACGTGTCGCCCCTGCGGTTCTGGCTCGTCGCATAAAAATTTGGCGTCACGAACAGGATGCTAACCCCTGCGCCTTATGTAAAAGACTGTCGCATCAGAATAAGCCCCTTTGCTTTATTGAGAGACTGTTTACTTATTGCACACTGTGTGGGGCCACAGAACTGTTTAAACTGTTTCAAAGTCGCATGGAAGTGTTATCCCAGTTATCAGCATAAAAATCGCAGCATCCAAAGAGAGGAAATCAGACATTTGTGTGTCAACAAAACTGCTTGCTGTATTTGAATTGACTGTTTCTATTCACTTAAAATGGTTGCCGGAGGCCTTCATGTTTAAATATTTCTGCGCCATCACTGTGGATAAGTTAGTGACACCCCCTGCAGAGCGGGAAAGTTTGGTGCCACCCATTTATGCAAAATTGTCCAGCCAGCCCGCCTTACCTTTGCTGTGTCAATCCTGGGAGGAGAGTGTGACAAGCGCACGCCCCAGAAGTCGCGAGACTTCGCATGCGAGCAAAAGAAGAGAAAATAATCGCATTGCTTGCTGTCCGAGCAGTAATCGCAACCTGTCAGCTGCCTCTACTAACTATAAGGAGCACTAATAGCAGGAACTTTGCCAGAGACCCAAAATCAACTTTGTTGCAGCATTGTATTCAGCTGACATTAAATTCTTAAAGGGCCATACACCCGCAAGACAACGGTCGCCCATAGCAACGCCGCACAAAAAGTGTCTAAAAACGCATTTGACTTACCTAACTAGAATTCACCTGCTGTTACCATGTCTGTGCAGGAAGATAACATGCAGCCTGACCTCAGCGGACCCCCTGCAGCAGCCGCAGTCGGTCCCAGTACAATACCAGCCGCTGCAGTACCAAGCTTAATGCCTTTAACCATGCCTTATTATTTTGGAGCCCCCTGGTTCCCACGATATTCTGGAGAAATTCATACTTTAAGGGACTTTAAAGAAAAAATTCTTGCTGTGTTCAGATTGTACCCTGTATCCTCAGAGCAACAGATGGAGATTCTTCTTGCACAATTGGAAGGAGCTGCGCTCAGAGAAGTGAAATCTTGGCCGAGCTCAGAGAGAAGGACCATGGAGCAGATTTTTGAACGTCTCTACACCACCTTTGAACCCAGAACCGTGTCAGAAGTCAAGATGAGGTTCTTCAGCAAGAAACAGCAATCTGGTGAGTCACTCAGAGACTTTGCATTATCTTTGCACGAAGCCCTTAGAGCTGTTGTCCAAGTAGACCCCCGTGAGGCAGAGAATCAGGACAAAACCCTGAAAGAACAATTTATTGAAGGCGTCCATACAGACAATCTAAAGAGCCAACTAAGAATGTTAGCCGCCCAACATCCAGGAGCTACCTTCTTAGATTTTAAACAATTAGCTATCAGCATACTGGGAAAAAGCCCACCAACAGAACCTGTTAGATCTGTTGAAGTGCCTGTATCACAGCTGGTTACCCCTGCAAAGTCTTTACCTATAGTCAGTCAGGCAACCCAAGCTCCAGTTCCTAACGCAGTTGCCGCCTTGACTGAGCAAGTCCATTTCCTGACTAAAAGTCTGGAGAAAGTCCACCAAAAGTTGGAACAATGGGAGAAACCATTAATGCTAGAGGATGAGAAACCTGTTTCCAGAAGACTCTTCCCTTCTAATTATAGAGAGACTTATTCCAGAAATTCTGGCGGACGCCTCCCTGATCGCACTAGTACCCCTAAGCGGCCAATCTGCACATACTGTCACAAACCAGGCCATACAGAAGCAACCTGCTGGCAGTTAAACAGGGAAACCCCCGAGGCCAAGGACCACCCCTCGGGAGGTGAACCAATAGGTCCAGAAGATCCCCACTGGATGCCAAGATACGTAGGATCCCGTCCAGAAGTGGCACTTCAAATAAATGGAGTTCCTTTTATTGCCCTAGTTGACACCGGATCCCAAGTCACCACTATCCAACAAGCAGCCTTTGAAAAATACTGGAATCAAAATCAGCTTACCCAGCCTCCAGAATCCTGGCTGAGTCTCATAGCCAGTAACGGCAAACCCGTACCAGTCCATGGTTATTGGGAACCTACCATTCAAGTAGGAGGAACTACACTACCTCGACAAGGCCTTATTGTGGTACGAGTCAGAGACAATAACCCTAACCCTCCAATAGTCCTAGGAATGAATGTCCTCAGAAACTGTTATGTTGAGATGCTAGAAGCCTTGCACCAGTTAGTGCCTACTGCCTCTCCTGATTCTAAGAAGGTTATCCAACAAACCATCCGTGTACTAAATGCGCAACAGAGATTCACCAACGAAAAAGGAGAAATTTGCTGTGCCCGCATCCGGGATAAGCAACCTGTGATCCTCAAACCCAACACCGAAACTCTCCTGTGGTGCCGAGCTGTAGTCGGAATTCAAGGTCAAGACTACCAAGCCCTGGTAGAGCCTGTTGTTTTGGAAGACTATCCTCTAGTTAGAGCTGCAAGAAGCCTAGTAACCGTCTCTGAAGGTAAAGTGCCTATTCGACTCCTAAACTTGAGTGATAGCAGTGTAACACTAACAAAACACCGTCCTATCGCACAGCTAATCCAAGTCACTTTTCAAGATGTCATCAGTGTGGCTACAGCTACCACAGAAGAAATTACCAAGAGACAGAACCCACAGGACCAAAATGTAAACACATCCTGGTGGAAAGAACTTCATGTGGGAGATGCTTCCACACCAGCAAACCAAATTGAGGGAGTACTAAAAATTGTGAAGGAGCTTCACCGTGCCTTCAGTAAGCATTCCACAGACTATGGAGAAGTGGATATCATCAAGCACTCCATCCCTACAGGTTCACACCCACCGATCAAGGAAAGATATCGGCCTATACCACCAACTATGTACCAATCCGTAAAGCAAATGATCCAAGAGATGAAGGACTCCAATGTCATTAGAGACAGCCATAGTCCATGGGCTGCACCTCTAGTCCTTGTCCGTAAAAAGGATGGTAACATCAGATTCTGTGTGGATTACAGAAAAATTAACCAAATCACCCACAAGGATGCTTACCCTTTACCACGCATAGAGGAATCTTTGACAGCTTTAGGATCTTCAGCCTACTTCTCTACCCTTGATTTAACCAGTGGATACTGGCAAGTACCAATGGCACCTGAAGATCGTGAGAAGACTGCATTTACCACTCCTATGGGCCTATTTGAGTTCAACTGCATGCCTTTTGGACTTTGCAATGCGCCCGGAACTTTTCAAAGATTAATGGAGCATTGTTTAGGACACAAAAATTTTGAAACCGTCCTGTTGTACTTAGACGATGTCATCATCTACTCCAAATCTTATGAAGATCACTTGAAACATTTGGCCGAAGTTTTTCAAATCCTCATTAAACATGGACTCAAAGTCAAACCATCTAAGTGCTATCTACTGAAGTCAGAAGTCAAATACTTAGGGCATATTGTAAGCTCTGAAGGTGTTAAACCGGATCCAGAGAAGATAGCCGCAGTCCGAAATTGGCCTACTCCTACTACAGTGAAAGAAGTGAGGAGTTTTCTCAGTTTCGCAGGATACTACAGACGCTTTATTCCTCATTTTGCCCAAATTGCGGGGCCAATATTAGAACTTCTGAGAGGACATCCTAAGAGGTACCAAAAGTCTCCAATACCAGTTGAATGGAACACAGAAAGAGAAATTGCCTTCCAGCTTCTGAAGAAGAAGTTAACAGAACCACCAATCCTAGGCTATCCAGATTACCAGCAGCCATTTCATCTTTACACAGATGCTAGTAAGAAAGGTCTGGGAGCTGTCCTGACGCAAGTACAAGAAGGAAAAGAAAGAGTTATTTCCTACGCTAGTAGATCTCTTAGAGGTACTGAAAGAAACGACCAAAACTATAGTTCCTTCAAATTGGAATTCCTTGCACTCGTGTGGGCTGTTACAGAAAAATTTAAAGATTACCTTGCCGCAACACCATTTGTGGCCTTCACAGATAACAACCCACTAGCACATCTTAATACCGCTAAGTTGGGAGCATTGGAACAAAGATGGGCCTCACGCCTAGCTAACTACGATTTCACCATAAAATACAGAACAGGAAAAGCAAATGAAAATGCGGATGCATTATCCCGTCTGCCTACCCAAGAAGACCCTACTACACAGGAAGAGGTTTGGGAAGAGGTAGAAATGCCAGCTTTTTACAAAAATTTTGCCCAACAAGACATTATCACCATCAAAGGAAGAAAAGTTCTTAACCTTCAACAACAAGTGGATCCAAGATCCCAAGAGGACAAAGAAAGGTGGATCAAGCTGCAAAATGAAAGCAGAGTGTTGGGAGAACTGCAAGATTTCTTCACCAGCGGAAGAACACCTGAAAGAATTCGCAGAAGAAATGCTGATCCAGAATTGTCAAAACTTTGGAGACACAGAAAACATCTCTTCCTACAGAAGGGCCTACTATTAAGAAGAACTTTAGACCCAATTACCTGGGATCGTCTATACCAAATCTTAATACCACGCCGAGATGCAAGAATCATTCTTGAAATGTATCATGACCAATCAGGACACTTTGGCGTGCAGAAGACAGAAGCTACCATCCGTAGAAGATTCTATTGGATTGGGATGAGAGGAGACATTGAAAAGTGGTGTCGAGAATGTTCCACCTGTGCTGTTGGAAGAAATGAAAAATATGACCAAAAAGCACCCTTACATCCCATTGTAAGCAGAACACCGCTAGAAATAGTTGCAATTGACCATGTTAAGCTGGAACCAAGTCGCTCAGGTTACACATACGCCATGACCATCATTGATCATTATACCAAATTTGTTGTAGCCGTACCTGTCAAGGACTTGACCGCTAAAACAACTGCAGATGCTTTCTGGAAACATTTCCTATTGCCATATGGATGCCCAGAAAAAATCCTTACAGATCAGGGATCTGCCTTTGAGTCGCAACTCTTCAAAGAACTGTGTACACTTCACAATTGTCAGAAAATCAGGACCACAGCCTACCATCCCCAAGGGAATGGACTTTGTGAGAAAATGAACCAAACTTTAATTGAGATGTTAAGAGCAGTACCGCCTGCTACAAGAAGTGATTGGCCTACTCTATTGCCTCAATTGATGTACACCTACAATAACACCATTCACTGTTCTACTGGATATACACCTTACTATCTTATGTTTGGCCGACAAGGTAAACTACCCGCTGACCATACTTTGGGCGTACAAGTGCCTGATGCAATCAACCCTCTACCAAAGACTGATTGGGTGAGTGAGCACCAAAGACGTTTAATTGATGCACAAGAAATTGTTCAACATCGCATGGAACATGCTCATGAAAAGCAACAAAAAGATTATAACCAATCTGCCAAAGCAGAACCTCTCAAAATTGGTGACCATGTGTGGTTAAAAAACGACCATCGCACCAGCAAGTTAGATAGCAAATGGGAGAGAGAACCTTACACCATTACAGCTATTCTCAATCCAGAGACTCATACTTATGAGATCACCAAAGAGAACAAATCACGTGTAGTACATCGCAATCGCCTTAAGTTATGTCTCAAGGAAAGTACTCAAGAAGAAACTCTTCAAGAAGAAACTGTCCAAGAGGAAACACAATCCATAGAACCGGAGCCTACAAAATCATCTGATTCAGAGAATTCACTACAGTCTTTTGGAAAAGCATTATTAGACTCTGATCCTTTACAATGGTTCCTTACACCATGGCTCAATATCTTAGTGCCTGCCAAGACCAATACAACCGCACATCAACCAGAGGAGCTATCTCAAGAAGTGTCTACTATAGCTCAAGAGACACCAAGTTCCCTTGAAACAAGACCTGTAGAAACTCAGCCGCTACGAAGATCCGACAGGACTACAAGAGGACAACCACCTGTCCGTTTTAAGGATTTCCTACACCAGCAGCCATGAAGACAACTACCAACCCTGCCATCTCATCGTTGAATGCATCCTTACATCATCTGAAGTTCCAGAGTGAGAAGAAGACTTACTTGTGATATGTTCATTTCCTTTAAAGGACTTTTTAAAAGGACTACTTACCTACTGTTTTGCAACGTTCAAGCCTGCACCCGGAGATAGACTTTCACGTACCTGAGCCTCCGTGATATTCTTCTGTTGACATTTTTTTCCTGTGCCCAGGGAACGGACTCATACCCTGTGAGCCTCCTGAGATGTTATTTTTGTTTTCTTTTTCTTTTTCCATCTCATCATGGACTATTCTGGTTTTGCCATACATCACCAGTCTTCAGAGGAAAAACTACACCCCTTTTTGTCACCTTTTGACACATTTCGTTGTTGCCTGAGATATGTTTGCCTAACCCATTTTACTTGCAGATACAAGAAGTACAAGAATGGGGTTATGTTATTTCCTATGCATGCATGCTTTTCCCTTTCTCTTATATCTTACAGGAAGACACAACATCGAGTCAAAAATGTGTCGAGGTCGACACACGTTTTACCATGGGGGTATGCAGCGTCCCACTCAGGACACGTGGGAACTGCAAATGTATTATTTCTTTGTCATCGCTATATTGCATGTCATTTTGCATTTGTCATTTGTCAATCCCTGTTCATAGGCTGGTCATGTGTGCTTCATACTTCCCACCACAAGATGGGGATAGCACCACTCTGGGATATCTATCCCAGCTCAGGTTTATCTGTGGTCAGTTGTTCAGTTCAGGAAGTGAGTGTACAGAGAGAAGCTCCATGTAGAGGTTAGTGAAGGTCAGTCCTAAGAAGGGACAAATTGGAACTGCTAAAATCAAAGGGTAAAAGCCACCAAACGGCAGCAACTGACCTTTGAGAATAAAGGTGAAGGATTTCTTAGCCACTGGCAATCTCACCAATTTCACTGGATTCAAAAGGTACCAGAAGCCAAATCAGAAACAAGTAAGCATTATACTGAACCACAGCCTGAGACAAGACCTACCAAAAACTATTAACAGTGGATCAGCAGAATTCCTCTATTTACCCAGAGACTGTATTCTATCTGGATGTTTGTACTGCAATCAAAACCAGTCACAGTAAAAGTTGTGAGTTGTATCCTACCACTGTCTACCTCATTCTTCACTTTTGCTATTACAACTGGTTGTACCACCATTAACGGTACTGGCGTCACGACAAATACCATCAAGGGACCCAGCCACCACAAGCACTCTAAACACCCCTGTCATCACGGGCACCTCAACCACCATCTTGGCTGGCGTTTCCCTATCACAGAGCGTGCCCCGGAGGATTTCATGCTGTCTTCCTCTTCACTGTGCGACCAGCCCAGGGAGGCTTTCTGCTAACCGTGAGTAAACCGATGAACTGTATTATTGGTGTCTATCATCGGCCCACCGTGCACCTCACGTGTCGCCCCTGCGGTTCTGGCTCGTCGCACCTGGAACGCATTAAAACCCCATCAAAAATGCATCGGAACTAACCCTTACTGCATGTACGGACTGATTTTACTGTTGTGGGTTTAGTAACACTTTAAGAATGCACTGACACCCGCTGCAGATGGCCATGCGATTTGAATGAGGTGTGGGAAATGCGGGTTTCCTGAACCGCATTCCTGTGTGAACCAAGGCTTAGGAGTGTATTCCTATAAACTTGCAGTGCTATTTGTCCTTCGAAGCTACATGTACATTCGTTCTGTGTGGATAGTGGCAAAAATCGAACGTTATTAGACTATTTCCTCTCCATGTTATTCATTCATCAAAAATAGAGTGGTTTGAGAAAATACTAAGTTAGGGTTCTTTCACACAAGCAGTGCGCCGGACGGTCTCAGTTTTGCTCAGCGGGAGATCGATCCACCGATCCCCGCTGAGCAGACGGATGACAGGTCCGTCTCCGCTTACTTTGCAGAGATGGAGCTGTCAGATCCCCGCTCTCCTCTATGGGAGATCGGATGAAAACAGTCTGCCTGTCCATTTTCATCCAATCCTATCCGATCCGATCCTCCAGACGGATGGAAAATAGGGTTTCCATCCGTCCGGATTTCACGGACAGGATTGGATAGCAGTGGGTGTCAGTGGACATGTCTCCACTGACATCCGCTGCCCCATAGGGGTGCATGGAGCATCCGATTTAATCCGCCTGAAAAACTGACAGACGGACAGGATCGGATCGTAGAGCAGCGGGTGTCAGCGGACATGCCACTGCTGACATCCGCTGCTCCATAGGGCTGCATGGAGCATCCGATCCGGTCCGCCTGAAAAACTGACAGGCGGATCGGATTGGAAAGCCGTGTGAAAGGGGCCTTCTAGTCACTAGATTTGATACGTTGCTTCGATATCCTGTCAGCTATTGCCAATGGGACAACCTGAAGACCAAGACCTGTTAGCAGGGCCGGGACAAAGGGTGGGCAGGAGGAGTGGCTGCCCTGGGCACAATGGTTTATTGCAGAAATTCTCAAACTACGGCCCTCCAGCTGTTGCGGAACTACACATCCCATGAGGCATTGTAAAACTCTGACATTCACAGACATGACTAGGCATGATGGGAATTGTAGTTCCTGAACAACTGGAGGGCCATAGCTTGAAGACCTCTGGTTTATTGCAAGGATGGGGGCGCCCTGACCCTAATCCTAAGGTAAGGAGGGGGCGCAGTTTGGCATCTTTGCCCTGGGCGCTGGATGACCTTGTCACGGCACGGCCTGTTAGCGCCATAAATGCAACAACGCGCCACTTTGGCGGGATTCCCGGTGAAGAAAATGAACAGCAGGACAACACAAAGGTTCCCCTTCTACTCTATCACAATAACACTTTTATGTAAGGTAGGTAATTATTCTGGCCCCTGGAAATCTGCTTTTTTTTTTTTTTTTGCCGATAAAGTCAATAGTTCAGTTCGACTTTCCCGCAGCGAGATCTTCCCTCTTGCCTTTTTACGTAGCTGATTATCCGTTCTGACATAATAAGGTGAGCGCTGTCAGGACAGTACAAAGCCTGGAAATGTGAATTAGCGGTCGCTGGCCGTCAGTGGGGTTCCAGCTACACAGACAGGACACATGTGAATGCCTCGCTCTGACAGCGATTCACCACAAAGGCGTGCCGCGGAAAGGTCAGGCCGATCGTGCTGCTCCGTGCGACGGTGAGATGTGAGGACGGCACACAGAGACGCTGCGCTACGATCGCTCATCTCTGTACCGTTAATAACTACACACTTCCCGCTGGGAGCCGTTATCTGCTGCTCAGGGGTCACCGCCAACTTCAGGTCAGTGGGGTGCAAATAATTACTTGATGTGCGAATTTAAAGGAGACGTACATTGCGATTATTTTTTTTAAAAATTCATTTTAACCACTTTTGGACCGGAAAGGATTTACCCCCTTTACCACTTAAGCCCCGGAAGATTTTACCCCCTTCCTGACCAGGGCCTATTTTGCGATTCAGCACTGCGTGACTTTAACGGACTATTGCGCGGTCGTGCGATGCTGTACCTAAACGAAATTGACGTCCTTTTTTTTCCCACAAACAGAGCTTTCTTTTGGTGGTATTTGATCACCTGTGCAATTTTTTTGATCATGCGCTATAAACAAAAAAAGAGCGTAATTTTTGCAAAAATAACAATATTTTTCACATTTTTTTTATATGAAATTCCCCCCCAAAAAATGTAAAAATCAAAATTGTTTAACATTTTCGGCCAATTTGTTTTATGCTACATATGTTTGGTAAAAAAAAAATCGCAAAAAGCGTATTTTGATTGGTTTACGCAAAAGTTATCACGTTTACTAACAAAGGGAAAATTTTTTGTCATTTTTGTTGTTTTTTTTTTTAACACGTAATGGCGGCGATCTGCGATTTTTTTTTGCGGTACTGCGACATTGCGGCGGACAGATCGGACCCTTGACTGACGTTTTTGACACTTTTGGGGTTACCAGTGACATTACTACAGTAATCAATGCTATACATATGCACTGTTACTGTAAAAATACACTGGTAGTGAAGGGGTTAACTTTTTTTGAGAGGGAGGGGTTATGTGTGTCCCTAGGGGCGTGATTCTAACTGTGATTGGCTGTGGCTTGAGGTGTAGGAATAGTGATCAACGGTCCTACATAGTAGAACCGTATGATCACCATTCATACAGGGGAGAATGACAGGCGGCTTGTTTACATTAGCCACCTGCCTTTCTCCTGCTCTAACAGACGATCGTGAGTGACCGGCGGACATCGGGTCCACCGGTCACACGTGCGGGGGGGGTCCGTGACCGCGCGGGAGCGCGCCTCCGGCGGCGAGCGCTCGCTCCCTAGACCCTCACAGGCTTTGCCTGTGAGGGGCTGACCGCCACAGTAAATAGTCGTGCGACGGTCGGCAAGCGGTTAATGACCAGGCTGTTTTTTGCGATACGGCACTGTGTTACTTTAACGGACACTTGCGCGGTCGTGTGACGCTGTAACCTAATGATGTCCTTTCTTTTGGTGGTATTTGATCACCTGTGCGATTTTTTATTTTTTACGCTATAAACAAAAAAAGAGCGACTAAAAAAAAAAACAATATTTTTAACTTTCTGCTATATAACATTCCCAATAAAAAAAAATTAAAAAATATAATTTTTTCATCATTTCATTTGTATTCTGCTAAGTTTTTGGTAAAAATCCCAATGAGTGTATTTTGATTGGTTTGCGCAAAACTTATCGCGTCTACAAACTAGGGGAAAGATTTATGTCATTTTTATTTATTTATTTGTTTTTACTAGTAATGGCGGCGATCAGTGATTTTTAGTTGGACTGCGACAGACAGATCGGACCCCTAACTGACATTTTTTACACTTTTGGGGGGAACCAGTGACAATACTACAGTAATCAGTGCTAAAAATATGCACTGTTACTGTAATAATGACACTGGCAGGGAAAGGGGTTAACACCAAGGGTGATCAAAGTGTTAAATGTGTCCCTAGGGGGTGCTTTTTAACTGTGTGAGGGATGGGCTTGCTGAATGAACACAGAGACCTGTGTTCCTAAATAAGAGGAACACAGGATCCCTGTGTTCATAACTGACAGAACAGCAGTCTGCCATGTTTACAAAGGCACACCGTCGTTCTGTTTCCACAGAGAGCGATTGCCGCTGGACCCGCTGATCAGTTTTCCCCTGTGGCAAATGGGTGCGTGCATTCGCCCATTTTCCAAAGACAACCTCTGGATATGACGCTGAGCACGAGCACCCAACTTCTTTGGTCGATCGTGGAGAGGCCTGTTCTGAGCGGAACCTGTCCTGTTATACCTCTGTATGGTCTTGGCCACCGTGCTGCAGCTCAGTTTCAGGGTCTTGGTAATCTTCTTATAGCCTAGACCATGGGTGTCCAACCTTTTGGCTTCTCTGGGCCACATTGAGTGTAGAGAAATTTTCTCGGGCCGCTTATTAAATATATTATAGTTAAGGTATATAAGTAATAAAATGCCGCCGCGCCCTTCCCGCGCCGTCGTGCCCCCCGCACTAATTTAACACAACTAGAGGATGATCAAATGAAATGGAATCAGTATACAGAGGTTTACTTCTTCTAAATGATAATAAAGGAACACTCTAACTACCATGACCACTTCAGTGATTTGAAGTGGTCATGGTGGTAGGAGTCAGAAACACTGCACATGCTCGCCTCCCCCCTCCGAGGCAGCCTCTGCCTACCGTTAGTTGGAAGCTGCTGTGGCCGTGCCCCCGACCTGACTTCCTTCTTACCCAGCAAAAAAAAAATTGTCAGGGGGCAGTGGGCTGCATTGCCTGGGATTCCGGGCCGCATGCGGCCCTCGGGCCGCAGGTTGGACATGCCTGGCCTAGACCATCTTTATGTAGAGCGACAATTCTTTTTTTCAGATCCTCAGAGAGTTTTTTGCCATGAGGTGCCATGTTGAACTTCCAGTGACCTGGGATGGCATTCTGGGGCGGCATTCTGGGGGCAGGTTCAGCATCACTGGGGGGGGGGGCATGGCGATGATGTCATCAAGACAGAGGCGTAACTAGAACCTTTAGGGCCCCGATGCAAGAAACCATGAAGAGCCCCCCGGACCCCTGGCCGGGGCCCTTCCCTTCAAGCTTGGGGCTCTTCCTACTGATCCTGGGGCCCTTTTCTCTCATTGCGGGGCCCTTTCACAAGTTCTGCAGTGGGCCCTATTCCTGCCATCTTTGAAGTTCACCCACTGGTGTCAGTAGTTTTTATTTTTTGGTATTTTATTTGTATTATTTTTTATCATTTTATTTATTTTTTTACAATGTGACTGACTATGACTCTGTCCATTCAGAAAACCCCCTGCAGCAGCCAGCAGGAGAGGGGAGGGAGCACAGTGGGGGGGGGGGGCAGCATAGTAGGGGGGGGGGCCAGGGGAGCATAGAGGTGGGGGGGGGGTAAGCACAGTAGGGGGAGGGGGACCAGGGGAGCACACGGGCCCAGAGACAGCAGAACACAAGTGAACTGGATAGGAGGAGTGGTGGGGGAAGCATACAGAGGACCCAATCTCCTCCATTTTCCTCCGGCAGCTACAGGAGGAAAAAGGAGGACAGTGATCTCTCTACATGGTACCCCCGCCGCCCCTCCTATCCAGGTGTACAGGGGAGCCGCACAGGCCCTGGAGCATGGGGCCCGGTTGCAATTGCAACCCCTGCAACCGCTGTAGTTACGACCCTGCATCAAGGGCAATTTGGCCATACCCACTGTTTGCTCCAGCACACTATATGCACTACATTACTACTCTCCTTGGGGCACTGGGGTTTGGGTTTGGCTTGATTTGCCCGCGACCTGATACGCCAATATGTGAACAGAGCCTAAACTTCAGCTTTAGGCAAGAGCAGAGCAGAGTGAACAGCTGCATTATGCAAGTTAACAAAAATAATAAAGATTAACACAGATGCCAAAACCACTGTTTACTTCCCCCTCCCCCCCCCCTTCCCCCCCGGAACAGAGGGACCTTAGGCACCTGGCTAGTTACACAATCGCAACCCACTTTTGCGTAGGAGATTTCCAATATTTCTGTAATTTCTGCAACACAAAAAAGAAATAGCGCTGTATGTTAAAAATACCTTCTCCTTTGTGTCCGTCCAGCGTGGAAAGCTGTGCTTATGCGGCATTGTCAATAGACGCACAATGTGGCCGTGTTAGAAAGCACTGCGATCTGCCTGTGGGAAGTGAATTAAAGAGCTGCCATCCAGCAGACCGACCATCTGTTATCAGAAAAGTCGCTATTGATCGAACTCTGAAATACAGGCCGCCAGGAGCCCCGCTGCTGAAAATGTTTTTTGTTGCTTTATTAAAGGTGTACTTTATAAGTTGTGGGACCCAGGAGCTGATAGTTAGAGGGGTTTTCTTGGGTTATTGCATTTTTTTTCTGTCCTTGGCTCTGTCCATACATCTCCTCTCCTATTAGATCAGTGGTCTCCAAACTGCGGCCAAACGCGGCCCTTCGCCTGCGTTTATCTGGCCCTTGAGTCTTATTTCCCCCACGGTCAGCAACAGTGGGGCATTGTACCCACCATCAATACCAACAGGGGCACTATTCCTTTCACTGAAACAAACCATGGGACACTATTCCCCCCACTGATACCAATGATGTGGCACTATTCCCCCCACTGATACCAATGATGGGGCACTATTCCCCCCACTGATACCAATGATGGGGCACTATTCCTCCCACTGATACCAATGATGGGACACTATTCCTCCCACTGATACCAATGATGGGACACTATTCCTCCCACTGATACCAATGATGGGACACTATTCCTCCCACTGATACCAATGATGGGGCACTATTCCTCCCACTGATAACAATGATGAAGCACTATTCCTCCCACTGATACCAATGATGGGGCACTATTCCTCCCACTGATACCAATGATGGGGCACTATTCCTCCCACTGATACCAATGATGGGGCACTATTCCTCCCACTGATACCAATGATGGGACACTATTCCTCCCACTGACACTAATGATGGGGCACTATTCCTCTCACTGATACCAATGATGGGACACTATGCCCCCCACTGATACCAATGATGTGACACTATTCCCCCCACTGATACCAATGATGGGGCACTATTCCCCCCACTGATACCAATGATGGGGCACTATTCCTCCCACTGACACCAATGATGAGGCACTATTCCTCCCACTGATACCAATGATGGGGCACTATTCCTCCCACTGACACTAATGATGGGCCACTATTCCTCCCACTGACACCAATGATGGGATACTATTCCTCCCACTGACACCAATGATGGGGCACTATTCCTCCCACTGACACCAATGATGGGGCCCTATTCCTCCCACTGACATCAATGATGGGGCCCTATTCCTCCCACTGACACCAATAATGGGGTACTATTCCTCCCACTGACACCAATGATGGGGTACTATTCCTCCCACTGACACCAATGATGGGGTACTATTCCTCCCACTGACAACAATGATGGGGTACTATTCCTCCCACTGACACCAATGACAGGCCACTATTCCTCCCACTTACACCAATGACAGACCACTATTCCTCCCACAGGCAACAATGATGGGACATAATTTCTCCCTCTGACACCAATGATGGGACATTATTCCTCCCACTGACACCAATGATGGGGCACTATTCCTCCCACTGACACCAATGATGGGGCACTATTCCTCCCACTGACACCAATGATGGGGCACTATTCCTCCCACTGACACCAATGATGGGGCACTATTCCTCCCACAGACACTAATGATGGGGCACTATTCCTCCCACAGACACTAATGATGGGACACTATTCCTCCCACTGACACCAATGATGGGGCACTATTCCTCCCACTGACACTAAGGATGGGGCACTATTCCTCCCACTGACACCAATGATGGGGCACTATTCCTCCCACTGACACTAAGGATGGGGCACTATTCCCCTAGTGACACCAATGACGGGGCACTATTACTCCCACTGACGCCACAGTTTGACCCCCCTAAAGTTTGAAGGACAGTAAAGTGCCCCTTTGTTTAGAAAGTTTGGAGACCCCTGCTTTAGACTGTAAGCTCTCAAGACCAGGGCCCTCGTAGCCTCCCTATTTTCAATTATATTGTAACGCTACATTCTCCTTTTTTGTTTTTCTAAAGAGCTCTGCAAACTGTTGGTGCCATATAAACCCTGAATAATATTAGTATTCTTTTCTAATACACAGTAATAGCTCCGCTTTAACTGTCTGTGCAGGGGCACTTTTATCTTACAGCCCGCAGGTGGCGCTGTTGTTCAGTGTTGTACAGGAAATCGGTGTGTATAGTGTTCAGGAGGGATCTGACAGCTATTGAGGCATGGCTGTGGATGTAAAGGATGGGATATATTCCACTGGCGGTCTTTTTTAGGTATTTAAAGTATATAACTGAAACCCTTTTTTCAGTTTTGCATACAAAAACCCACGACTTTTTGTTTTGTTTTTTTGCAGTTTGTATTCCGTGGGAGAGATTTTCCTTCTCTTCCTGTTTTAAAGATATAACAGGAAGTGGGATGAAATCTCTCCAAAGTAGGGTAAAGCCTTTGTTAGTTGTCAGTGGAACAAGTGTCCCCATTGGAAACTATCTTTCATGTATACAATGGTCACCAGCCTGGGCTTAGGGAAAGTGGGTTTTAATTTGGAATACATCTATGCCTCTGGATTAAAAAAAAAAAAGGAGTTCTAATTATGTGCTTCCTTCTAATTTTATTAAAGTATAAACCCACTTTTTTGACATTTACCTATAGGTAAGCCTTTAATAAGGCTATAGGTACTGTAAATATCTCCTAAACTTGCACCGTCTAGGAGATATTTACATTGCATGCAGCCAATAAGGTCATCGGCACGTGCGCTCTGAACAAACGACCGCCCGTGCCATTCCTTCAGAGCCCTGTGCCGTGACCGGCTGCTCCCTCGCGCCTATGCGGGAATGATATACGCCAGTAATACAGGCAGAGTCTGCAGAACCGGAAGGAAGACGGGTGAAGATGGATGGGGCCGGCAGCGGGGACAACGCAGGCTTCGTTGCAGGTAAGTGTCACAGAATGTGCTAGTATGCGATGCAAAATTAAAGGGGTTGCACTGGTCCAAATCGGGGGGGGGGGGGGGATTATGATGTGGGGTTGTTTTTCAGGGGTTGGGTTTGGCCCCTTAGTTCCAGTGAAGGGAACTCTCAAGGTATCAGCATACCAAGACATTTTGGACAATTTCATGCTCCCAACTTTGTGGGAACAGTTTGGGGATGATCCCTTCCTATTCCTATGTGACTGCCCACCAGTGCACAAAGCAAGGTCCAAAGTGTTCTTTCGGGTTGAGGTCAGGACTCTGTGCAGGCCAGTCACGTTCCTCCACCCCAAACTCGCTCATCCATGTCTTTATGGACCTTGCTTTGTGCACTGGTGGGCAGCCATGTTGGAACAGGAAGGGGCCATCCCCAAACTGTTCCCACAAAGTTTTTGGGAGCATGAAATTGTCCAAAATGTCTTGGTATGCTGATGCCTAAAGCCTCGTACACACGCAACCGATCGGTCGACTTTTGTCCAGTGTTGTTGTGTTGGTTGAAATGTGCTCTAGACTGCACACAAATTTTCTCGGCCAACAAAAACCAACTTCAGAAGTGATGTCATGTGCTGGTTTACTTTCCGTGTCTTTTTTCTTCTCTGAGCATGCCCAGTCTTGCTCATCAGATTTTTGTCTGCCAAAATCTGTACTGACTGATGGAAAATCGGCCGTTCTGTTGACGGCCAACAAAAATGTTATAGCCTGCACACCAGATTTTATTCGGCCGAAAAGTCGCAGTCGGTTGTCGAAAGCATCATACTAACAAGCCGAAAATCGGCCGATCGGACGTTGGCCGAAAATTCACGGCCAACAATCGTTGCGTGTGTACGAGGCATTAAGAGTTCTCTTCACTGGAACTATGAGGCCAAGCCCAACCCCTGGTAAAACAACCCCACACCATAATCCCCCCAACACCAAATGATTTGGACCAGTGCACAAAGCAAGGTCCATAAAGGCATGGATGAGCGAGTTTGGGGTGGAGGAAACTTGACTGGCCTGCACAGAGTCCTGACCTCAACCTGATAGAACACCTCTGGGATGAATTAGAGCGGAGACTGTGAGTCAGGCCTTTTGACAATATACTGAATATATATTTTCAAAGCAACAGCCACCAAGAGCGACAGGGCACCCAGGTTGCCACCTCATCTTCCACCTTCCTTCAACCACTCAGCTGGTTAATAAAACATCTGTGCTAGAACAAAAGTGAAGACCTCCCCCACCACCACCCTAAAAAAGAAAAAAAAAAAAATTGGACCAATTACCTTCAAATAGTTCAAACAGATGATAATTCTGCTCCTTAAAAAAAATACAATTAGCGGCTCCTTTGATCAAAATATATTTTGTCTGGCGCTGACAACCCGCCATCTCCGCCATCTAAACAGCTGTCTGATGGTAATTTCAGCAGGATGAATTAAGGCAGATAATGGGGATTTTTTCAGTTGGTGCAGAAGGAGAAATTGTTGCTTCTGAAGGGAAAATGAGCTTTGGTGTGATGTTGGTGTCTCCAGCTGTGGCAGAATTAACCGTTTCCTCCACCACCTCGATTCCGAGTCCTGTGCTCGGCTGCGCTGCGTCGGCCATTGATAAACTACGGAAAAAATATAGTTACATTTTTGTTTTTTTTTTGTTGTGTGCCTAAATTCTGAAAGTTAAACCTTGTTCCCAGGAATATTCCTGAGCCACCCACGGAAAAAGACAAAGAGATCTCTATTGGCATCCAATATTTTGATCGGTTAACCACTTCTGGACCGGAAGATTTTCCCCTTTAATAGCCAGGCCATTTTTGCGATTCGGCACTGCGTTATTTTAACTGACAATTGCGCGGTCGTGTGACGCTGTACCTAAATAAAATTGATGTCCTTTTTTCTCGCAAGTATAGCTTTCTTTTGGTGGTATTTGATCACCTCTGCGATTTTTATTTTTTGTGCTATAAACAAAAAAAGAGAGCGACAATTCTGAAAAAATATATATATTTTTTTCACTTTCTGCTATATAACATTCTTAATTAAAAAAAAAAAAATTAAAAATCTAATTTTTTCATCATTTTAGGACAATTTTATTCTGCTACATATTTTTGGTTAAAAAAAATCCTAATTCGTGTATTTTGATTGGTTTGCACAAAAGTTGTTGCGTCTACAAACTAGGGGAAATATTTATGTCATTTTTATTTATTTATTTATTTATTTATTACTAGTAATGGCGGTGATCAGTGATTTTTACCGGGGCTGCAACATTGCAATGGACAGATTGGCCAGCAACAACTGACCCCCTGCAACATAAGATCCACCCCCAGCAACACTTGATCCCCATCAGCAACAATAGACCTTCCCAGCAACAATAGATCACCATCAGCAACAATAGACCTTCCCAGCAACAATAGCCCCCCCCCCCCCCCCCCCCGCAAAAATAGATCCCTTCCACCAACTAAAGGTTTCTCAGTAGCCAGTAACAAGACCCATCCTCAACAGTAATGCCCTCCCAGCAACAACTGACTCCCAGCAGCATAAGACCCACCCCAGCAACAATAGACCTCTCACAAGCAACAGAAGAAATCTCCAGCAACAACAGACCCCCATTCCTACACAAAAATAGATCCCTCCAGTAACAATAGATCCCTCATCAGCCAGCATCAATAGACCCTCCAGCACACCCCAGCACCTGCTATTACATACATTTAGTTCTGGAGGTGCCGGAACTGCATTCCCCCTGAAAAAAAAGCCCTGTGCCTAGCCATGTTTGTGAATGTCATTGTTTTACAATGCCTCATGGGACTTGTATTTCTGCAACAGCTGGAGGGCCGTAGTTTAAAGATCCCTGATCTATTGTCACCTACATGTGTACATTCTTCTTCTGTATTGTATCTATTTGTACTTGTGATTTTTTTTTGTAAACTTGACAAAATTAATAAAATGTAACCACAGATGTACAGGTACGGCGATTCGCAGGAGCAATCCTGGGGTCGCACGCCCACATTCGCCAGCAGAGAAGCTGCTCCGCGGGGTCAGCGGCCGCAATTGCTGCCGGGCACCAGCGATCGCTCCCCGTGGAGAGAGAACAGCGGTCTGCTGTTGTAAACGCAGCAGACCGTTGTTCCATCAGCAATCAACACAAGGCTCCTGTGTTCCTCCTATTTAGGAACACAGGAGCTCTGTGTTAATTCCATAAACCCATCCCCCCCACAGTTAGAAAACACCCCCTAGACTCACATTTAACCCTTTGATCACTCATGGGTTAACCCCCTTTCCCTGCCAGCGCCATTAGTACAGTAACAGTGCATATTTTTAGCACTGATTACTGTAGTAATGTCACTGGTCCCCCAAAAAGTGTCAAAAATGTCAGATAGGTGTCCGATCTGTCTGCCGCAATGTCGCAGTCCCGCTAAAAATCGCAGATCGCCGCCATTACTAGTAAAAAATAAATAAATAAAAACATAAATATTTCCCCTGGTTTGTAGACGCGACAACTTTTGTGCAAACCAATCAATATACACTTATTGGGATTTTTTTTACCAAAAATATGTAGCAGAATACAAATTGGCCTAAAATGATGAAAAAAAAATAGATTTTTTTTATTGAGAATGTTATACAGCAGAAAGTAAATATATTGTTTTTTTTTTTTTCAGAATTGTCGCTCTTTTTTTGTTTATAGCGCAAAAAAAAAAAAAATCGCACAGGTGATCAAATACCACCAAAAGAAAGCTCTATTTGTGTGTGTGTGTGTGGGGGGGGGGGGGAAGACATCAATTTTATTTGGGTACAGCGTCGCACGACCATGCAATTGTCAGGTAAAGTAGCCCAGCGCCGTATCGCAAAAAATGGCCTGGTCATTAAGGGGGTAAATCCTTCCAGTCCAGAAGTGGTTAAACTGATAATCAATTGGAAAAAAAAGAAAAAAAAAAAACAGTGCGTAAAAAAGAATGTATGGGGAAAAAACCTGTACATTCCGTTTCAGAATAAAATAAAAACGGAATATAAAAGAAATGTCTGTGCTTCCCCAGGACTTCAATAACTAACGCTAGAAGAATCCTCAGACTGTGCATAATGTGCTATACTGGTCCTCATTCCCTGCAATTGTCCATTGAACCTCACACTCCCCCTAGTGGCGGTGAGGGGGAAGGTCTATGAGTGAACAGCACACAGCACCTGATTAAACAGTAAATTGGCCTAGAAAGCTCAGGGTGTCTTATTATACCAGAGGAGAGGAGAAGAAGCGACAAACATTTCCCCGCAGCAGTCAACTAAACATTACTGGAGTTGGCCAACTGTGTCATCCTCTAAATGGATTCTTGCCTCTTAGAAGCTGCTCATTTCATCTACAGTTTTCCTTCCTCTGTGCGCCAATGTGAAGGGCTTATGTAGCATCTTCCAACAATATCCTTATTCTCCGAAAACAATCCTCTCCTTAATGGCCCTGTAATCTATTTTTCAATAAAATGTTTCCTACTGTGTTTTTCTGCCTCCTTGTAATGTCCTCTGTGAGTTCCCGAAACTCTTCTTTTCCTTCTCACTTCCATTTGTATGAAATGAGTGGAGCACGTTAGTTGTGGTCGTGTACACTTCTCTATGCACACTACAAATCCCATAGTTCATTCCAGGAGCGAGCAAGAGAGGGTGGCTACCTTCCTACATACAGTGGGATCGTGGAGAATGAATGTAGCCACCCTCTAACAGGAAATCACATCACAGCAGTAAAAAGAAGGAATATGGAGATTTGGAGGAGCCTGAGAACAATAGAAGGGGATGGTCATAGACTGCAGACATGTTACAAGAGGTGGTCAGAGACTGCAGACATGATACAAGAGATGGTCAGAGAGTGCAGACATGATACAGGAGATGGTCAGAGGCTGCGGACATGATACAAGAGATGGTCAGAGAGTGCAGACATGATAGAGGAGATGGTCAGAGACTGCAGACATGATACAAGAGATGGTCAGAGACTGTGGACATGATATAAGAGAGGGTCAGAAACTGCAGACATGATATAAGAGGTGGGCAGGGACTGCAGACATGATACAAGAGATGGTCAGAGACTGCAGACATGATAGAGGAGATGGTCAGAGACTGAGAACATGATACAAGAGATGGTCAGAGACTGCAGACATGATACAAGAGATGGTCAGAGACTGTGGACATGATACAAGAGATGGTCAGAGACTGCGGACAGGATACAAGAGATGGTCAGAGACTATGGACAGGATACAAGAGATGGTCAGAGACTATGGACATGATACAAGAGATGGTCAGAGACTGCGGACGTGATACAATAGATGGTCAGAGACAGCGGACATGATACAAGATATGGTCAGAGACTGCGGACAGGATACAAGAGATGGTCAGAGACTGCAGACATGATAGAGGAGATAGTCAGAGACTGAGAACATGATACAAGAGATGGTCAGAGACTGTGGACATGATACAAGAGATGGTCAGAAACTGCAGACATGATACAAGAGATGGTCAGAGACTGCAGACAGGATACAAGAGATGGTCAGATCCATTCCATTTGTATCAAGGCAAGCATGCTGATGATACAAGAGATGGTTAGAGACTGTGGACATGATATAAGAGAGGGTCAGAAACTGCAGACATGATATAAGAGGTGGGCAGGGACTGCAGACATGATACAAGAGATGGTCAGAGACTGCAGACGTGATACAATAGATGGTCAGAGACAGCGGACATGATACAAGATATGGTCAGAGACTGCGGACAGGATACAGGAGATGGTCAGAGACTGCAGACATGATAGAGGAGATAGTCAGAGACTGAGAACATGATACAAGAGATGGTCAGAGACTGTGGACATGATAGAGGAGATAGTCAGAGACTGAGAACATGATACAAGAGATGGTTGAGAGACTGCAGACATGATACAAGAGATGGTCAGAGACTGCAGACATGATACAAGAGATGGTCAGAGACAGCGGACATGATACAAGAAATAGTCAGAGACAGCGGACATGATACAAGAGATGGTCAAAGACTGCGGAAAGGATACAAGAGATGATGAGAAACTGCAGACATGATACAAGAGATGGTCAGATACATTCCATTTGTATCAAGGCAAGCATGCCCTTGTACTACATAGTTAATGGTAGATCTAAGGGAATTTATACAATAAGATTGTATAATGTATGGTCAGCTTTAGGAATTAAAAAACAACAACAATTAATTGAAGGAACCGATAGGTGGACTAAAATGGCACATTTTTTTTCTATTTGTTGTTTTGTTGGAGAATCTCCGTTCATGAAATCTCAGCTCTCCCTCCTGGAGCAGCTTCATTTTGCAGGCAGGAGAAGTATTGTTCTAATGAGGTTTGCAAACGTGTCATCTTCTAGATGAATGACCTCCAGAGCCGTCTCTTTAGCAGCGTCTTCACCTCCAAGGAAACTCGCTCGCCGCTTAGCAACCCACTGTCCCGGCGCCTCTTGTATTCACGCTGTGTTTTCCGTTTTAATACAATCCTCGTAAATCTCAGTCCCGATGTGTGGAGAGGAGGAGCAGACAGGAGCCCATGGCAGACAAACAATCAGATTTGTTGAAGAAGGTAATGTTGTTTGCGTCGTCTGCGCCAGGATGGTGACCCCATCCAAGACCTTGTCTCACTGAGCCTGGAACACGGCTGTCACTGAGATGCATGTAAAGGATAACAGAAGGCAACTTTTAAGACTCCAAATAAAAGACACAAATTACTCAGCTCTGTAATGAATACATCAATAAATGTGTTTTAAATACAATCAGTTCACTGCTCCTGACACCAGCCCTGTAGAACAGGGAAGAAGCACTACAAGAAGCCAGTCAGCTCATGTGCTAACAAGAAGCATGCTGGTAGGAGGAGCGAGAAGAGTGCCAGAGAGGTGAGCTCATTTCTGTGCTGCTCCTCCCGTCACCGGCTGGGGGCTCGTCCGGGATGACCTGGGTTCAGATTGAAATAGGTTAAATGATACTGACCATCAGTCTGAAGATGGTGGCAGAAAAAAAGAAGGTGGGCAAATGTACCACACTGTCAACACAGCTGTGCCAAGAGTGTGTGCCCTGTGCGCTCTCAGCACAGTTACTAGTGGCTAATGGAAAGCTTACTGATCATGTGACTGCTGTGACAGACAATCACGGTGGTCACAGGATCATAGATCAGTTCGTTGAGGGAACCACGAATGCCAACATGTACTGTGACATACTGAAGCAGAGCATGATCCCCTCCCTTCGGAGACTGGACCACAGGGCAGTTCTCCAACATGATAACGACCCCAAACACACCTCCAAGATGACCACTGCCTTGCTAAAGAAGCTGAGGGTAAAGGTGATGGACTGGCCAAGCATGACTCCAGATATAAAACCTATTGAGCATCTGTGGGGCATCCTCAAATGGAAGGTAGAGGAGCTCAAGGTCCTGTGCGCTCCCAGCACAGTTACCAGCGGCTAATGGAAAGCTTACTGATCATGTGACTGCTGTGACAGACAATCACGGTGGTCACAGGATCATTGATCAGTTCATTGAGGAAACCATGAATGCCAACATGTACTGTGACATACACATAGCATGATCCCCTCCCTTCAGGGACTGGGCCGCAGGGCAGTATTCCAATATGATAACGACTCCAAACACACCTCCAAGATGACCACTACCTTGCTAAAGAAGCTAAAGGTAAAGGTGATGGACTGGCCAAGCATGTCTCCAGACCTAAACCCTAATGAGCAACTGTGGGGTATCTTCAAACAGAAGGTGGAGGAGCTCAAGGTCTCTATCATCCACCAGCTCTGTGATGTCATCATGGAGGAGTGGAAGAGGACTCCAGTGGCAGCCTGTGAAGCTCTGGTGAACTCCATGCCCAAGAGGGTTAAGGCAGTGCTGGAAAATAATGGTGGCCACACAAAATATTGACACTTTGGGCCCAATTTGGACATTATCACTTAGGGGTGTACTCACTTTTGTTGCCAGCGGTTTAGACATTAATGGCTGTGTGTTGAGTTATTTTGAGGGGACAGCAAATTTACACTGTTATACAAGCTGTACACTCACTACTTTACATTGTAGCAAAGTGTCATTTCTTCAGTGTTGTCACATGAAAAGATAGAATAAAAAATTTACAAAAAAGTGAGGGGCGTGCTCACTTTTGTGAGATATTGTATTTTGACATTAGCTTCCTGTAATGTGCAGCACAGAACAATTCATATTGGGGGGGAATCATAACTCTGAGCCAAACAGGGATTAGCTGATTTGCACAGTGCTGTCAGGAAAAGGGGGAAAGGGCGCCAGGATGACCTAGGACTCCTTCTCTTTATCCTGGCTATTCAGACCACTCTCTGCTGAAAACGGGTCACGGGAGTGCAGAACGAACCATAGAAGGTGTACAGCCAAACGAGCTTCATCCGTACTTCTCCTTTAAGTGACTGAACATTTTATTGCGAATCATTCTCAGGGCCAAATAGGAAACTGACAAAACAAAGATGAATATTCCATCTTTCAGGACACCCCCCCTTGGCATCTTGTCGTGAACCGCTGACAGCAGAAGCCCCCCAAAAGTAACGTTTTATTGCCGACCATTTTTACTTTTTTTTCTGACCCCCCCTTACATTTCTTAACCTCTCCTGCAATGATAATGAGCATTTGAAGGGTTTCAGGACATGGTCCCTCTGCGGGTCCAGATGATTTCTCCTTCCTCGGTGTTCCGCCACCACCGCGCTGCACGGTTACCATAGATACCTTATCAGTTGGAACACTCGGGGACCTGCTGCCAAACTGCTGTATGCTAATGAGATGCTATTACTCGCCAATTACCTCCCTGGCTTTCTATGGAAGACACTTCGTATAAGACAGACAAAAAATAACACATCTGTTTTTTGGGGTTTTTTTTTTTTTCATTTTTTAACCACTTCTGGACTGGAAGGATTTGCCCTCTTAATGACCAGGCCATATTTTGCGATTCGGCACTGCGTTATCTTAACGGACAATTGCACGGTCGTGCAACGCTGTACCCAAAAAAAAATGTATGTATTTTTTTTCCCCAAAAATAGAGCTTTCTTTTGGTGGTATTTGATCTCCTGTGCGAATTTTATTCTTTGCACTATAAACAAAAAAAAAAGCAACAATTCTGAAAAATAAAACCCAATGATTTTCACTTTCTGCTATATATAACATCCCCCCAAAATTAAAAATCTAAATTTTTTAACATTTTAGGCCAATTTGTTTTCTGCTACATATTTAAAAAAAAAAAAATCGCAATAAGCGTATTTTGATTGGTTTGCACAAAAGTTATCACGTTTACTAACTACGGGAAAGATTTATGTCATTTTTATTGTTTTTTTTTTTTTTTTACTAGTAATGGCGACGATCTGCGATTTTTAGCGGGTCTGCAACATTGCAGAAGACAGATCGGACCCCCAACTGACATTTTTTACACTTTTGGGGGTACCAGTGACATTACTACAGTAATCAGTGCTAAAAATATGCACTGTTACTGGAATATTGACACTGGCAGGGAAGGGTTTAACACAGTGGGTGATCAAGGGGTTAAATGTAAGCCCAGGGGAGTGATTCTAACTGTGTGGGGATGGGCTTTTGAAATGATCATAAAGACATGTGATCCTATAAAAAAGGATCACAGGCGCTCTGTGATGATTCCAGCTGACCATTCTTCTCTCTCAGCGGGGAGCGATCACGGGGGTCAGGTGGCAATCTAGGCCATAGACAAAAGATAAATGACTCCTGGGCTTGAGAGGTTGTCCTATAACGGGTATCCTGAGAATGCGATACAGATTTAATGGACGTTGTCCCGACTGTACTGCCACACTCAACAAGTCGTGGTAACCCAAACAGACTATAGAAAAGGAATGGACAGAGGGCGCACCAGCCTTGCGCATTACCTTTAAAACGATTTATTGAAATAAAATGATATACACATTATACTCACAAAGCAAATGTGAAACACAGGCAAACATTTGCAATAGGACCACCAAGAATCTCCACGGAGCATCCTCTGTTGATGCAGGCCATGGTAGGATGTGGAACTCCAAAAACCGCTTACGCATTTCGGGGTGTCCCCCCTTCATCAGAGCTCTGTGCGTAAGCGGTTTTTGGAGGTCCACATCCTACCACGACCTGCATAAACAGAGGATGCTCAGTGGAGATTCTTGGTGGTCCTATTGCACATGTTTGCCTGTGTTTCACATTTGCTTTGTGAGTATAATGTGTATGTCATTTTATTTCAATTAATCGTTTTAAAGGCAATGCGAAAGGCTGGTGCGCCCTCTGTCCATTCCTTTTCTAGAGGCAATCAGAGCCACCTGCCCCATGCATCAGAGTCCCCGCTGCCGAGCGAGGGCGAGAGCACGCTGCCGGCGGTGTGCACTCCCCCCCTAGCTGCATGCGCGCGACGGACCTAGGTCTACGTCGGTTTGCGCAGGAGGGCCACACTGCCACAGTAAATAGGGGGCAGGCAGTCGGGAACAGGGTAATAGGGCGTTCTGTGTTTATACATAGGATAATGTGTAATGTACTTTGTTTTAGGCTTGTTGCTGGCCAGTTTGGTCACCCAGGCTGGTTTAAGTGCTGAGTTGATTAGCATGTTAATTATAACATTGTTTAGGTCTGGATTCCCATTCACCTATTGTTTCTGTCCAGATGGCTAGTTAATTAGCTCAGGTTAGTTATGTTTCTGTATACAATTTCATCTGCATACGACAATGTAATCAGGCTCACCTGACGTGGTGGGGTATATATTCTGTGTGAGATTGTTCAATAAAAGTTCCTGTTGTACCCTCCATCTAGTCTGGGTATGCGAGTGCTGTGTTGCTTTATTCTTCTTCTATGTTTGCTAGGTTTTCGGGAACGATTGACTCAGCACTCCAGGCAAAAAGGGCTATAATCACAAAATCCCTAGCCGGTTCGGGAGTGTCTGACAGAACGAGTATTCGGGATACCAGCATTCTTTACAGGAACCCTTATCTCGGATCGGCTGTAGAAGCAGAAATAACATTTTGCATCGTCCACATAAAACACGAGTCTTAATATATAGCGTGTGTCTTCCCTTCAGCGGCCAGGCTGTACAAATCCTGCAAGATTCTACATTTACCGTATTTTACCTGCCAGCCTCTATTTATAGTGCAGCTCAGATGAGTAATTGATGGGGAGAATCAGATGGAAGATAAAAGAGCGGGAGACAGGCAGGAGTTCAGCCATGGAGAAGCAGAATAAAGGGAAGCACAGGTGTCTATGCTATTTCTAAACTGCCTCTGCCCTGACCTGACCGGAACGCTTGCCTAAAGTCCCAAAATAAAAATGGAAAAGATAAAATAACAAAACCATGTTTGGCTGCAATATTCACCTTCAATCCAAAGACTTTCCCTGCAGTACTTATTTCTGCCACTAGTCTGATGACCAGCCCACTTCCCCAGAATTCGGGTTGCATTGCTCCCAACTGTCCCTAAAATCGAGGGACTGTCCCTGATTTGGAACAAAGTTCCCCTTTCCTCCTCATTTGTCCCTCATTTTGGTCTGATCTATATAATTGTATATAAAATGCACTTTTTGTCTTTTAAAAAGTGTTTTTCAGTGCTAAACCTGTCATCCAATTTCTAAATTGCTGCATTTGAAATTTTCAAAATCCAATATAAAGGAATAGTAGTTGTAAAAAAACAGTACATATGGGTTTAACTCATCATTTTGTTTTTTTTTGTATAATTCTCCTTTAAGGGGGCGTGACAGGGGGGTGTGTCCAATTCCTACGTACTTTTGCTAATAGGTTGTAGTCCAAATATCATATAAATATTCTTACAGTGCAGCGCAACCAGAAATCACCATAAAAAGTAATAGAATAAAAATATAATAAATAGTAAAAATGTGTGTGTCTTCAATCAAAGTCCTTTTTGAATCAACAATACATAAAACATAATACAATACATAAAACTACCCTCAAAAAAACAAAGTCCATGTGTTAAAAAAAAAAGAAGAAAAAAAATGCAATATAAAGAGTGATCCACCGCAATTTTCTTCTAAAAATAAAGGATAAAAAATTGGGTAATTGGCGCTGCCTGTATTGAGGGTAGCAATATATGGATGAATAAATAAGTGCACTCTAATGTGTGTATAAAATGTAGTGTACAATAAATCAGTGTAACAAATAAATATACACAATGGGAATATAAAATAAACGTATGAAAAAATACAATGATTAATAAATAACCCCGTGATAAGGTGCAATATGAGTGACAAAGTAAGTATAAATAGATATATTCAAGCGGTGAATAAATATAATAAAAAAAAATAACTAAATAAATAAGTACAGTGGTAATAATAAGGAGGTAAAGTGACAGTGACACGAAGTGCTGGGAAATTGCACTATAAATAAAAATAAAAAGTGGATGGAAAAGTCAATATAAATAAATGAATGTGGCAACAAATGTTGCAATAAGGTGCACAGAAAGTGACTATTGGATATAATATAGTGCCTGGCTGGGATAAAGTCCTAATAGCCAGTGATGAAATAGTGCTATATGGAAAAAAGAGATTAGTCCATAACTTGATAGATGCACAGGTGGATAGTGAATCAATCTCACAATGACCCCGTGGTGGGTAACTGGCGAGGTGCAGGGTGACCCCTAAAGTAAAATGACCTACTAACCAGATATACCCACCCCACACAGAGGTATAGAGCGGGTATTAAGGTGCAATTGGCGCTCCTTCTGTTGACTCCTGACTCCCTTCTGTAGTGGGGGGGGTGGGGGTTTGTTGGGGGGCGTCCTTGGGGGTCCGAGGTGTCCCAAAAGAAAGGCAGGATCCTATGGTCCTCTCCTATCAAGGTGGTGGTATATCCAGCGGTCCGTAGGTGGATTCCGGCCACTCGATGGTGTATAGGGGCAGGAGGGTCATATAGGGCAAAAAAAGGTCGATAGTGTGATATCGTTTAAACTTTTATTCAAGCAAAGTAATACAATAAATGGGTACTCACACAGTAGTGGTAAATACGAGCGGGATAATAGCGTCCTGGAACGCAATGCGTTCCACCAGAATACCGGAACCAGAAGTGATGTGACGGCGCTGTACGCGTTTCGTCATCAGACGTCTTCTGCAGCCGTCCAATTTTTTATCCTTTATTTTATACAGTCTTCTGACTGTAGTTCAGGGTAGGCTGCAGCCTATTTACACCTTCACATCCCTTGGATATCCTTAGCGCGGAGTTCATTTTTTACTATTTCTTCTAATAATGTCCATAGACCTCAAGATTACACAGGCGTTGCTTCAAGTCGCGTCAAAGTTACGTCAAAGTCGCGTCAAAGTCGCGTGATTTTTTTTAAGTCATGCAAGTGTGAAAGGGGCCTTTAGGCAGAACTAAACTAAACAACTTTTTTTTTTTTTTTCATTTTATCCTTTCCCACAAATTTTGCAATCCAGATGCATTTCTGCATGCGCATTTTTGATGCGTTTGCAATACTACATTCCAGCGTGTTTTTTCCTCTCTCTCTTTTTTTTTTTTTTTTTAGCCAAAGTTTTCTGGTTTTTATTTTTTGCTTTAATGCATTCTGATGCATTTTTCACCAGTTTTTTAGGTGTTTTGCCGCATTTCACAGAAAAAAAATGCAGCATGTTCTACGTTTGTTGACTGCACCAGAATGCACTGCACTGGTGTGAACTACGGCCATTGGAAACCCATGCTAAATACTGTCCATGCATTTTAGATGCAGAATAAAAACGCACTGGACTGCATGTGGTTTGAACTGGCACTGACAGAAAAGCAAATCTTTTTTTATTCTATTTTTTACAATTTTATCTATTTTCCTGCGGCAAAGAGGCATATCCCGGGAAATTATAGGCCTGTCAGTTTTACATCAGTATTATGTAAACTTCTGGAGGGGATGATAAGGGACTATATCGTAGAGTTTGCTAAAGACAACAACATCATCAGCAGTAATCAGCACGGGTTTACAAATGGGCGTTCTTGTCAAACCAATCTCCTAACATTCTACGAGGAGGTGAGCTAGATAGGGGGAGACCAGTGGATGTGGTGTACTTGGATTTCGCTAAGGCGTTTGATACAGTTCCCCACAAGCGCTTAATTTATAAAATAAGGTCTGCAGGTATCGATAGCAGGGTTTGCTCTTGGATACGGAACTGGCTAAAAAGGCGTGTCCAAAGGATGGTAATAAACAGCGCATACTCAGACTGGTCTGAGGTAGTAAGCGGGGTCCCCCAAGGCTCAGTCCTGGGACCAACTTTGTTCAATTTATTCATAAACAGCATTGAGGTCGGGATCAGTAGTTCGATATCAGTTTTTGCAGATGACACAAAATTGGGCAGGGCAATAACTTCACAACATGAAGCAGATATCCTACAGAATGACCTGGACAAAATTACAGAGTGGGCAACGACATGGCAAATGAGGTTTAACGTGGAGAAGTGTAAGGTTTTGCACTTGGGGACTAAAAACATAAAAACACAATACACGTTAGGAGGGGAGCCCTTGGGGGAATCAAAAATGGAGAAAGATCTGGGAGTCTTGGTTGATGATAGATTAGGCAACAGCATGCAATGTCAAGCGGCAGCTGCCAAAGCCAGCAGAACATTAGCATGCATAAAGAAAGGGATGCATTCCAGAGATAAGACTATAATCCTTCCACTTTATAAAACTCTGGTCCGACCGCATCTGGAGTATTCTGTCCAGTTCTGGTCGCCAGTCCTCAGGAGGGATGTGTTGGAGCTGGAGAGAGTCCAGAGAAGGGCAACTAAACTAATTAGGGGATTGGAGGACCTTGACTATGAAGAGCGTCTGCAATCGCTCGATTTATTCTCCCAGGAGAAGAGACGTCTGAGGGGGGACATGATAGCAATTTAATTTATCTTAATGGGGATCCCAGCTTAGAAAAAAAGCTGTTCATTCGAAGGGATTGCATGAGGACTCGAGGACATACAATGCGATTAGAGGAGAAGCGTTTTAACCTCAGGCAACGCGGGGGGTTCTTTACTGTTAGGGCTACAAGATTGTGGAATTCTTTACCGCAAGAAGTGGTTTCTGCGGGAAGTATGGTGGCTTTCAAAAGACTCTTAGACTTACATCTCAAGGATCAGAACATTCAGGGGTATGTGAGATGATTACAGTCACACACACCTACACAGGTTGAACTAGATGGACTATTGTCTTTATTCAACCTCACCTACTATGTAACTATGTAACTATGTAAAGCAGCACTTCCAGGTTTCCGGCATACATTACATCTATTCCAGGAGGTAGTATGTTACTCAGCCGGCGCTGAGCCGCGTACATGCGCATGCATGGTGGACTTATATTTATGCACACAAACGCCACCGGGCGGTACAGTGGCAATCTGGCAGAAGCTGACACGTACAGAGATGAGCGTGCGATTCTGCGCTGCCTGTCTCTGCCAAATGCTAGGGAAGTGGAAGACACCGGTGGCACATATCCGCATTTGTTTTTAATATGGCGGTGTGGAAAAGGGGTGGGGGAGCCAATGCGTTCAGCAGTTTAGTCCCACTTTAACCACTTGCCGACCAGCCGCCACAGTTATACGGCAGCAGGTTCCCGTGAATCGCCATATCTGTACCCGTGGGTTTAACCAATCATTTATTTTTATATAATTCTCCTTTAACCGCTTGACGACCGCAGCATATATACTGCGGCAGGCTGGCTCGGCTGCGTGAATTGCCATACCTGTACGCGATCCGCGGGAGCAATCCTGGGGGATCCCCCATTTGGACCCCCACTCACATCCCCCATTTGGGCCCCCACTCGCCAGCAGGGAAGCCGAGGCACATGGCCGGTGGGCACCCGCGATCGCTCTCCGGGAAACGAGAGAATGGCGGTCTGCTGTTGTAAACGCAGCAGACCATTGTTCTCTCTGCTATCAACACAGAGCCCCTGTGATTCTCCTATTTAGGAACACAGGTCTCTGTGTTTAATATCACAAGTCCCTCCCCCCCACAGTTAGAAAACATCCCCTAGGCTCACACTTAACCCTTTGATCGCCCCTGGGTTAACACCTTCCCTGTCCGTGTCATTAGTACAGTGACAGTGCATATTTTTAGCACTGATTACTGTAGTAATGTCACTGGTCCCCACCAAAAGTGTCAAAAATGTCAGTTAGGGGTCCGATCTGTCCGCCGCAATGTCGCAGTCCTAGAAATCGCTGATCGCCGCCATTACTAGTAAAAAAAAATAAAATAAATCAAAATGACATAAATATTTCCCTTAAAAAGATTTGGCGAAGGCGCCTAGCCCTAATAAAAAGATATTAAAACCTGCTGCCCTTTTAATTGTTAAAAACAATAAATAGGTATAGATGATTGGTAAAAAAGGCGCTGGTGATCTTTTTGTGGTGTTCAAAAATATTAAAAATTATTTTCCATACAAAACATAAATAGTGTATATATAAATAATCAATAGTAAAGTGCCGGTGCTATCCTTTACTTATGTAGAAAAAATTAAATTATTCAAGTGCTTGCTAGTGTATTCACAAAATACATTAATATACCATAATAGTGCATATAAAATCAATAAATCCAATTAGTAAAGTGCAAGTGCTATCCTTTGCTTGTGCAAAAAAAATTTCAGCTTATCCAAGTGCTTATTAGTGCATACACATAATAAATTTACATAGCATACAATAAATATATGTGCCCACTAGTACCGTGCTAAAATAAGTGAAAAAAAATAGTGCTTAAATAATTAAATAGTCCAAGACAATTCATGCAAAAAACATTTTCGTGCAGGTTTAATTGCTTGGATCTGTAGTGCTCCAGGCAGTGCTGTATTTTGGCCTAGGCCAACAAGGCCCAGGCCTAGGGCGGCACTTTGCAAGGGGGCAGCAAAAAAGCTGCCCCCCCCTCCACCTGAGACTCTATTGGCTACTGGTTGCTAGAGCCGCCTCTCTCACCCCCTCTCTCTCACTCAGCCTCTCTCTCTCACTCAGCCCCTCTCTCTCACCCCTCCTCTCTCTCACCCCTCCTCTCTCTCATCCCCCTCTCTCTCTCACCCTCTCTCTCTTCCCCTCTCTCTCTCTCACCCCCCTCTCTCACCCCCCCTCTCTCTCTCTCTCATCCCCTCTCTCAACCCACTCTCTCACCCCCTCTCTCTCTCATCCCCCCCTCTCTCTCTCACCCCCCTCTCTATTATCCCCCTCTCTCTCACTCTTTGATTCCACCCTCTCTCTCTCACCCCCCTCTTTCATCCCTGCCTCTCACTCTCTCCCCTCCCTCACGCACCCCTCTCTCTCTCCCCCTTCTCTTTCTCTCTCTCTCTCTCTCCCTCCCCCCCCCCTCGGGAGATCTCAGGGGTTCATGCTGGGACTTGTAGTCCTTCAATCTTGGAGGGTGTCACATGCGTTAAAAAAGGAGTGGGACAAATTTACATAGGAGGGGGGCGCACAATTTTAGTCTTGCCTAGGGCAGCACAAAACCAAAATACACCACTGGCTCCAGGTGGTGGGGTGTGTCACTCGTTGCCTCTTACCAAAATGAAGCAGGTCGCAAGGACCCCCAACGCCTGTGATCCCTTTATCTGGGTGGATCAAACCTCTTAATCGACTCCTTTTTTTCGAGTATCCTGCTCCTTTTCTTTTTGTGCGTTACTTGTACATGAATCAGTACATTCCGCATGTATAAAGACACACAAAAAATGCCAAAAATAGTGTAATATTGTTTGCTTTAATGAAAGATATAAAAAACATATAGTTGGCTTCTTACATTTCGGTGTGCCCTCCTGGCACTGGGCAATTGGGCAGAAAGTGGTTTGCGGGCATTAGGATGACACCTTATCCGAGGATCTGCAGCTCCCTCCCGTGTCTCCTGTTTCCCTGCTCACTTGCGGCGGTCGCAGCGTCCCAGCCTATGCTCCAAACTGCCTGTATTTCCTACTTCCGGGTTTAGCAGAGACCACAATGCATTTCGCGATGCTTGCGTTCGTAGACGCGATAACTTTTACTTTTGCGCAAATACGGTTATTTGGATTTTTTTGACAAAAATATGTAGCAGAATGCAAACTGGCCTAAAATGATAAAAAAAATTACATTTTTTTATTTTTTTTTTTGGCAATGTTATATAGCATAGAGAGAAAAATATTGTTTTTTTTTTTTTTTTTTGTTACAGAATTGTCGCTCTTTTTTTTTATTTAGAGCGCAAAAAATAAAAATCGCACAATTGATCAAATACCACCAAAAGAAAGCTCTATTTGTGGGAAAAAAAGACATCAATTTTTTTTGGTACAGCGTCGCACGACCGCCCAATTGTCTGTTAAAATAACGCAGTGCCGTATTGCAAAATATGGCCAGGTCAGGAAGGGGGTAAATCCTTCCGGTCTTAAAGTGGTTAAAGTAACGCAGTGCCGAATCGCAAAAAAAATGGCCTGGTCATTAAGGGGGAAAATCTTCCGGTCCGGAACTGGTTAAAGTGCCCCTATTCTTGAAAAAAGGGGTGAAACGATGGTTAAAGTGCCCCTATTCTTGAAAAAAAGGGGTGAAACGATGGTTCCCCAATCACCAAAGCATTGTGGGTATAATTTTTGAATTTTTTTTTTTCTACAGCCTGTATTTTTCTCACTATAAGAAATGTGGATACTGTGGTACCTAATACTGACATGTTATGTACGGTTTAATACAACGACCGAAAAATTCCTCCCCTTCACCAGACATAATTCGTACCTCCGCCCATCCTCCCTTTTTTATTGGTATTTTTTATATATATTTTTTTGCACTTTTTTCCCCCTCTTTTGTTAAAAGCCCAATCTCGAAAGTTAACCAGAAAAGCCGGCGAACAATTTAGCTTCATAAAATAGACCGATCTGCGGGACGGACTACAAATTTGTCATTTGCTTAAGATTCTAAGCGGCGGAGGTGACAGGGGTTTGTTGCTATGGAAACAGAAGCTTTCTATTGCGGGTTTTTTTTTTTTTTTTTTTTTTTAAGAAAATTCCATTGCCGCAACCGCTTCTAGGATGTCTAGAAAATTGTAAGAGTCTGCTTTCCAGTAATATTTACCGAGGTAACGGCGATGGGCGCGGAGAGTTCACCTGTCCATGGGTTTGGGTAAGTCGGGGGTTTCAGGCAGAATTATATTATTTTTTTTCCCTTTTGGGGGGGCCCACTTACATTTTTTGCGAGGTGGGTTATGTTAAGCCCTTTTCACATGGGCGTTCCATCTGTCTGTTTTCATCATTGACAGGTGACGGACAGCAATGCATTCCTATGGGCAAATGAATGTAAATAAATGTCGACCGTTTACATCAGTTTTTTGTCCGTCTCCGTTCAGGTCCATTTTTTTAAACAGAACGAGTCTCCATTAGACCCCGTTCACACTGGGGCAACCCGACTTGCCGGGGCGACCTGTGAAGTCACGGTGCGCAGCTCGCACCGCGACCTCAGAGCGGCCGGCACGGACTTCATATCATTGAAGTCAATGCAGGTCGCTCCAGGTCGCCCCAAAGAAGCTCAGGACCCTTTTTGTGACTTGTGTCGCTCCTATTAGAACGGGTCCTGTGCTACTCTATGGCAGGCGACCCACGGCTACTTGTCAAGCAACCAGGTCGCCTGACAAGTCGCCCCAGTGTGAACGGGGTCTTATTCTTCCATTTAAAAAAAAAAACAGAAGAGGGTGAAAATCTGATCTGTTTTTTCTTAGCAAAATCAAAACTGATTGGATGACGCCCATGTAAAAGGGGCCTTAAAGAGTAACACCACTTTTGTTGAGGAAAAAACATTCCCCTCTGGGTGATCTCTATACATTGCAAGGTCTTTAACCACTTCCGGACCGCCCACAGCCGATATACTGCGGCAGGGCGGCCCTCATGCGCGAAACGACGTAGGTCTATGTTGGTCGTGCGCCTGCAGCTAGGGGGCGAGCATGCGCCGCAGCCAGCGCGCTCCCACCCCCACTCGGCAGCGTGTACTCCGATGCACGGGGCAGGCGGCTCCGATTGCCGCCTGGCACCCGCGATCGTTCCCCACTGAGAGAGAAGAACAGTCAGCTGTTGTAAACACAGCTGAGCGTTCTTCTCTCTAGAATGCTCACAGAGCGCTTGTGATCCTTCTATAAGTTTCAAAAAAGAGAGGAGGTTGGGACTTTATATGAGAGACATGGAGGAGTCGGCAGGAAAATTATCAGCAGCTTTTATTGATGCATATAAATAGAACATACATAACAGATCAAAGATTGGTAATTATAACCTCAAATGATACAAGTAAGGATAGATGTTCCCCAAATGCAATACATAATAACCAATATGACCAAATTCCAATATTGTAGAGTATAGAATTGTACAAAATATATAAAATATAACAGAGCTGGAGAATCCAGATAATGGAGTATTCGGTATTAAACAAACATCATTGTCTCAACGCGTTTCGTGGACCCAAATCGCCACTTCATCAGGAGTTGATGTATGTGTATTTTGTAGTCTATAAAAATGGGAAATATGGGCATATGTTTAGGATAATGCCAAAGATGAAAAAATGTATAAAAGTAAAAAATGGGGAGAACAAAAGAAACTTACATAGCAGCATGTGAGATGGCATGAAGACTGGAAAGGTCACCAAAAATGTCTCCCACGGGAGCTGAGGGCACATGGTCAGGCAAGCCAGGAGAGACATGTCGCACACATGGCATGTGAGGGCTAAATAGTAAGAATGAAGGGAGCCATAAATACAGCACCGTATAAATGTATCTGTAAAGGAGTATAATAAGTATATATGTAAAAATGGATAAATTGATTATATCAAATTAATGATTGAAAAAATATATATAATGTAATACAGATGTATACGAGTAAGGAAGTATTATGGTTAAAGAAAGATGAGTGTGCAGAATTTAGAGAAAAGTATATGATAGTGAGTGGTGGAGATTGAGATGGGAAGGTGGATAAAAGCAAGCGAGCTAATAAAGTGAATGACAAGCACCTGGTGATGGGTGTGAAAGCAAGTAAAGAGAGTGGCCCAAATAGGAAAACAAGATAGTGGGTGAGGATGGGATGAAAAAGTGAGGGAGTGCGAATAATGTGCCGTAAAGTGGGTAAAAAACCCAACTAGTGATGTGGAGACCAATGGTGAGAGCAGGCCCACAGAAAGAGAGGGATGAGGAGTGGGATATGTAAAATGCAAATGAGTAGAAAAAATAATCAATGAAATAGTAAAGAATGGAGTGAATGATCAGTCAGGCAAATAGTTGTGAGAGAGTATAACAAGTATTACCGGAGAAGAAAGCCCAAACAATTGACATGGTGCTCATTGTCCACCGGGGGAGATCCTGTCTAATGTGTCCAACGCCACGACAGTGTAAAAGCAGATGACCCACGGGATCGGCAAACGCAAGGTATGACCGTCCCGCGGGCTGTCTATTATACACTGAGATGGAAATTCAAACGTCGGCGCATTGGCGCCAAAATGACGTCATGCGCCGACGGAGGCGTGGCGTCGAGGCGCAGCAGTGCCGTCCACCCGATCTCCCGTGCTGGAGGCAGAGGGAGAAGGGGAGGGCGCATGGTGCGCCTCGCAGCTCCTTCTATATATGATCACAGGTCTCTGTGATCATTTCAGAAGCCCAACCCCCATACAGTTAGAAACACTCCCCTAGGTACACATTTAACCCCTTGATCACCCACTGTGTTAACCCCTTCCCTGCCAGCATCATTATTACAGTAACAGTGCATATTTTTAGCACTGTTTACTGTAGTAATGTTACTGGTCCCCCCAAAAGCATCAAAAATGTCAGTTAGGGGTCCGATATGTCCGCCGCAATGTCACAGTCCCGCTAAAAAAATCGCAGATCGCCGCCATTACTAGTAGAAAAAAACAATACAAATGACATAAATCTTCCCCGTAGTTGCATATGGTGTGCTCATGTATGGTCACTCCAAAATGTGCCACATCCCAAAAATGCAGACTACAATGGAAGTTCCCCTTGGGGGTGGGACTTTGTAGGCACAAATTGATTGAATAAACTATAAATACATCAGAGTTAACAAAATAATATAATAATTAAATTTATTGAAATAAATTCATATACAAAAAAGTTAAAAATATGGCAAGCTATATACAATACATCCGATCATATGACAGAAGAGCACTGCTGTATTGGAGGTAAGTACCCAACGCGTTTCAAAGACATAAGTCAAAGCTCCTTCTTCAGGGGCAACCTTTAAATAGCGGTAAAATCTGTCGTGTGACTCTTAAAGTGTATGCTTGCCCATAATATTAAATGCATATGGCTGGATTGCTCTCATCGCTGCATCAGGAGATCTCATTTGGGGAGGTCATGGATGACCTTTGAATGAAAACAGTTCATGCAGACACGCTCCAATTATATATGCCCATCAGCTGAAAGCTGATTGAAGACAGCTGAAACCCAAAAACAATGGGAGATCTTATCAGTAT
Source organism: Pelophylax lessonae (assembly GCF_965119305.1). Classification (NCBI taxonomy): domain Eukaryota; kingdom Metazoa; phylum Chordata; class Amphibia; order Anura; family Ranidae; genus Pelophylax; species Pelophylax lessonae. The sequence goes on along the minus strand of NC_138775.1, from coordinate 275,990,932 downwards.
AAGGCTCCTTTCACACACTCCGTCCGTTGGACGGAGTCCGTTTTTCTCAGCGGGGGATCGAGCTGCCGATCCCCCGCTGAGCAGCAGGAGGACAGCTGTGTCTCCGCGCTGTGTGCGGAGACACAGCTGACAGTTCCCCATGCATCTCTATGGGGGAAATCGGATGTCAACGGACCGTCAGTCCGTTCTCACCCGATCCCATCCGATCCGATTCGCTGGACGGATGGAAAATAGGGTTTCCATCCGTCCAGATTTGACGGATCGGATCGGATGTCAGCGGACATGTCTCCGCTGACATCCAATGCCCCATAGGAATGCATGGGGGGACCGTTCAGATCCGCCAAAAAAACGGACAGGCGGATCTGAACGGTCCGCCTGTGTGAAAGGGGCCTTAGGGACAAATAAAGAGCAATGCAGCGAACATCCACCTCCCAGCAAGTGAGCAATACCTTCCCCGTAGTTAGTAGACGCGATAACTTTTGCGCAAAGGAATCAAAATACTCTTATTGCGATTTTTTTACCAAAAATATGTAGCAGAAACAAATTGGCCTAAAATGTTAAAAAAAAATTGATTTTTACATTTATTTTTTTTGGGAATGTCATATAGCAGAAAGTGAAAAATATAGATTTTTTTTCAGAATTTCTGGAGTGCTGGGCTGTGGAGGGGGAGGGAGCGGCCTGCTCAAGCTCTCAGCAGCTCAATGAGAGGCTGAGCCAGGTGCCGGTCCAGGGTTTTAGGTGCATCCCGATTCCCGACCATATTGTCGAGATCTTGCCCCAGCCTGGACTGGCTCTGTGACATCAGCCGACAGCGGGCTGCAGTCTACTGTCTGCTGAAAACGGGTCACAGGAGTGCAGAACGAACTGCACTTCTGTGATCCACGGGAGAAGTACAGCCAAACTAGCTTTGGCTGTACTTCTCCTTTAAACCATCTAACAGTTTCTTATGTTTCTTTGGACTGTGTTGGTGTTCCTGGACCTGGTTTGGACATGGGGCAGCCGTATTTGTTTATGATATATAGGGGTTCTGTAGAATTCTAACTGTTGTGGAGCTACAAATCAGCCAATCCCTGTAGGCTGGGTTCAACAGCTCTCCGTCTCGCCCATAGTCTATCGGTAATCATGTCCCAGAGATGCCTATTTTAGTCTTCGCTTCTCTTATGGACTGGTTCATAATGGATAGAAAATCTGGGGCCTGTTATGTCACGTTGCCTAGCAACAGTGTTAATCTCCCAGCGACAGGAGACCTCGACACGACACGGGGCAATAGGTTCTTTCATGGTGAAGTCCCCTATGCTAGGGATTATTGCTTCAGAGCCAAAAATAAGACACGGGTTATGAGGTCAGCATGGAAATTGTAATGAAATACAATATTTTCTTCCACTGCGAGGACAAATAAGTGTGGGACTTTTTTTAAGTCAGAAAACAATAAGCACAAGACGTCATTCTGCTGAAGCCATGGAAGAAAAGTTACAATTGTCAACTGTGTCCTCCAGTGGTGGCCATTTTATCTCAACATTTCTGTTAGTGAGATTAGCTGACCAACTGGTGTGTTGTAAATCTGAAACAAAGGTCTGTGTTGTGTTGAAAAAAGAATGCCGTCATGGCGCTTGCCATCTCATTTCGCTTGCTGTGGAAGCCGATATTGTAGATTTGTCTCATGCTAGGCCCTATCCTCAGCTTAGGTCTGAAGCTTTCCATAATGGTCACAATCCGATTGTACAATCTTTGTCCAATTTCCTTTTCGATTTCCAAAAACTATGTAGCAATAGGATCTACCTAAATTGTGTGCAAAGGAACAGATCCCAGCTCTTCTCAGAGATGAACAGTTCTCTAAGGAATCTACTCTGGTAATGATCTGGCTGAATTTGCTGCCTTCCTCATTTACTGGCCTTTCTCTATTTTGCCTTCTCCTCTCTCCTTCTCCCCTGCTTTGTCTTTTTTTTCTTTAACTCCAATTTCTGCTTTTCCTGTGTCCTCTTTTCTCATTTCACCCATCACCTTTTCTCCTCTCCTCTTCATCTCTCCTCTCCCCTCTTCTCTTTGTTCCTCTCTCCTTTCCTCTCCCCTCTCCTCATTTCTTCATGCCTCTATCTTCTCTTCTTTTCATTCCTTTACCCTCATCTCTTTATTCCTCTCCTCTCCTTTTCTCTTCATTACTCTCTCCTCATCTCTTCATTCCTCTCCTCTCCTATCCCCTCATCTCTCCTATCTCCTCATCTCTCTTATCCTCTCATCTCTTCTCTTGTCTTCTTCCCCCTCCTATTCTCTCCTCCCATTTCTCCTCTTCACCCTCTCCTTTCCTTTTCTTCTGTTTTCTCCTCTCCTCCCCTCTCCTTTTTTCTTCTCTCTTCTCCTCATCTCTTCATTCCTCTTTCTTATCCTCTCCTCTTCATTCCTCTCTCCTCACCTCTCCTCTCTTCTCCTTTCCTCTCCTATCCCCTCATCTCTCTTATCCTCTCATCTCTTCTCTTCTTCCCCCTCCTATTCTCTCCTCCCATTTCTCCTCTTCACCCCTCTCCTTTCCTTTTCTTCTGTCTTCTCCTCTTCTCTCCTCTCCTTTTTTCTTCTCTCTTCTCCTCACCTCTCCTCTTCATTCCTCTCTCCTCACCTTTCCTCTCTTCTACTTTCCTTTCCCCTCCTATCCCCTCATCTCTCTTATCCTCTGCTGTCTCCTCTTGTCTTCTTCCCTCTCATATTCTCTCCTCCAATTGCTTCTCTTCACCCCTCTCCTTTCCTTTTCTTCTGTCCTCTCCTTTCCTCCCATCTACTTTGCTTTTTTTCTCTTCTCTCCTCTTCCTCGCCTCTCTTTTCCTCTTCCTTCCTCTGCTTTCTTCTTCTCTTCCTTTCTTCTCATCTTCCTTTCTCTACTATCCTTCCATCTCACCTTTTTTCTTCTTCCCTCTCCTTTTCTCCCCTCTCATTTCATCTCTTATCTTCTCTTCTTTTATCTATCCCCTCTCCTCTCTTTTGCTTTATCTCCTCTCTCATCTTGTCGTCTTCCTCTCCTATTACCTCCTCTCCTTTCTTCTCTTCATCCCTCTCTTCTCCTTTCCTTCTTTTCTCTCACTACACTCCTGTATCCTCCTTTGCTTTTCTTTCTTTTCTCCACTTCTCGTTATTCTTCTCCTGTCCTGTCTTCATCCCTCTCTCCTCTCCTCATTCCTCTCTCCTATTTTCATATTCCCGCTCCTATTCTCTCCTCCCATTTCTTCTCTTCACCCCTCTCCTTTCCTTTTCTTCTTTCCTCTCCTGTCCTACTATCTCCTTTGTTTTGTTTTTTTTCCTCTTCTCATTTCCTTTCCTCTTCCTTCCTCTCATCTTCCTTCCTCTCCTCTCTTCTCCTCTACCTTCCTCTACTGTCCTCACATCTCCCCTTTTGTCGTCTTCCCTCTCCCGTTCTCTCCTCTCATTTCATCTCTTATATTTTATTCTTTCATCTCTCATCTCTCCTATCTTCCCCTCTCCTTTGTTTTTATCTCCTCTCTCCTCTTGTATTCTTCCTCTTCTATTATCTCCTTTGCTTTTATTTCTTTTCTCCACTTCTCTACATTCTTCTCCTGCCCTTTCTTCATCCCTCTCTCCTCTCCTCATCTCTTCATTCCTCTCCCCTATTTTTGTATTCCCGCTCCTATTCTCTCCTCCCATTTCTTCTCTTCACCCCGCTCCTTTCCTTTTCTGCTTTCCTCTCCTGTCCTATTATCTCCTTTGTTTTTTTGTTTTGTTTTTTCTTCTCTCTTCTCATTTCCTCTTCCTTCCTCTCCTCTTCCTTCCTCTCCTCTCTTCTCCTCTTCCTTCCTCTCCTCTCTTCTGCTCTTCCTTCCTCTACTGTCCTCACATCTCCACTTTTTTCTTCTTCCCTCTCCCGTTCTCTCCTCTCATTTCATCTCTTATCTTTTCTTCTTTCATCTCTCATCTCTCCTATCTTCCCCTCTCCTTTGTTTTTATCTCCTCTCCCCTCTTGTATTCTTCCTCTCCTATTATCTCCTTTGCTTTTATTTCTTTTCTCAACTTCTCTTCATTCTTCTCCTGCCCTAACTTCATTTCTCTTCACTTCTTTCCTATCCTCTTCTCTCTCTTTAATCTCCTCCCCTTTCCTTTCTTTTCCTGTCCTCTTTGCTCTCCTCTCATTTTTCCTCTGTTCTCCTCTCCCTCTTTATCTATCATCTCATCTCTTCCAATTGCTTTTCCTTTTTTCTGTTCACCTCATTTCCTTTCTTTTTTCATCTTCTTTTCCTCTTCCTTAATTTTTTTCCTTTTCTTTCCTTTTTTTCCGATTTTACTCTTCTTTTCCTTTTCCCCTCTTCTCTCAGTTTTACTCCCCTTTTCCATTTCACACTTCTCTCTTCTCCTTTTCCTTTTTCCTCTTCTTTCATTTTTTTCCGCTCCACCCCTGTCCTTTTTTCCTTCCTTACATCTATTTCTGGGTTTCTCAGCGCCAAGTGCAGCGTGTGAAATTGTCCATTAGAAGGACAGCCGAGTGATGGAGGTGATGATAGTCACTAACACTTTGCTCGGTGCATGGACATTGCTGGCCGCATTTTTGACCCGTTCACTTCTAAGTAAAGTGTCAGCGAGTATTGACATCCAGTTCAGAGAACAGCTGTCTCTATGGCAGACACTTTGTACATGCTGCGCCCCCGGGGCAGAGAACACAGCAGCACTCAGACAGACGCAGTGTTTAGAGGCTCACGAGGACAGGCCTTTGGCTTTCAGAACGAATCGAGCCTTTCTGTACAATGAATTCCAGGCAGATTATAGAATTCTGGATGAGAAAAGTAGACAGTTCTGGAAGTCTGATGAGCTCGGAGAGCGGGGCTGGCAGCCGTAGGACAATCAGCGCATAGCAGAAGATGTCAACACAAGACGCTGCCCGGAATTATCGTCTAATTACCTTCATGGTAATTATGCACATAGGGGAGCACTTATTAGAATCCCAGGAGTGTGTTTGATGTCTGTGGATGAAACTTATTTTTCTCCCATTCTGACAATTTGCAGACATTTTCCTGCCTTTGCTCATGTAGTCCTCGCCATTTCCAGTCTTTAAATCCAAGGTTTGGTGGCTGCATCCCTACATGGCATCCCATGATACTCTAAATATTGCGCACACTCTGATACAGTTGGGTCTTGCAAATTTGAGGTTAGGCTGCAGCTTTGGGAATTTGTTAAAGCCCAACTTCAACTAATGGCCACCAGAGGGGGCACTTTTTCTAGTGACAACCATCTAAGGCTCAGTTCACTCTGGTGAGACATGTTCTCCAACTTTAAGAGCACATGTTGCATCACAAGTTGCACCCCATTAAGTGCAATGGAACCGTTCTAAAAGGAGCTTAGAAAAAGGTTCCTGCGCTACTTTTGGTCCAACTTCAGCATCACTTGCATTACATAGTTACATAGTTACATAGTAGGTGAGGTTGAATAAAGACAATAGTCCATCCAGTTCAACCTGTGTAGGTGTGTGTGGCCGTAATCATCTCACATAGCCCTTAATGTCCTGATCCTTGAGATGTACATCTAAGAGTCTTTTGAAAGCCACCATACTTCCCGCAGAAACCACCCCTTGTGGTAGAGAATTCCACAATCTTGTAGCCCTAACAGTAAAGAACCCCCCACGTTGCCTGAGGTTAAAACGCTCCCCCTCTAATCGCATTGTATGCCCCCGAGTCCTCATGCAATCCCTTCGACTGAACAGCTTTTTTTCTAAGCTGAGATCCCCATTGAGATATTTATAAATTGCTATCATGTCCCCCCTCAGGCTTCTCTTCTCCAGGGAGAATAAATCAAGCAATTGCAGACGCTCTTCATAGTTAAGGTCCTCCAATCCCCTGATTAGTTTAGTTGCCCTTCTCTGGACTCTCTCCAGCTCCAACACATCCCTCCTGAGGACTGGCGACCAGAACTGGACAGAATACTCCAGATGCATTGACTTTTGTTAAAGAAGTCTTCTGCAAGTCATGCCAAAGTCTTGCTGAGATGTCGACTTGTGTGACTTTGACTTTGTGGCAGTGTAAACCAGGCCTATCAGGGGATTTGGATAGCCATCTTTATACCAGGAAATGTTGGGAAATCTTTTTAATGGGGACACAGACAAAACACATTTTTTAAAGAGTGGGGAATTTTTCGAACTTCAGGCAATAGGTAGGCTATTGCTGCTCATGCCTTCCCATCCATTCCCATGGCCAACTGCATGCTCCATATATGGGCATGATAGGGACAGGAAGTGAGAAAATATCTGTCCAATAGGGTCACAGATTCCAGCCAAAACTAAAAAAAAATGTGGCTGGAATTCCATTTTTTAAATTTTTTTATAATAAATTTATAAAGCAATATACATACAGCATTCTATAAAAATAACATAAGAAAAAAACGATTGATTCCCTCTTCCCTGGGCGCAACTCCCCATATCTCTCCTCTCCTCACCAGGCTTCAATTGTTCAAATAATGAACATGGGGAAAGCGTCAGAAGGCAAAAGTAGTCCAGTGCCTGGGTCCCTGGAAGATTTAGTGGCTGCCCAATATCCTTCACACAGCTGGCATGCTCTGTTGATCCTTGCAGACAGATTTTCAGCTATCCTTGTCTTGTACGTGGGTTCCTTTGCTTCAGGGTTGGGTTTCCATCAATGCACCTTGTAGGTGAACAACCTTTGGCTGATCTTTTGGGATCACCTATGACACAAATCATTTTTTACTTTACTTGTCTCCGGCAAGAAAATTGTGACGATGTATCAATAAATTATCATGAGATGACTGTATTTTAAAAGAAAAGATGATGGGCAAAAAATGCAGGAAAAGCCACCCATTTGCCCCTGCAGCTCGATGGCACATTTGACTAATAGTAAACCCGATACTGACCATCCTGCTAGAATTTTTGACCTGACTTGTTTTTGGACCTTGGTCCTGCTTGCACGTGATCTTCAGTTGTTGAATCTGTTGCGTACTCCCTGCTTCAACAGCCGACGTTGGTAAACCTTAGCTGCAGGGGAACCAGATTACATAGGTGGCAGACTGAGTCAAAGAGGACTACTACTATTACTATATATATTTCTCCTAGCAGAGATGTAAACATCTGACAATGGCAGTCATACATGAGCTACCATCAAGCATGCAGACATTTGTTTTATTACAAGGTGGAAACACCTTGTAACAAGTCAAATTATGTAAAATAAAATCCTCCTCTCCCCATATATCTTCTCTCCTACTGTTTTCTTTTTCATCTCCCCCTCTTGCTCTCCTCTTCTTCTTCATCGTCTTCTCATCTCTCCTCTTCTTCTCATCTCTCCTCTCTTTCTTCTCATCTCTCCTCTTCTTCTCATATCTCCTCTCTTTCTTCTCATCTCTCCTCTTCATCCTCTAATCTCTTCTCTTCTCTCTGATCCTCTTCCCTTATCTCCTCTCTCCTCTTATCTTTTATCCCCTCACTTCTCTCCTCTCCTCCTCATTTGTTTCCTCCCCTCATCTCTTATCCCTTTCCTCAACCCTATCTCCCCCTCATCTCTCCTCTCCTCTTCTTCCTCTCATATCTCCACAGTCCTCTACTCTTCTATTCCCTCTCCTCCTCTCATCTTCTCTCTTCTTTCATCTCCCCATTTTGCTCTCCTCTTCTCCATATTCTTATCTCTGTTCTTCTTTCCATCTCTCTCCTTCTTCTTAAATTCTCTTCTTTCCTATCCTCTTCTCGACGTATCTTTCCTTTCCTCCTCTTTTTATTTCTCCCCTCATCTCTCCTTATCTCCCATTTCTGTGCACCCCTCATCTCTCTTCTCCTTCCCTCACCTTTCCTTTCCTTTCCACTCAACTCCAATTTCCTCCCCTCTAACTTTCCTATTCTTCCTCTCGTCTTTCCTCTTTTTCCTCTCTCTTGTTTGTCCTCTTTGTCCTGTAATCTCTTCTTTCTGATCCTCTTCCCTTCTCCCCTCTTCTCAATTTATCTTTCCTTCCCTCCCTTCTATTCTCTCCTCTCCTCTTTTGTTTCCTCCCCTCATCTCTTTTCTCACCTCCTATCCCTTTCCACCTCTTATCTCTCCTTCATCTCCCCTCTTCTTCCTCTCATATCTCCTCAGTCCTCTCCTCTTCTACTCTATTTTTTCCTCTTCTATTTTTTCCTCTCCCCCGTCATCTCCCCTCTTGTTTCATCTCCCCTTTTGCTCTCCTTTTCTTCATCTTATTATCTCTGCTCTTCTTCCCATCTCTCCTTCTTCTCATCTCTTACCGTCTTCCTCTTTTCTCTTCTCTCCTATCCTCTTCCCTCTTCTCAATTTAGCTTTCCCCCCCCCCCCTTCTTAACTCTCCTCTTTTGTTTTCTCCCCTCATCTCTTATTTCTGTGCACCCCCCTCTTTTCTTCCCTCACCGTTCCTTTCTCCCTTCTTCCACTCAACTCCAATTTCCTCCCCTCTAGCTTTCCTGTTTGTCCTCTAATCTCTTCTCTCTGATCCTCTTCCCTTCTCTCCTTTTCTCAATGTATCTTTCCTCCCCTCCCTTCTATCTTCTCCTCTTTTGTTTCCTCTCCTCATCTCTCCTCTTCTTCCTCTCATATCTCCTCAGTCCTCTCCTCTTCTACTCTCTTTTTTTCTTCTATTTTTTTCTCTCCCCCTGTCATCTTCCCTCTTGTTTCATCTCTTCCTTTTGCTCTCCTCTTCTTCATCTTCTTATCTCTGCCCTTCTTCCCATCTCTCCTCTCCTTCTCATCTCTCACCGTCTTCCTCTATTCTCTTCTCTCCTATCCTCTTCCCTCTTCTCAATGTATCTTTCCTCTCCCCCTTCTTGCTTCTTCTCCTCTTTTGTTTTCTCCCCTCATCTCTTATTTCTGTGCACCCCCCATCTTTCTTTTCTTCCCCTCACCTTTCTTTTCTCCCTTCTTCCACTCAACTCCAATTTCCTCCCCTCTAGCTTTTCTATTCTTCCTCTCGTCTCTCCTCTTCTTCATCTCTCCTGTTTGTCCTCTAATCGCTTCTCTCTGAACCTCTTCCCTTCTCTCCTTTTCTCAATGTATCTTTCCTCCCCTCCCTTCTATCTTCTCCTCTTTTGTTTCCTCTCCTCATCTCTCCTCTCCTCTTCTTCCTCTCATATCTCCTCAGTCCTCTCCTCTTCTACTCTCTTTTTTTCCTCTTCTATTTTTTTCTCTCCCCCCCGTCATCTTCCATCTTCTCAATGTATCTTTCCTCTCCCCCCTTCTTTCCTCTTCTCCTCTTTTGTTTTCTCCCCTCATCTCTTATTTCTGTGCACCCCCCATCTTTCTTTTCTTCCCCTCACCTTTCCTTTCTCCCTTCTTCCACTCAACTCCAATTTCCTTCCCTCTTTCCTCTTCTTCCTCTCATATCTTCTCTACTTCCTCTTATCTCTCCTTTTCTTTCTTTTCCTTTCTCTCTTTCCCTCGTCTTCATACATAGTAGGTGAGGTTGAATAAAGACAATAGTCCATCCAGTTCAACCTGTAGGTGTATGTGGCCGTAATCAGGGCTTTTTTTCTCAGAGAGTAGGTGCAGGAACTCCTCCCTTCTGAGTCACCCCTTGACAGGGTTGTATAAAGTACTCGAAACCCATACTTGAGTAAAAGTACAAGTGCTCGATCAAAAAGTGACTTGAGTAGAAGTACTAAAGTATTCAACATTTTTTGTACTTAAGTATTGCAAGTAGTTTTTTAAAAAATTTTGCTACTCAAGTACTGAAAGTAAAAGTACAAGTACTGTGTTATGTAGTTATTAACCACTTGCCGACCGCCGCACGACTATCTACGTCGGCGGTCAGCCCCTCACAGGCAAAGTGACGTAGGGCTACGTCACTAGCTTGTGAGGGTCTAGGGAGCGAGCGCGCGCCGCCGGAGGCGCGCTCCCGCTCCCGCGTGGTCACGGACCCCCCCGCGCGTGTGACCGGCGGACCCGATGTCCGCCGGCCACTCTGCGATCGGCGGGGGAGAGGGAGAAAGTCAGGCAGCTTGTGTAAACAAGCTGCCTGTCATTCTCCCCTCTGTATGAGAGATGATCATATGGATCTACTATGTAGATCCGTTGATCACTCTGCATACAGTTGAAGCCACAGCCAATCACAGTTAGAATCACGCCCCTAGGGACACACACAGCCCCTCCCTCTCAAATAAAGTTAACCCCTTCACTACCAGTGTATTTTTACAGTAACAGTGCATATATATAGCACTGATTACTGTAGAAATGTCACTGGTAACCCAAAAAGTGTCAAAAATGTCAGTCAAGGGTCCGATCTGTCCGCCGCAATGTCGCAGTACCGCAAAAAAAATTGCAGATCGCCGCCATTACGCGTTAAAAAAAAAAACAACAAAAATGACAAAAAACTTTCCCTTTGTTAGTAAACGCAATAACTTTTGCGCAAACCAATCAAAATACGCTTTTTGCGATTTTTTTTTACCAAACATAGGTAGCATAAAACAAATTGGCCGAAAATGTTAAAAAAATTTGATTTTTACATTTTTTTGGGGGGGAATTTCATATAAAAAAAAGGGAAATATTGCTATTTTTGCATAATTTACGCTCTTTTTTTGTTTATAGCGCGTGATCAAAAAATCGCACAGGTGATCAAATACCACCAAAAGAAAGCCCTGTTTGTGGGAAAAAAAGGACGCCAAATTCGTTTAGGTACAGCGTCGCACGACCGCGCAATTGTCCGTTAAAGTCACGCAGTGCCGAATCGCAAAATACCCCCTGGTCGTTTAGCAGCCAAATCCTCCGGGGGTTAAGTGGTTAAAGAAAGAAGTCAAAAGTTTGAACATCATATTGTTTTTTTATTATTTCAAAAGCAGCTTTTATTTATACATACAGTAGCATTTATTTTCCTATGCGCTGATAATACACATGTTTTGAGCTTAATGAAACCTGCCATCTACTGTTCCGGCAGTGGTAATTTTTATAATAGTAACGAGTAACTATGCAGCACAAAAAAAAAATATTGGAGTAGAAGTATTGAAATCGTTGAAAAAATGTAGTGAAGTAAAAGTAGAAGTAGGAGAAAAAAATTCTACTCCAGGAAAGTACAGATACCGCCTTTCGGTACTTAAGTACAGTAGTGAAGTAGTTCTACTTAGTTACTATACATCTCTGCCCCTTGACTACTTCCCCTACCCCACCTCCGAGCTTTGTTCCTTGGTTTTACCTCTTATCCACCTCCCAGTACCACCCCTTTTAGAGCATTAACGATAATAAGAAAGGCAATATAATAGATCTAGAAACAATGGACACCCCAGCGACAATAGAGCCACCCCTGCAACAATGGACTTCCAAAATCCAGCATCAATAGACTCTCCAGCAGCCAGCAGCATTAGACCCGTCCCTAATCATTAGATCCCTTCCAGCAATGATTGCTTCCCTGCAACATGATACCCCACCAGCAACAATAGACCCTCTGCGCAAATAGATCCCCTCCAGCAGCAAATAGATCCCCTCCAACAACACTAGATTCCCCAGCATCAATAGACCCTCCAGCAGCCAGCAACATAGACCGCTACCTCAACAATAAATCCCTCCCAGCAACAACTGACCCACCAGCAACATAAGACCCACCCCAGAAACAATAAATGCCCCCATGAGCAACAGAAGACCTCCCCAACAACAATAGACCCCCTATTCCCTATTAGCCAGCATCAATAGACCCTCCAGCACACCCCAGCACCCCTTGTCATTACATACATTCAGTTCTGGAGGTGCCGGAACTGCGTTCCCCCGCGTTCCCGCTAAAAATAGCCCTGGCCGTAATCATCTCACATACCCCTGAATGTTCTGATCCTTAAAATGTAAGTCTAAGAGTCTTTTGAAAGCCACCATACTTCCCGCAGAAACCACCTCTTGTGGTAGAGAATTCCACAATCTTGTAGCCCTAACAGTAAAGAACCCCCTGCATAGCCTGAGGTTAAAACGCTTCTCCTCTGATCGCATTGTATGTCCTCGAGTCCTCATGCAATCCTTGTGACTGAATAGCTTTTTTTCTATGCCGATTCACTTGCTCCCGTCTTCTTATCTCTCCTCTTCTTACTCTCTTCTCCCCTCTTCTTCCTTTCAACTCTCCTCTCCCCCTTTCCCTTCCTCTCTCCTCGTCTCTTCTTTCCTTTTCCCTCTTATTTCCACTTTTTTCTTTCTTTTCTCCTCCTTTTCCTTTATCTTCTCTTCTTGACTCTCTTCTCCTTTTTTTCCATATAAAAGGTAACTTTATACATAAATCTTAAAAAAATGTTTAAATCAGATTTTTTTTTACTTTTAAATGTTTACCAGAATAAAATAAAATGGGTTAGGGGCTTTTCTCTTTTCCTTTAACCACTTAAGCCCCAGAAGATTTTACCCCCTTCCTGACCAGGCCCTATTTTGCGATTCGGCACTGGGTGACTTTAACAGACAATTGCGCGGTCGTGCGACGCTGTACCTAAACGAATTTGATGTCCTTTTTTTCCCACAAACAGAGCTTTCTTTTGGTGGTATTTGATCACCTGTGCGATTTTTTGATCATGCGCTATAAACAAAAAAAGAGCGACAATTTTGCATAAACAACAATATTTTTCACATTTTTTTATATGAAATTCCCCCCCAAAAAAATGTAAAAATCAAAATGTTTTAACATGTTCGGCCAATTTGTTTTATGCTACCTATGTTTGTTAAAAAAAAATCGCAAAAAGGTATTTTGATTGGTTTGCGCAAAAGTTATCGCGTTTACTAACAAAGGGAAAGATTTTTGTCATTTTTGTTGCGTAATGGCAGCGATCTGTGATTTTTTTGCGGTACTGCGACATCGGACCCTTAAATGACATTTTTGACACTTTTGGGGTTACCAGTGACATTACTGCAGTAATCAGTGCTATACATATGCACTGTTACTGCAAAATGACACTGATAGTGAAGGGGTTAACTTTATTAGAGAGGGAGGGGCTGTGTGTGTCCCTAGGGGCGTGATTCTAACTGTGATTGGCTGTGGCTTGAGCTGTAGAAACAGTGATCAACGGTCCTACATAGTAGAACCGTGTGATCACAGTTTCTACACAGGGGAGAATGACAGGCGGCTTGTTTACATTAGCCGCCTGACTTTCTCCCTCTGCAGCGGCGATCGCAGAGTGACCGGCGGACATCGGGTCCACCGGTCACACGCGCGGGGGAGTCCATGACCACGCGGGAGCGCGCCTCTGGCGGCGTGCGCTCGCTCCCTAGACCCTCACAGGCTTGCGACGTAGATCTACGTCACTTTGCCTGTGAGGGGCTGACCGCCGACGTAAATCGTCGTTAGGCAGTCGGCAAGTGGTTAAACAATATCCTCCTGCTTTCCAAACAGACAGCATTCTTCTTTATAACAGAGTTGAGTGTTGTACCTGACCCCGTTCTGTTTGTATTTATTTCAGTTAGATCCCGCCACTCCACAGGGTATGTACCTAGTAAAATGTGATCCAATTAAAACATGACTGCCAGTAAAACGGGGCCACGGCTATAAAAGATTTTATTATATTACAATGACATTTATTCAAGCCTAATATAAACAGACTTCTCTGCTTGTCGTTTAGGCAAGAGCTTTCACGTGTTCCTGCGCACACAGCAAACAGATTAAAAGGCGTCTTCAGCTTTTAAAAGTAATGTGGAGTGAAATATTTCAGCACTTAAAGATAAAACAATAGTCTTTTCATTCCTGTTTTTGAATACACATGTAAAATTCATCAGCTTAAAGGGTAACTAACTACACTTTCATGGGGGAAAAAAATAGCAAATAAAGAAAAAACAATGTAGCGTATACAATTGCGACACAAATCATATTGTAATTGAATGTTTTTAAAAATTCCCTTTCCTTTTCAATCTGCAGCTGTTGTAATTTTCTGAAAATGCAATGCAATATGGCCGCCTGGAGGTGTTCTGTACACAGAATGTATACTGACCACACCCCCAGAAACATCATTTCCTGATGTGATTGGCTCATCAATTTTCCCAGAAGTCTGCCTAAGATACAAGTCAGATTTCTGGCATCCCCTGCAACAAAAATGTCATTTTTGGTGAGATACTCCCAATAGGAACATGTCTTAAAGCGGTAGTATCCCGCTTTTTGACACTTTTACCTACAGGTAAGCCTATAATAAGGCTTACCTGTAGGTACAAATAATATCTCCTAAACCGGCACGGTTTAGGAGATATTTACAGTGCATGCAGCCGCTCGCGCGAGCGGCGCATGCGCTCTGAAGGTCCGGGGGACCTTCAATTAAGTTGCCGGGAGCTTGCCGGAAAAATCACTCCCACGCGGGAGTGACGTCATCGCGGCTCCGGCCAATCATCGCGCCAGAGCCGTCTCTTCCGGCCAATCAGCGCGCCGGAGCCGCCGAACCCGGAAGAGACGACGAGGGACCATGGCAGCGCCCGCAGCGATGTCCGGGGGTCCGTGTCGGGGCTTCGTTTTAAGGTAAGTTACACATAATGGGCTAGTATGCGATGCTAGCTCATTATGCCTTTGTCTTGCAGGTTTTTTTTTTTTTAGTTTTTTTTTTTATTGAGTTTACAACCGCTTTAAGGGATGCAGGCCCAGCAGCTTTCCTCATTAGTGCTCTGCAGCTGCACAGCTGATTGATAATTACGAAACCACTCCCATTTGACCCGCTCAGCACAGAGAAACAAACAGTGATTTCTTCAGAATAAAAAAAAGGTAGGAATCTGCAACAAAGTTTGTTACAATCCTTGAAATGTACAGAGATCACCCAGAGGGGAATGTTTTTTTCTCAACAAAAGTAGAGTTACGCTTTAAAGCCTAACTCCACTTTTGCTGAGAAAAAACATTGCCCTCTGGGTGATCTCTGTACATTGCAAGGATTATAACAACCTTTTACCTTTTGTTATTCTGAAGAAATCATTGTTTGTTCCTCTGTGCTGAGTGAGTCTAATGGGAGTGGTTTCATATTTATCAATCAGCTGAGCAGCTGCAGAGCACTAATAAGGAAAGCTGCTGGGCCTGCATCCCTTTAGACGTGTTCTTATTAGCCACCAAAAATGACATTTTTTTTGGAGGGGATGCCAGAAATCTGACTTGTATCTTAGTGCAGACTTCTGGGAAAATTGGTGAGCCAATCACACAAGCAGGAAATGATGTTTCTGGGGGTGTGGTCAGTATACATTCTGTGTACAGAACAGCTCCAGGTAGCCATATAACATTTTCAGAAAATTACAGATTGAAAAGGAAAGTTAATTTGTAATAACTTTCAATTACAATATGACTTGTCTCACAATTGTATTTTACAATTGTAATTTTTCTTTATTTGCTATCCCCTCCCCCCCCCCCCACCAAAAGTGGAGTTACCCTTTAACCATTTAAGCCCCGGAAGATTTTACCCTCTTCCTGTCCAGGGGGTATTTTGCGATTCGGCACTGCGTGACTTTAACGGACAATTGCGCGGTCGTGCGATGCTGTACCCAAATGAAATTGATGTCCTTTTTTTTCCCACAAACAGCTTTCTTTTGGTGGTATTTGATCACCTGTGCGATTTTTTGTTCATGCGATATAAACAAAAAAAAAGCGACAATTTTGCAAAAATAACAATATTTTTCACATTTTTTTATATGAAATTCCCCCCAAAAAAATGTAAAAATCAAAATTTTTTAACATTTTAGGCCAATTTTTTTTCTGCTACCTATGTTTGGTGAAAAAAAATCGCAAAAAGCGTATTTTGATTGGTTTGCGCAAAAGTTATTGCGTTTACTAACTAAGGGAAAGATTTTTGTCATTTTTGTTGTTTTTTTTTTTTTAAACAAGTAATGGCGGCGATCTGCGATTTTTTGACTGGGACATTGCGGCGGACAGATCGGACCCTTGACTGACATTTTTGACACTTTTGGGGGTACCAGTGACATTACTGCAGTAATCAGTGCTATACATATGCACTGTTACTGTAAAAATGACACTGGCAGGGAAGGGGTTAACTTTATTGGAGAAGGAGGGGTTAAGTGTGTCCCTAGGGGCGTGTTTCTAACATTGCAGGGATGTGGCTGTTCATGTAACAGCAGAGATCTACGGTCCTACATAGCAGGACCGTATGATGTCTGCTGTTACACAGGGGAGAATGACAGGCGGCTTTGTTTACACTAGCCGCCTGCCTTTCTCCCTCTGTAACTGACGATCGCGAGTGACCGGTGGACATCGAGTCCGCCGGTCACACGCGCGGGGATCAGAGTGAGCGAGCGGGAGCGCGCCTCCGGAGGCGCGCGCTCACCCCCTATTGGCTTGTAGGCTAGTGACGTACCGGTACGTCACTTTGCTTGGCCGGGGCTGACCGCCGCAGTATATGTACTTGCGGCGGTCGGCAACCGGTTAAAGTATATCTAAACCCAAGAACAAAAATGTAATATGTTGAAGATTACCTTTAAAAATAAAACCTTTGCTCACCATAGCCAATCCCAGTGTGGATGTATACATGTGAAAGTCTCTGTTTTTGGACCAAGCCCCATGACATGTTTCGCCCTGCGCACCGGGGGGGGCTTAAGCATAGGAGTTTAAGGAAACCAGTCCTTAGATTTGGTGGTTGCATTTTTTTTCTTTTTTCAGACTTGGGACAGGACAATACCTGTTGATCCTGCAGAAATCCAGTGTCCCTGTAACTTCCTAACCAGGGCCGAGACAAGGGGTGGGCTGGAGGGACGGTTGCCCTGAGCACTGTGGTTTTATGTGAGGGGGGGGGGCACTGTGAAGAGGGGAGGGGGAAGGCATTTGTGTTAAGAGGGGCAATTGGGGGGCAGCAGGGGGTAAGAATTGCTAAAAGCAGGGATTTGTGTTGGAAAGAAAGATGAGGGTAGAGGATTAGTGCTAGGATTTGGGGGGGTTTGTGCTAGAAGAGGTGATATGGTGAGGAGAGGAGGAGAATTGTGCCAGGGGGTAAATTTTTGTTTGGGGGGATTTGTGCTAGGAGGGAAAATTTGGGGGGATTTGGCATGCCCCCCCCCCCGCTCCAAATCCCCCAAAATTCCCCTCCTAGCACAAATCCCCCAAAACAAAAATGGGGATGTGTACTCAGAGGGGAAATTTGAGGGGTAGAAGATTTGTGCTAGGAGGGGTGCCTTTTTATGGGGAGGGGCATTTTTGTTTGGGACATTTGAGGCAAAGATTTGTGCTGGGAGGAGGGGGAATTTATGCTTAGGGCATAAGCATACAGATTAGTGCTCAATTTAATGGGGGGAGGATTTTTTGCTGACACATAATGCTCATACATCTTGAGGGAGGGGGTTGCAGTTTGGCATGTTCACGCTGGGCTTTAGATGACCTTGTCTCGGCACTGTTCCTAACGTCTCACAAGCATAGTTGGACAAAACCATGACCATTAATATGGAATTGGTCCTGTTGCAACTGTAGCAGCCTCTACACTTAGAAGGCTTTCCATATGATTTCGATAGGGTTGAGATCAGGCCTTTGTGCAGGCCTCTGAAATCGCTCCAAACCAAACTCATCAAACCATGGTTAGAAATGTACAATTGCCGAAAATGTCTTTATATTCTGTAGCATTAACAGTGCTCTTAAATGGAAACAGCTAAATCATTTAAAGATAAGTCAACATACTTTTGACTATATAGGTAGGCTTACTTCTCCATAACAGTGGTGGCCTCCTCCATAACAGTGGTGGCCTTCTCCATAACAGTGGTGGCCTCCTCCAGTTTTGATCTCCTTCAGCCTGAGATCTTCTCTGTCACTGGCCACTAGGTCAGGGGTGGAATATATCCCCTTCCCCACCTTTTTGTTTGTGTGTGCTTTGTCTTTGTGTTTGTCACTTTCTATCACCTTTTTTTCACTGCACGACTTGTAGGGTGTGGGTCCTCGGGCCCTGCCTTGAGTCTTGGGAGGGGGTGGATATGGCCTTTTGGCTTAGTTCGCCCTCTCTCATGGGGTCTCCCTTTGGGGGAGCCCCACTTAGTACTCGGTGGGGGCTGTTTCGGCAGTCCCCCTGAAGAACGGGGTCGGTCTGGTTTCGGCCAGACAGACCATGAGTACCTTAAATCCCTGTCAGGAGTCTTGCGCCCCGGGGATCGAGGTTCGGGTCCTACCTCTTCGGAGGGAAGACCATTTGTGTTCGCACACCCTGTGCACTTTTTGTGTTCCTCACGTTTGTGTGTGTGTACTTTTTTATGCACCGGGTGAAGTCTTTTGAGTGTGTTTCACACGCTACGGGCTTTTAAAGAAAAAAAAGGGGTGGAATATATCGCTTCTCTGCCTTTTGGCTAAGATCAAGTGTAGTATCTGTTCTTATCAGTCATCTAGTGGGGGCACTGTGTCGTCATCTGGCCTGGCCAAGGTTGGGTGGCGGTTATGCAAACCTGCTGGAGTGATGAGGACCTGGAAGGTTAGTATCCACAGGAACTAAAACCGGAACGCCTGAGCGTAATTGTGGTCCGAGAATAGGTTCTCCCCGAGGAAGCTGGAAGGGTCCATTACCCCCTGATTTGAATGTGCTACCTTGTCTGGCCATGGGCTGGGAAGGCAGAGAGTCAGTGGTGTCTGTGCCCTCTGGAAGTGTTCGCCCCAGAGGTGCTCTTAGTAACACTTGGGTGTGGGACCCCAATGTGTGAACCAACACATGGTCACAGACTCCAAACACTTTTTTCTGCACTGCGGCTATTAGGGCCTGGCCTTTTGGCTAAGTCCGGGGGCAATTTTTGTCTACCAGGCCTCAGGATCTAGGCCAATGCACATTTGGTACAGCCACTTTTTTATTCTCTGTTTATTTTCTCCCACGTTTGTCATTCTTTCACTTTTGTGTGTGTTTTTCACTTGGATGGAGGAAGTGAGTCCTCGGGCATGCCCTGAAGTCTAGGGGGAGGATGTGTGGCCCTCAGGTTCCTTTCTCCCCTGCCTCTGGGGGGCTTACGGGTTTTTTCGTTGAGGTTTTTGCACCACCGCGGATTAAAAAAAAAAAAAAAAAGGGTGGAATAGATTGGGTTAACTGCCTAGGACTGATGGTTTGTTGTGAAAACATGCGCTTAAAAGCCCCACTCTGTGCCCCCCTACCTTATATGATAAGAGCACTGCTCTCTGCATCATTGTAAGCACAGAGTGCCATGATGTCACTCAAGATACAAGATGTTCCCAGTGTTCAGGGTTCAATGGCACCCATCATTCAAGACTGAGGACATCTAGTGGTGAAAAAGATTACTGCAGAGGACAGGACAATGCTGGAAAGGAGGTGAGTATTGCAGTCGAAGCTGCTGGTTTATGTTTTTTTATTGTTTTTCAACTTTTGGGGCATTATATTACAGCATATTCATTAGAATATAATAAATTGCCCAAGGTGAGCTTCAAATAAAACAACATTGGCTTCTCTGGTTGGTGGTTCTGAGTGACGCCACTTATCCTTTGTACAGACCATGTCTGCAGACTTGATTGCAGTACACAATAATTGGCCTATTATATCATATGCCAATAATACATAATACTTCATTACATGACACGCGAAGGAGAGCCATCATGATGAAAACATTTGGTAATGAAACAATTTTATTTTTGTGTAAACGTGGCTCAGACAACCGGGTTGCTATTTCTCACAAAAGCATAAACAGGTTTTTATTACCACCAGAACAATGGTGCCATGCATTCCCAGCCTGATGAGGTCCAAGCGCGTGCTGGTGCGGGTTTGTTTCCAAAACAGTGACAGCTGGAGCATGGAAATTGCAACCTAGCTGCATTCCTGACGCGCTCAAACCTCTGTATGACCCGCTAGAAAGTGGAGTAAGTAAAACCTCACATGCAAAATTATATTGCACATGGAGCAATACACTGGTACACCAGCAACAATCCAACAAATTCTTTGGGAAGACCTAATTTTAGCAGTTTCCGTAGTGGTTACGGGCTGGGGGAGTGCATCATAGCGGGTCTCCACATCACTTCCTCCTCCAGTCACGGAGAAAGCCCAACGTTGTCGGTGCACTCTATAGCAGTCCGTGAGCAACCCAGCTGGTCTAGTTAGCCCTAGTTGTTGGGTTCTCATTTGGTCTGAATAGAAGCTTCAGAATTCTGCAAGTGTGCAGAGTATTTGGAACATAAAGTCACAATGAGGTAGAGATCGACCAATTATCGGCAAAGCCGATATATCGAGGGCCGATCTGAACTTTCCCCGATATATCGGAATCGGCCACCTAGGTGACCGATATTGCCGATATTTCGGGAAAGTGCTTGTACCGGAGTGACGCCTGCAGCTACAGGCATCACACCGGTACTGGCATCCATAGCCGATGGTCGGCTGTCTTGTAATGACAAGCCGCTCGGCTGTCATTACAAGGAGCCGGAGGGGACGTCCTCCCCCTCCCACTGCCTTCCGGGAGGCCCGGGCAACCCTCCTGCTCGGTCGCCGAAGAGAAAACCCGATCAAAGCCGCATTCGGCTCTGATCGGGCCCTCCATGTAAAAACCCAGAAGTGATGTCATGACATCACTTCCGTGTACTCGGCACCAAATCCGAAAAAATTACAGCATTAAAAACAGCCAAAGTGCAGATGAGGGGTTTGGGGTCTTTTAGACCCCCAGATCCCTCTACAAGAGTACCTGTAAAAAAAAAAAAAAATAACTAATTAAAAAAAAATAATAATAATTTTAATGTACGAAAATATCGGGCAATATCGGGCGATAACAATATGCGATGACCAAAATATCGGTATCGGCAATAAAAAAAAACGATATCGGTCAATCACTACTATGAGGACCATTTATTTTTTAATAAGAACATTATTATTTATGCTGAGTATAAACTGGGCAGATCTGGGCTCTCTTGCTAAGGCTGGCCTTACATTATACAATTTTCTTTTAGTTTTACCAAAACCATATAATATTTTTCTTGGGAAAGTGCATGTGATCAGCACAGGGCCAATCAGCACTGTCCAGACATGTCCAGACAGAGGATCAGGGGAGAAGGAAAACTCCTCCTACAAGCTTTACTAGGAACTGATAGAAGTCACAAGACTGCTATATTCTGCTGATGAGAAAAGGTAATTAGCAGGTTTATATTTACTAAAATAATTACATTTCTATGTTCTGTGGGAGACCAGATATAGTGAATGAAGGTTCTGGGTTTAGTAAGCATTATGGTCGCCCTTAAAGGGTCGGTTCTATCTGTAGCCCCACAACATCAAGAGTCAAGAGCCCCCCACCCTCCTTTAGATCAAAGTGCTCCCCCCTTACCTTGTTCTGCTGCTGAGAAAAAGCTGAGGGCAGAGATGGGAAAGCAGAAAGTGCAGGATCTGGAGGAGAACCAGAAGAGGGCTAGAATTAGCTCCTGGAGTCTGCTGAATGCTGATAACAGTGGAGGTGGAGATGAAGAGATGTTGCGTCTGCACAGAGAGGTGCAGGATTTGTAGGAGGAGTTGTGTCCTCCTCTCTGCTGACAACTGCTGAGACTGAAGGGGTGTCAGGATGAGGACTCTCACTGATGATGCAGCCAGGCTGCAGATTCACCATGCCACTAGATGAATTTGGTTTAAGTCTCTGTATAAATGACTTGTTTGGGTAGATTATCTTCAGGATACACTCCTAGTATCCCCTTTCACTCAACAGACTGACACCCGTCCTCTGTCTATCCTACACTGGGGAGGCCCCCCTCAGGTCAGGCCCCTAGATACGATCCCCTGTACTCACAATACTGTTTTTCGAGGGTCTCCAGTGTCTCTACCCCTCCAGTCAGCTCTCCTGGACCTCTGGGTTCAGTTCCTTTCTGCTGATCCCCCAGGCCAACCGCCTGTGACCACGTGCCACCACTACAGAGGAGGAGGAGGCAGCTGCCACCCTCCCTCCAGGACTCTGCTCACCAGCCAAAGACCCTGCAGCACATGTGCTCCTGGCTTTTATACAGTATCCAAGAATGCACTGAGACCGCCAGTCTCTGCCAAACACCGGGACTGTATCAAAGCCTGTGTACCCATTGGTCAGGTTTCCTCCCACTGTCCAACATGCCTCCCTATTGGACCAGTGTGAAACACTCTCTAGACCCAATAAATCACATACTGAGCACACTGAGCAGACCTAACTCACTGATCCTGCTCTCTGGTAGGCAGAAAGCAATATAGATTTCCCTGCTGCTCCTCTGATAGGCAGACAGAGCCAAAAACTATACTCTCTCACTAGCACCTACCTAGGAGGGCGCTACAACAATGTTACATAAAGACACACACTGGACATTATAATAAATATTCCATTTTCAGAGCTGATTAAATGATTTTACAAGGACTTTAACTAGAGTTTAACTAGAGTTTATTTTGGGGATTACAGAGATGCTGATTCCTGAGCTGACAGGGAGGGAGAGGGGGAGAGAAGACAGGGGACAAATAAGACATCCCCTGAAATTAAGCCCTAATTAATTTTTTGTTTCGAAATTAATATAATACTCGTAAGTTCTGTATTTAACCACTTGCCGACCGCCGCAAGTACATATACTGCGGCGGTGTAACGCTCCGGCGTTTATTTGTGTGGTGTGGATTTGCAGCTGCGGAGGTTACACTCAGTAGTCATGTAGAGATGTGTTGAACTACCATATCCAACTCTCAAGACTCATCATTGTGCATCAGCCTGTCTCAGCAAGCACATACACAAACACAGACACTCATTAAAGATGTTCCTGGAGTGATATGTTTATATGTGAAAGTATAGAGGTGATACTGAGGGGACAGGCGTGGATAGTGATAGCAATGGTAAGAGGTAACAGATGGTGATAGTAAGCACTTAGGATAGCAATCATGTACAGGTAACAGGTGGTAGTGAAGAGCAGATGAAGTGTACAGGAGATGCTAGGCTAGTGCAGTGACAAGATGGTAATAGGCTCAAGAGCTTGCAATCTAAGTAGCGGTGCAGATGTTAGATGTAACAGTATAGTTCTTAGAGTAGCAATAGTCTTTAGTAAGCAGAGTAGTAGTGAAAGTAGATTAGGAAGGTATTCCCCTGTGGGGTACTTATCACTGGTAGGTTTGTAAGGAGAGGGTTCCGGCGGTGAGGTAATGATCTTGTAGCGAGATACAAGATGTTGTAGCAAGTCTTCGGTTAATCCAGGTATTAGGGAATAGCTGGAGGATTCGGCAGCGTTAGGTAATGCTGTAGCAAACGGTTTGCACGAACACATGTGAGTGAATGCCGGCGGTTGAAATAGCCGCTCAGAGCGGCACTCACTGATGAGGTCATGGAATTTAAAGGGACAGGTACTAGATGCGTTCCACCTATCTATATGGTGGAACGTAATGTACAAATAATAGGCTGGAAGGGTACCGCAGGTACCAGGATCTTACAGGCGGTCAGCCCCTCCTGGGCAAAGCGACGTACCGGTACGTCACTCGCCCACGAGCCTCCAGGGGGCGAGCACTCGTTCCTTAACTTCCCCGCGCGCGTGACCGGCGGCTCTGATGTCCGCTGGAGAGGGAGAAAGGCAGGCGGTTGATGTAAACAAAGCCGCCTGTCATTCTCCCTGGTGTAACAGCAGAGACAATACGATCCTGCTATGTAGGATCGTATGTCTCTGTGGTTACATCACAAGCCATGCCCATTTACAGTTAGAATCACGCCCCTAGGGACACACTTAACCCCTTGATCACTAATAAAGTTAACCCCTTCCCTGCCAGTGTCATTTTTACAGTAACAGTGCATATTTATAGCACTGATTACTGTAGTAATGTCACTGGTACCCCCCAAAAGTGTAAAAAATGTCAGTCAGGGGTCCGATCTGTCTGCCGCAATGTCGCAGTCCCACAACAAAAAAATCGCAGATCGCCGCCATTACTAGTTAAAAAAAATAACATAAATCTTTCCCGTAGTTAGTAAACGCAATAACTTTTGCGCAAATTTCCGTTAAAGTCACGCAGTGCCGAATCGCCTGGTCTTTGAGCCTGGTCAAATCCTCCGGGGCTTAAGCGGTTAAATTTAAGTGTCTAATTTTCGGCTTTATCCTCTGTTTACATTTTAGTAGTTAGCGGCCCGTGAGTTACCCGGCAGGTCTAGTTAGCCCTATTTGTTGGGTTCTCATACGTTCTGAAACTAAGAAGAAGAGACGACGGGACAAAAAAGACATCTCCCGAAAATAAGCCCTAATTCATTTTTTGTAGCCGAAATTAATATAAGACCTGGGCTTATTTTCGAGGAAACACGGTAGCAGCTCAACTGTATGTAAATCTAGCGTCTACTTTTCGGCTTTATCCTCAGTTTACCTTTTAGCAGTTAGCGGCCCATGAGTTACCCGGCAGGTCTAGTTAGCCCTATTTGTTGGGTTCTTATACGTTCTGAAACTAAGAAGAAGAGACGACAGGACAAAAAAGACATCTCCCGAAAATAAGCCCTAATTCATTTTTTGTAGCCGAAATTAATATAAGACCTGGGCTTATTTTCGAGGAAACACGGTAGCAGCTCAGCTGTATGTAAATCTAGCGTCTACTTTTCGGCTTTATCCTCAGTTTACCTTTTAGCAGTTAGCGACCCATGAGTTACCCGGCAGGCCTAGTTAGCCCTATTTGTTGGGTTCCCATACGTTCTGAAAATAAGCTTCACAAATTGTAACCCGTGCCGAATATTTGGAACATAAAATAACAAGTCACTCTGAAGGACCGTTTATCTTTTATTAAGGTCATTATTCCACTGCTGAGTATAAACGGGGCAGATCTGGGCCGTCTTGCCAAGGGCCCTGCTCTACCACCTTTGAAATGCCTATATTACAATCCGCCACTCGGTGGGAGCAGAATGGTTTACTCAATGCTGGCTTCAGCAAGGAAAGAGTACATTGTGATTTGAGCTGAACTCGTCACGATTTTACTTAACATAAAGTGCAAACAGTATGTCGCCTATTTGAAATGTAAAATGTTTCCACAAGGACACTAATTGCCGGTCAAGATGTTTTCCTCCGACGCTTCAGGGGGTCCTTTAATCGACTTTTTAACAGCGCAATATTCCAGAAAGTTGCCTGCTCATTGTATTTCAGAATATGAGCTCTCCGAACTTTTATAGAGCTCTGTTTGGTCCCTCTGATTTTCCTAATCTGCTCGGAATGACACGGCGCGGTCTAAATTGGCAATAACACAATGCAATTCTCCGGCACGGTGTCCAAGCCTTCTGCTTTTGTTTCCCAAACTCCTTTATTTTCTCAGGGGATTGGTTTGAAGGTAGAAGTATTACATTACCAGCCACCGCTTCCTCCGACAAATTTCCTATCACGAGTCTCTGATATGGACGCGCTTGCAGGATCGGCCTTCTGTGCAGAGATTAATTCAGAAAGTAAGGTTAAAGCTGAACTCCAGGCTAACGGCGAAATACAGAATCCATCCAAAAAGAGGAAGGGACGCCTCCCACTTGTTTAAAGTGATAGTAAACTACCACTTTAAACTGTACCTACGGTAAGGTGACCAGATTGTTAAAATGAAATCCGGGGACATTTTTTTTTTTTTTTTATCGGCAAGCGGCAGAGGACTAGATAATACACAAAGCGCTGGGCAGAGGACTACATAATACACAAAGCGCTGGGCACAGGACTACATAATACACAGAGCACTGGGCACAAGACTACATAATACACAGAGCACTGGGCACAGGACTACATAATACTCAGAGCGCTGGGCACAGGACTGCATAATCCACAGAGAGCTGGATACAGGACTACATAATATACAGTAGGGTGTTAGGCATGGAGTACAGGGTTCAGAGGTTTGCAATTTTTTTTTAATGATTAATCGTGCAGCTCTAGAACAGGACTGCATAATACACAGAGCGCTGGGCACAGGACTGCATAATACACAGAGCGCTGGGAACAGGACTGCATAATACACAGAGCGCTGGGCACAGGACTACATAATACACAGAGCGCTGGGAACAGGACCGCATAATACACAGAGCGCTGGGCACAGGACTACATAATACACAGAGCGCTGGGTACAGGACTGCATAATACACAGAGCGCTGGGCACAGTACTACATAATACACAGAGCGCTGGGAACAGGACTACATAATACACAGAGCGCTATATACAGGACTACATAATATACTGGAGGGTGTTAGGCATAGAGTACAGGGTTCAGAGGTTTGCTATGCACAGAGGACACTTCTGCCCCACATCCAAATCTCACCTCTGCCCCCTTCTCTCACAGTTTATCTCTGCAGCCACCTCTTAGCCCTTTCTCCACAACAGCTAAACTCTCCATCTCTCCATGCAGCTGCATCAGATCTGACCCCTGCTTACAATAAAGCCTACCTGTAGGTACAATGAATGTCTCCTAAACGTGCATTATGTAGGAGACATTCACATTGGCAGTTGCCGATGATGTCACTGGACCGTGTACAATGATGCTCAGGGCACACATGGTGTGGCATTGAATGCAAAGTACCACGACACAATAGTAACATCGACGCCCATGCATGGGAGTGACGTCATCGTGGCCCGGCCACGGCCATTCAAAGAGCAGTTCCCGGGTTCGGGCCGGGTTCCCTCCCACAGCTGTGCTCTCTGCACAGGCGATGTACAGCACGGTGATGATGTCACTCTACATGGTAATAACTGGGTTTGCAAAGGTATTTAGTGCACATTTCATGTTTTTTTAAATAGTGTGTGGTTATAAGGAAATATACTTACAAGAGATGTTTTTTTTAGATTCATACCTACCTCGGTGGATCGATGCTGCATCTGTCCCCCAGCGCCTCTAACACTGAGAACCGAGCGATTGAACACCGCTGATCGATTGATTCTCAAAGCTCCATGAGCAGAGAGCTGCTGGCTGTCAGCGCTGGGCTGTGGAGGGGCAGGAGTGGAGTACTGGGCTGTGAAGGAGGCAGGAATACTGGGCTGTGGAGGGGGCAGAAGTGCTGGGCTGTGGAGGGGGCAGGAGTGCTCGGCTGTGAAGGGGGCAGGAGTGTTGGGCTGTGGAGGGGGCAGGAGTGCAGGGCTGTGGAGGGGCAGGAGTGGAGTACTGGGCTTTGGAGGGGGCAGAAGTGCTGGGCTGTGGAAGGGGCAGGAGTGCTGGGCTGTAGAGGGGGCAGGAGTGCTGGGCTGTGGAGGGGGCAGGAGTGCTGGGCTGTGGAGGGGGCAGGAGTGGAGTACTGGGCTTTGGAGGGGGCAGGAGTGCTGGGCTGTGGAGGGGGCAGGAGTGGAATACTGGGCTGTGGAGGGGGCAGGAGTGCTGGGCTGTGGAGTGGGCAGGAGTGCTGGGCTGTGGAGGGGGCAGGAGAACTGGGCTGTGGAGGGGCAGGAGTGCTGGGCTGTGGAGGGGCGGGAGTGGAGTACTGGGCTGTGGAGGGGGCAGGAGTGCTGGGCTGTGGAGGGGCGGGAGTGGAGTGCTGGGCTGTGGAGGGGGCAGGAGTGCTGGGCTGTGGAGGGGCGGGAGTGGAGTACTGGGCTGTGGAGGGGCGGGAGGGGAGTACTGGGCTGTGGAGGGGGCAGGAGTGCTGGGCTGTGGAGGGGGCAAGAGAACTGGGCTGTGGAGGGGGCAGGAGCACTGGGCTGTGGAGGGGGCAGGAGTGGAGTACTGGGCTGTGGAGGGGGCAGGAGTGCTGGGCTGTGGAGGGGCGGGAGGGGAGTACTGGGCTGTGGAGGGGGCAGGAGTGCTGGGCTGTGGAGGGGGCAGGAGTGCTGGGCTGTGGAGGGGGCAGGAGTGCTGGGCTGTGGAGGGGGCAGGAGTGTTGCGCTGTGGAAGGGCGGGAGTGGAGTGCTGGGCTGTGGAGGGGGCATGAGTGCTGGGCTGTGGAGGGGCGGGAGTGGAATACTGGGCTGTGGAGGGGGCGGGAGCGCTGGGCTGTGGAGAAGGTGGGAGTGGCCCGGCTCAGGCTCTCAGTAGCTCGCTGAGAGGCTGAGCCGGTTGCCGATCCAGGCATGTGGGTGGATCCCGACTCCGTGGTCATGATAACTCCTGAGCCAGGACAGGCTTTGTGATGTCAGCAGAGAGCGGACTTCATCCTGCTCTCTTCTGAAAACGGGTCACATGAATGCAGAACGAACTGCACTGCTGTGATCTATAGGAGAAGTACAGCTAAACCAGCTTTGGCTGTACATCTCCTTTAAATACACATTTTTTTGTGCCTGGAGTTTAGCTGTAACATAATCCCAATTACAATTTATTTGATGTGTTGCTTCATCAGTAAAATGATGACCCATAGTTGGACC
This sequence comes from Pelophylax lessonae, assembly GCF_965119305.1. Taxonomy (NCBI): domain Eukaryota; kingdom Metazoa; phylum Chordata; class Amphibia; order Anura; family Ranidae; genus Pelophylax; species Pelophylax lessonae. Next base: position 275,962,878 of record NC_138775.1, on the reverse strand, counting down.
AAGCCCAGCTAGCACAAGCTCTCCAATTGCAGAAGTGAACTATTAAGAAGTGTCATTGACCCATTTTATAGTTCACATTAGTGTCTACGTTTTTTTTTATTTTTATAAATCTCTACCAGTCATCTCCTCCTGTAATCCGCACACAACATACCCTGCTAGGGGCACATAGAGAGTTAACTCTACAAGCTTTGAATAGGCTGTTTGTATTTTGTATCTGCAGGAACATTTACATGCATGGGATATAAACTGCCCGGTGTTTGCATACTCTCCATCATCATCGCCCCGTTCCTTTTCTTTCTGCTTTGCGTGCGCTGCGAGAACGCAGGACCAGAATGATGGAAATGTGAAGAGAAACAGATGTATATACACAACTGTCAGGCTGGAGGTGTGAGCCGAGGGAACTGGGGGAATAAGGCAATAATATTGTAAGGGAGTCTCTCTGCCGAAGATCCTGATGTCCACCAAGAGTTTAGGACAGACCTTCGCCGGCCAAATGTCACTCTAGCAATCCATGATAATTATGTAAACCTTACAAGATGTATATAATCAACTTCCCCATCTCTAATTCCTCTGTGAATGCAAAAATTCCAAATAAATATACCAATATATACAGGGCTATTGGTTGCAACATCCACAAAGTCAGTTTTTACAGCTAAAAATAGGTATAAAAAGACAAATATTTTATTTATACATGTATTTTAAATCACATCGACATAACACATAGATCACCATCCTTTTTCAGAGCCGTAAGAACAAATAGACCTACAGTGTGTGTATATATATATATATATATATATATATATATATATTTGTGATCGACAGATTATCGGCAAAGCCGATACATCGAGGGCCGATATGCATTTTCCCCGATATATCGGAATCGGCCCCTGAGGTTACCGATATTGCCGATATTTCGGAAAGTGCTGTACCGGAGTGATGCCTGCAGCTAGAGGCATCACCCCGGTACCGGCATCCATAGCCGACGGTCGGCTGTCTTGTAATGACAACCGATGCGGCTGAGAAGCCGCTCGGCTGTCATTATAAGGAGCGGGAAGGGACATCCCCCTCTCCCCTCCCGCCGCCTTCCGCGGCTCGCCCGGGTCTCCCATCCCACCGGGAGACCCGGGCAACCAGCCTGCACGACAGCCGAAGACCCAATCAAAGCTGCATTCGGCTCTGATTGGATCTCCATGTAAAAACCTGGAAGTGTTGTCATGACATCACTTCCGGGTACTGCCTGGCGCCAAATTTAAAAAAATGACAGCATTCAAAACAGCCAAACTTGGCGTTTTGAATGCTTTTTAGTGCAGAGGAGGGGTTTGGGGTCTTTTAGACCCCCAGATCCCTCCACAAGAGTACCTGTCAAGTGATAAAAATAAAAAATGTTTTTAAATGTACCAAAATATCGACCAGTACCGATATGCAATGGCCAAAATATCGGTATCGGCAACGAAAAACCGATATCGGTCAATCTATACACACATACTATATTGTCAGAAGTATTGGGACGCCAGCCTTTACACACACATGAACTTTAGTGGCATACCAGTCTTAGGCTAGCCATACATTATACAATCTTCTGTGCAATTTTCTTTAGATTTACCATTAACTATGTAGTACAAAGGCCTGCCTAACTGGATACAATTGAAAGTATTGTTTAGTTTTAACCTCCTATTATATGGTTTTTGGTAAATCTAACAGAAAATTGTACAATAAAATTGAACATGTATGGGCAGCCTAAGTCCATAGGGTTCAGTATTGAGTTGGCCCACCCTTTGCAGCTATAGCAGCTTCAACTCTTTCTGGGAAGGCTGCCCACAAGGTTTAGGAGTGTGTCTATGAAAATTTTTGACCATTCTTCCAGAAGTGCATTTGTGAGGTCTGGCACTGATGTTGGATGAGAAGGACTGTTTTGCAGTCTCCGGTCTAATTCATCCCAAAGGTGTTCTATCAGGCTGGGGTCAGGACTCTCTGCAGGCCAGCCAAGTTCCTCCACCCCAATGGCTTTATGGACCTTGCTTTGTGCACTGGCCCAAATCATTTGGTGGAGGGGGGATTACGGTGTGGGGTTGTTTTTCAGGGGTTGGGATTGGCCCCTTAGTTCCAGTGAAGAGAACTCTTAAGGTATCAGCATACCAAGACATTTTGGACAATTTCATGCTCCCAACTTTGTGGGAACAGTTTGGGGATGGCCCCTTCCTGTTCCCACATGACTGCGCACCAGTGCACAAAGCAAGGTCCATAAAGACATGGATGAGTGAGTTTGGGGTGAAGGAACTTGACTAGCCAGCACAGAGTCCTAACCTCAACCCGATAGAACACCTTTGGGATGAATTTGAGCGGAGCCTGCAAGCCAGGTCCAACATCAGTGCCTGACCTCACAAATGAGCTTCTGGAAGTGTGTCTATGGGAAGAATTCCCATAGACACACTCCTAAACCTTCGTGGACAGCCTTTCCAGAAGAGTTGAAGGTGTTATAGTTGCAAAGGGTTGGCCAGCTCAATACTGAACCCTACGGACTAAGACTGGGATACCATTAATGTTCCTGTGCGTGTAAAGGCAGGTGTCCCAATACTTTTGACAATATAGTGTATATGTAGCGCTACTCCCGTAGAGGCCAGAGGAATTACTTGTCTGGGTCTTTCCAACTTCTAGGCACACAACTGGCTCATTCACTCTTCTCCAAAAACCAGTCTAGGAGATGTTTTTATTTTTGGAGAACTTGGATAGGGATGAGGTTAGTGGTTGGATAATCCAGGATGAGAACTATGTACACTCAGGACTTAATTTTCCTTTCTGCTTTAGGTAGAAGTAGAGCCAGCAGAGCAAAGTCCCTTCTCTTTAGAGGACAATATCTGGACAGAGCTCTCCAGAACAACAGCCAGTGTCCCTTTTAACAGACCCAAAGCTGACTATAACTAGGCACCAGAGGGGTAGCAAGAGCACAAGGTCCCCAAGATCCAATAATGTCTGTACTCACGAGGCCCAAGGACAGATAGATACATCCTTCCAATCTGCCAAGTGATGCCCTCCAGTGATACCAGACAGGTCTATGGGAGACAGCTCCCCTCAGTCACCTAGGCGTTTGGGTCTCTGCTTTCCTTCCTCAGGTCGCCCATCTGAGGCCTCCACATAGCAGTCTGGGTCTTGGTCACAGCTGACTATAACTAGGCATCAGAGTGGTAGCTAGAGCACAAGGTCCCCGAGATCCAATAATGTCTCTACTCACAAGGGTCAAGGACAGATAGATGCCTCCTTCCAATCTTCCAAGCGATGCCCTCCAGTGATACCACACAGGTCTATGGCAGACAGCTCCCGTCAGTCAGCTTCTAAGCGTCTGGGTCTCTGCTTTCCTCCCTCAGGTTGCCCACCTGAGGCCTCCACATAGCAGCCTGTGCCTGAGAGATAAGTGTGCCCCCCTCAGGCTGGACTCCTCCACTCTGGGACAAGACCCCGAGCTCAGGGTGCTCATCGAATAAATGCAGTCTCCCAGCCCGCCTTCAGAGCCTGCCTCTATGGGATAGGCTGGGGCTGTATCAATATTAATGCTGCTATCTGCATAGCTTCACACCTACTATCCAGAAACTTCTCAAGTCTCCTGGATACAGAGGATACTATAGACCAGACTGGCAGCAGTTGAACACACTGAGAAGACCTAACTAGCAGATTACAGCTTCAGTGGGGACAGTGAGCAGAATATGCTTTTGCCTGCCAAATCATTGCAGCCACACTGCCTACAGCGTGGCAACTAAATTTGGCCCATCAAAAACACAATCTAACAGCTATCTAGCTATCCTAGCACCTACCTAGGACGGTGCTACATATATATGGTATAGCTTGAGTGATATTTTCACATTTAGTACAGTCTAATCATATACAATTACAAGTCGACACGTTTCACACACAGCACATTCTTCAGGGCCCCCACAAACAGATGGTATATGTTGGTTACATGATTAATTGGATGAACACTTTATTTCCCTTTTACTGTTACTGACATATGTCATGTGACGGTGGAGAGTTTTACACACACCCATGGCTGGTGTCACCGGGTAAAGGGGAAGGAGACCAGCGAACATCAATTCATTGATCTCCCCTAGCTGCAAGGTATCCAAAAGCATCATGTATAATGTAACGTCCAGTTTCAGGTGTAATTTTCCAGGCCGCTGTGGCCAGGGAAGAAGCTAAGGGATTGGGATCTGCATTCTATTAGTTGCAATGGAGGGCAGATGAGACATCAGGGGTCTAAAGGACCTCTGATGTCTCATTAAAGAGAAATAGTATACCCTGCACTACAAGGGGTAACTGCTCATTAGGTCTAGAGGTACAGGAATAGGGAGTAATACTTACTTTATTCCAGATTCTGCCAGGCTCCCTGTGCATCTGATCCCATGAAGCCTCCTTTCTAAGGAGCTTCAGGTTGCAATCGCAATACTTCCTCCTCCAAGTAGAATGGAGGGTTATTAAGCCAGCATTGTACACAATTGCACAACCATTTAAGGAGACTAGCCCGGTCTCACATGTATTTCCCTTTAGATGCTTACTGCTGAATCCATGCTGAAGACTTGAAGGCCAGGGACTACCAAACCAATCAGATGCTTTTTTTTTGGGGGGGGGGGGATATCCCTGACCTCCAATGCTTTTCATAGAGGGGAGCAGAGAAATACCACTGACCAATAATCCTTTTCGAAGGGGGGAGTAGAAAAATAACCCTGACCAGCGATGGTTTTCGAAGGGGGCAGCAAAGAATTGCCACTGAATATAAATACTTTTCAAGGGGCGGAACAGAAAAATACAACTGACCACCAATGTTTTTCAAAGGGGAGAGCAGATTATTAATACTGACCACCATTGCTTTTCAAAGGGGAGAGCAGAGAAATACTACTGACCACCAATGATTTTTAAAGGGGGGAGCAGATTATTAACACTGACCACCATTGCTTGTTGATGAGGGAAGAAGAAAAACACCACTGACCACCAATGCTTTTCAATGGAGACAGCTAGGAAATACCACTGACCACCAATGCTTTTCAAAGGAGACAGCTAGGAAATACCACTGACCACCAATGCTTTTCAATGGAGACAGCTAAGAAGTACCACTGACCACTAATGCTTTTCAATGGGGACAGCTAGGAAATACCACTGACCAACAATGATTTTCAATGGGGACAGCTAGGAAATACCACTGACCACCAATGCTTTTCAATAGGGACAGCTAGGAAATACCACTGACCAACAATGCTTTTCAATGGAGACAGCTAAGAAGTACCACTGACCACCAATGCTTTTCAATAGGGACAGCTAGGAAATACCACTGACCACCAATGCTTTTCAATGGGGACAGCTAGGAAATACCACTGACCACCCAATGCTTTTCAAGGGGGGAGCAGAGCAATACTACTGACCAACAATAATTTTTAAAGGGCGGAGCAGATTATTAACACTGACCACCATTGCTTGTTGATGGGGGGGGAGCAGAAAAATACCACTGACCACCAATGCTTTTCAATGGGGACAGCTAAGAAATACCACTGACCACCAATGCTTTTCAATGGGGTCAGCTAGGAAATACCACTGACCAACAATGCTTTTGAGTGGGGACAGATAAGAAATACCACTGACCACCAATGCTTTTTAAGGGAGGAGCATGGAAATTCAACTGACCACCAATGATTTTCAGAAGGAGGGGAAGAAATGCCATTGACCACCAATGCTTTTCAACATATGGGATCAAAATACCACTGACCACCAATGTTTTTAGGCAGGCTATATGGTTCCCTCATGATAACTAATGGCAGCCCTGCCATTAGACCCAGGTAAACATGTCCTGGGAGGGAACATGCTGGCAGGAGTAGAGACCAGAGTGAACAGAAAAATGACATCATCAATATCTTTGTTGTGCAACCTGCTAGCTGGTAAAGGGGCGGGGGGGGGGCAGGTTGGGGGTGTTCTTAACCAGGATGCGCTATTTGGAAGTGGATTTTGGAACACAAGACACTGAACAGAATCCTTTACTTTATTGTTGTACTTTTGTATTCCTGTAAATCAGTGCAGATTTTTGTTTTTCCATAAAAAGCAGTTTGAGATTCAATGCCTGAACTGGTTTTAAAATGCTGTCAGCCGTGTAATTATGACCGCCCCGTTCAGGGAAGCATTGTTCTATATTATGCAGCCGGCTCCGTTGGGGTTAATTCCTGACATGAGCCACCGTAATACTCGATGTATGTTTTTCCGAAGTCTCTTTCTGTGGCGTATGTGGCTTTACTAACAATATACATCACACTTCCCAGTGACATAATAACTAGTTTTCTTTCCCTATGACACTGAAAATACAGCCTTTACCTCCGCCGCTATTTAAATTTATACCCAAGATGCCAATTTAGTGCAATACAATATAGAAAACAGGAACGACGGTTGCACAATGTTCACAAAACACACCAACATAATTGCTTGTGTAACATAGAGATGCCTCGCAGTCACCAAAGTAACAAGATGTTGTCACAACCTCGATGTGTGATCAAGATGTCACAATGTTCTGGAAGCAGACGGGAGAGGTTTGACTGCTTGTGGCCCCGGGGCAATCGGTGTGTCGGATCCTATGCAGCACAAGCCCCGTGTTCTATATAAGGAAGCATTATGGGTAAAAATCAAGAGCCGGAGAATCCCCAAAACCTAGATGAACTCCAAGCAAACTGATAATCTTTTACATGAAATGCCTGCTTTAATTGTCAAAGAATTTGTATTTCTGTCCATCCAGCACTGAGATTTGCACTATATTTCCAAAAGTATTGGGACGCCTGCCTTTACACGCACTGAACTTTAATGGCATCCCAGTCTTACTCCGTAGGGTTCAATATTGAGTTGGCCCACCCTTTGCAGCTATAACAGCTTCAACTCTTCTGGGAAGGCTGTCCACAAGGTTTAGGAGCGCTAGGCTAGCAGTCTCCATTCTAATTCATCCCAAAGGTGTTCTATCGGGTTGAGGTCAGGACTCTGTGAAGGCCAGTCAGGTTCCTCCACCCCAAACTCGCTCATCCATGTCTTTATGCACCTTGCTTTGTGCACTGGTGCGCAGTCATGTTGGAACAGGAAGGGTCCATCCCCAAACTGTTCCCACAAAGATGGGAGCATGAAATTGTCCAAAATGTCTTGGTATGCGGATGTCTTAGGAGTTCCCTTCACTGAAACTAAGGGTCAAGCCTGACCCCTGAAACACAACTCCATACCAAATTCCCCCCTCCACCGAATGATTTAACCACTTTAGGTCTGCTCACATTGCTGCTGCTGCAGCAACGTGGCTCGTTATCGTCTAGCGACGTAGTACTACGTCGCTAGATTCCTCCCCCTGTCACGCGCCGCGGGAGGCGCGCTCCCGCTGTTTTCAGTCACAGCGGGAATCAGGCCAGGGGAGGAGCGGCGGCGATCGCCGCTGCTCTTCCCCGATCGTCGGGGAATCCAGTTTGGAGATCCGCCCACTGTGTAAACAGAGCGGGCGGATCTCCTAAGTGACAGGGAGTGACAGATCGCAGTGTTCAGCCTAGCTGAACGTGCGATCTGTCCCTGACTCACTCAGTCACCTCCCCCCACACACGTTAGTAAGCACCAGGCATACATTAACCCCTCCCTCTCCAATAAAATTAACCCCTTCCCTGCCAGTGTCATTTTTACAGTAACCGTGCATATTTATAGCACTGATTACTGTAGTAATGTCACTGGTACCCCTAAAAGTGTCAAAAATGTCAGTCAAGGGTCCGATCTGTCCGCCGCAATGTCGCAGTCCCGCAAAAAAATCACAGATCGCCGCCATTACTCGTTAAAAAAAAACGCCAAAATGACAAAAATCTTTCCCTTAGCTAGTAAACGCAATAACTTTTGCGCAAACCAATCAAAATACACTTATTGTGATTTTTTTTACCAAACATAGGTAGCAGAAAACAAACTGGCCAAAAATTTTAAAAAATTTTGATTTTTACATTTTTTTGGGGGGAATTTCATATAAAAAAATGTTAAAAATATTGTTATTTTTTTCAAAATAAACGCTCTTTTTTTGTTTATAGCACAAAAAGTAAAAATCTCACAGGTGATCAAATACCACCAAAAGAAAGCTCTGTTTGTGGGAAAAAAAGGACGTCAATTTTGTTTGGGTACAGCATCGCACGACCGCGCAATTGTCCCTTAAAGTCACACAGCGCCGAATCGCAAAAAGTGGCCCAGACGTAAGACAGCAAAATCCTCTAGTGGTAAAGTGGTTAAACCAGTGCCTAAAGCAAGGTCTAACATCAGTGCCTGACCTCACAAATGCGCTTCTGGAAGAATGGTCAAACATTCCCATAGACACACTCCTAAACCTTGTGGACAGCCTTCCCAGAAGAGTTGAAGCTGTTATAGCTGCAAAGGGTGGGCCAACTCAGTATTGAACCCTACGGACTAAGTCTGGGATGCCATTTAAATTCATGTGCGTGTAAAGGCAGGCGTCCCAATACTTTTGGTAATTTAGTGTAGATGAACTCCAAGCAAACTGCTAATCTCTTAGATGGAATGCCTGTTTTATTTGTCAAAGAATTCATATTTTTGTCCATCCAGCCCTGAGATATACACAGCATGGCACAGTCCTGTCTGCCAGGGCAGGAGACCTAATTTTACTCTACTACAGTAAAGTAACACTTACATGTCTTGTTCCTCCCCCAGCCTGTGACTGGACAGTGAAAGAAGAAGCAGCACAATGATGAGCTCATCTCTCTGCCGCTCTGCTTTTTCCTCCTATCAGCGTGTTCCCGGTTAGCAAATGACCAGTGTGAATTCCAGTTCACAATTCCGGTTCTTCCAGGTTGAGATTTGCTGTACAGGAGGCTGATATTAAGGGCTAGTTCACATTAGCCTTAGGAGGGCGGTAAAACCTTACGTTTGAGCAGTGCTTTTACTGCCCCCCCCCCCCAACTGTTACCCTCTCTATCCAGAGCTGTACATATCCTGCGGCTGAGATATTTTGCTTTACTGTGAGAATTATACCCCCTGTTGCTTTTGCTGGGCATTCAAGTGAATGAGGCTGCTCTGCAAGAGCCTCAGAGCACTAGCACAGGGATCAGGGGGGTTAAAGCAGGTGGTGATACAATGCCTCCTCATCACCTGTCAAATGCTCTCTGAATAGCGATCTGAACACGGATCACTCTTCAGAGAGCACCGCTAATGTGAGTAAGCCCTAAGTCACTGCTTGCATTTAAGAAAATAATACATTTAATGATGCTCTAATGAATATAGCAATTCATTATGAATAAGCATTTAATATTAATTTATATATCTGCCTAGAATTCAGCTTTAAAGTAACAAGGGATTATGGATAAGAAATTGCAAATGGACAAAACTGTGACCACACAGTGCCGAGTTAACACGAAACAATATCAGCGGATTGTTGCAGCCATGATGGTTCTGCTTTATAATCATGTAAGGAGAATAGCAATGGTGGCCTACATATTGGTGCCATGACAGGTGTAGCTTAAAAATATACATAAAGATCTGACTTTTTTATTGTCGGTTTCGTACAGAGGACTGTTACGTAATCAATATTTATGGAATAATATATGATCAACCTTTTAATGATATAAATACGACTGGAGGTTCCATATTGGTTAAGTCCTCCTATATTGGTGGTCAGTGAGGGAAGGTTTAACTGCTGGTGGCACACATAGTGGAGAAGGGCCCCTTTACTTTAGAGGTTAGTGGAGAAGAGCCCCCCTACATTGGTGGTCAGCGAAAGAAGGGTCCCCTTACATTGGGGTCAGTGAGAGAAGGGCCACCTTACATAAATGGTCAGTGAGATAAGGGCCCTCTTATATTGGTGGTCTGTGTAATGCTCCCTTATATTGATGGTCAGTGGGAGCAGTTCCTCCCTTGCATTAGTGGTCAGTGGTTGGCGGGCCCCCTTATATTAGTTGTCAGTGGGAAAGGTATAACCTTACATTGGTGGTATGTAGAAAAGGACCCCTGAGATGACCTCCCTTATATTGGAGGTCAGCAGAAGGTAGACCTCCCTACATTGGTGGCAAATGGAAGAAAGACCCCATTCAATTCATGGTCATTGTGAGAAGGCCCCCCCTTACATTGGGAGGCAATGGGTAAAGTACCCCTTTATATTGGTGGTCAGTGGGAGGCAGGCTCCCATACATTGATAATAGTGGGAGGCCATGTCCCACACATTGCTTGTCTGTGGAAAAAAGACCTTCTTAGATTGCTGGTCAGTAGGGGAAGGATCCACTTACATTGGAAATCAATGAGAGGACTCCCATAAAATGGTGGGAGGCAGGCCCCCATACATTGGTGGTTAGTGGGAAGCCACCCCTGTACATTAGTGGTTAGTGGGATAAGGCCCCCTTTAGAATGGTGGTTTCCACTAAAATCATCTGTGTCACTGACTTCTTACCTGTGGTGAAGCAGAAAAGAGACACTGATAACCAGGTGCAGGAACTCCCCCCTTCTAAGTCACTTTGTGTCTCTGCCCCCTGCCCCCTACCCAGCTCTGAGCACCGACTCTTGGTTCTATCTCCTACCCACCTCTGAGCACCGACTCTTGGTTCCACCCATACCCACCTCTGAGCAACGACCTTTGGTTCCACCCCCTACCCAGCTCCCAGTATGTCCCCTTTTAGAGAATGTAGAGCCAAGTATAATTTTGTAGTGCTAAGTAATTTGTATGGAATTTGGTAATGATAACAAGAAAAGCAATAAAATAGATCCCCAGCAGCAATAGACCCTCCCCCCCAGCAACAGAAGACCCTACAGCAGCAACAACAGATCTCCCAGCAGCCAGCATCAATAGACTCTCCAGTAGCCAGCAACAGTAACCCCCTTCCTAAACAGTAGAATCCTTCCTGCAACAATTAACCCCCCCCCCCCAGTAACAAAAGATTCCCCACCTGCAACAATAGACTGCCACGCAAAAAATAGATCCCCTTCACCAACTAGAGACTCCCCAGCAAAAAGCATCAGTAGACCCTCGTTCACACCCCAACTCTTACCATTGCATACATTCAGTGCTGGAGGTGCCGGAATTGCATTCCCCTGCATTCCTGCTGGAAAAAAAAGCCCTGCCAATAACGCTCCTGGTGCTCCCAAGTCATGCAGTTCTGGATCTATTCAGGTACTATTTGGCAGGCGATAAATTCGTGGGGGTGCTTTAATTCAATGGGGTCATCCAGGCAGGTAAATGCAGGACCCTGACACCAGTTAAAGTGGAAGTACAGCCTTTGTACCTTATTTCTTTTATATATTGCACCAAGCACGTAACCCCTCCCCCCTCTCTCTCACTATCTCTCTCTCACTATCTCTCTCTCTAGATCTCAGGAGAAGCTGCTAGGCCTAAAAGAAGCTATGAAGACAGGAGATCATGTTCTGTGAAGGATAGGAGGGATGGGAGAGATGTGGGTGGGGCTGAGCAGGTCTAGGCATGCCTGTCCAAGAAAGATCAACAACCTTTTCAGGAAGTGAAAGACAACTTAGAAATATTCAGATAAAGGGAGAGAGCGTTGTCGGAAAAGAACAGGCAGAAGCTGATAGTCTAGCTTAGATAAGACTTTCTAAGCTACACAAGCAGCTAGCAAGAAAATGAATAATGTCAAAGATAAATATATTGAACATACCATTAATAGGAAAATTTTCATTTTTGACTAGAGTTTCCCTTTAACAGCAATATTTTTTATTGTGTGGCCACTTCCCATCTATTTCCTGCATTATATAATGAGGACATGTAACATTTATGAGCACCTACACAAATTAAGCAGGCCAATTGCAAAAAAATTGTAAGTGATCTGGTAGCCTTTTTGTATTGTAAAACACGCCTATACCATGGAAAATCTCAATGGAATGTTTCTCATTGACTTTGTATAACACATGAACAAAAATGCGCCCAAAGCATGCATAAACACTTGTAACGCATGCAGTGATGTACAACATAAACAGTAATTACTCCATAGCTATACTGTAGGTGTGAAAACGCTCTTTAACAAATGTATGTTTGTTATAGAAACAATCTTTTGCAGAAACCATGTTATTCTGGTGTCTCTTTATCACACCTGAGAGACCAAAGCCACCGCCCACTGCATGACATAAGGGTTGCACCCTTGATATGCAAATATTTCCCAGGAATGATGATGTCATAGAAAAGGCATTTTCCCCTTTCCATCCCATTTTAATCCAGATTTGTACATCTGACAGCAGTCATCTGAACACAATGTATAGATTATGTTGTGTACTTTACAAACCTGTTCTGTAGCCTGTTTGGGTAGAGGTTTACTTAACAGGTGTTATTGGCCTTTGGCCTACTTGTGTCACTCTGCCGCTGACATCCATCATCCCCCCACCCATTCTCAGTTATTTCCGTATCTCACTATTTTATTCCTGCCATTCTGCGCTGACACTTTGTGTGTCAGGGCCCATTCACACCTATGCGTGCGAGTTGTAACATGCGTGCTAACGCACACATGTAGGTGTAAATGGCTCTTTAGAGATTCCCTTTAAAAGCACACCAGACTACAGCGCAGAGATGTGAACCAGCCGCCTTGGAAAGAACAGAATTTCTTCTTGAAATGCATTTTCAAGCAGAAAAATTAATGGTAGAACCAGAGAGGACAAATGAGGTTCCATAACCCGGGCAAGGAATGGGCTGGGAAAGCTTAAAAAGTACAACTAAAGTCTAATCAAGTGACAAATCAAATTATCTTGTGATGCACAAACCTTATACAGTAAACAGAAACTTCAATTTACTTCCCTGACAGAGCCAAATCCTCCTTCATTTGTGTCTCATAAGCTCCCCCATAAAGACACTGCAGCTCACAGTGGGAGGGTTTTAGCAAACCCTCTCACAGAGCAGTCCATCCAGAAAGCAAGGTGGCCAGGTGCTAGATATGGTGATAGGTGGTCAGGCGCTAGATGTGGTGCTAGGTGGTCAGGTGTTAGATATGATGATAGGTGGTCAGGTACTAGGTGGGGTGCTAGGTGGTCAGGTGCTAGATGTGGTGATAGGTGGTCAGGTGCTAGATGTGGTGATAGGTGGCCAGGTGCTAGATGGGGTGATAGGTGGTCAGGTGCTAGATGTGGTAATAGGTGGTCAGGTGCTAGATGGGGGGATAGGTGGTCAGGTGCTAGGTGGTCAGGCGCTAGATGTAGTGATAGGTGGTCAGGTGCTAGATGTGGTGCTAGGTGTCAGGTGCTAGATGGGGTGATAGGTGGTCAGGTGCTAGATGGGGTGATAGGTGGTCAGGTGCTAGATGTGGTAATAGGTGGCCAGGTGCTAGATGGGGTGCTAGGTGGTCAGGTGCTAGATGTGGTGCTAGGTGGTCAGGTGCTAGATGTGGTGATAGGTGGTCAGGTGCTAGATGGGGTGATAGGTGGTCAGGTGCTAGGTGGTCAGGCGCTAGATGTAGTGATAGGTGGTCAGGTGCTAGATGTGGTGCTAGGTGGTCAGGTGCTAGATGTGGTGATAGGTGGTCAGGTGCTAGATGTGGTGATAGGTAGTCAGGTGCTAGATGGGGTGATAGGTGGTCAGGTGCTAGATGGGGTGATAGGTGGTCAGGTGCTAGATGGGGTGATAGGTGGTCAGGTGCTAGATGTGGTAATAGGTGGCCAGGTGCTAGATGGGGTGCTAGGTGGTCAGGTGCTAGATGTGGTGCTAGGTGGCCAGGTGCTAGATGTGGTGATAGGTGGCCAGGTGCTAGATGGGGTGATAGGTGGTCAGGTGCTAGATGGGGTGATAGGTGGTCAGGTGCTAGATGTGGTAATAGGTGGCCAGGTGCTAGATGGGGGGATAGGTGGTCAGGTGCTAGGTGGTCAGGCGCTAGATGTAGTGATAGGTGGTCAGGTGCTAGATGTGGTGCTAGGTGGTCAGGTGCTAGATGTGGTGATAGGTGGTCAGGTGCTAGATGTGGTAATAGGTGGCAAGGTGCTAGATGGGGTAATAGGTGGTCAGGTGCTTGATGTGGTGATAGGTGGTGTGGTGTTAGGTGGCCAGGTGCTAGATGTGGTACTAGGTGGCTAGGTGCTAGATTTTTTGATAGGTGGCCAGATGCTAGATGTGGTGCTAGGTGCTAGATGTAAAAGGGTAATCCGGTGCTAAATGTGGTGCTTGGTGATCGGGGGCTAGATGTGGTTCTAGGTGATCAGGTGGTAGATGAGGTGATAGGTGGTAGATGTGGTGATAGGTGGTCAGGTGGTAGATGTGGTGATAGGTGGCCAGGTGCTGGATGTGGTGCTAGGTGGCCAGGTGCTGGATGTGGTGCTAGGTGGCCAGGTGTTAGATGTGGTGATAGGTGATCAGATGCTAGATGTGGTGCTAGGTGGGCAGGTGCTAGATGTGGTGCTAGGTGGGCAGGTGCTAGATGTGGTGCTAGGTGGGCAGGTGCTAGGTGTGGTGCTAGATGTGGTGATAGGTGGTCAGGTGCTAGATGTGGTGCTAGGTGGTCAGGTGCTAGATGTGGTGATAGGTAGTCAGGTGCTAGATGGGGTGATAGGTGGTCAGGTGCTAGATGTGGTGCTAGGTGGGCAGGTGCTAGATGTGGTGCTAGGTGGTCAGGTGCTAGGTGTGGTGCTAGATGTAGTGATAGGTGGTCAGGTGCTAGATGTGGTGCTAGGTGGTCAGGTGCTAGATGTGGTGATAGGTAGTCAGGTGCTAGATGGGGTGATAGGTGGTCAGGTGCTAGATGGGGTGATAGGTGGTCAGGTGCTAGATGGGGTGATAGGGGGTCAGGTGCTAGATGTGGTAATAGGTGGCCAGGTGCTAGATGGGGTGCTAGGTGGTCAGGTGCTAGATGTGGTGCTAGGTGGCCAGGTGCTAGATGTGGTGATAGGTGGCCAGGTGCTAGATGGGGTGATAGGTGGTCAGGTGCTAGATGGGGTGATAGGTGGTCAGGTGCTAGATGTGGTAATAGGTGGCCAGGTGCTAGATGGGGGGATAGGTGGTCAGGTGCTAGGTGGTCAGGCGCTAGATGTAGTGATAGGTGGTCAGGTGCTAGATGTGGTGCTAGGTGGTCAGGTGCTAGATGTGGTGATAGGTGGTCAGGTGCTAGATGTGGTAATAGGTGGCAAGGTGCTAGATGGGGTAATAGGTGGTCAGGTGCTAGATGTGGTGATAGGTGGTGTGGTGTTAGGTGGCCAGGTGCTAGATGTGGTACTAGGTGGCTAGGTGCTAGATTTTTTGATAGGTGGCCAGATGCTAGATGTGGTGCTAGGTGCTAGATGTAAAAGGGTAATCCGGTGCTAAATGTGGTGCTTGGTGATCGGGGGCTAGATGTGGTTCTAGGTGATCAGGTGGTAGATGAGGTGATAGGTGGTAGATGTGGTGATAGGTGGTCAGGTGGTAGATGTGGTGATAGGTGGCCAGGTGCTGGATGTGGTGCTAGGTGGCCAGGTGTTAGATGTGGTGATAGGTGATCAGATGCTAGATGTGGTGCTAGGTGGGCAGGTGCTAGATGTGGTGCTAGGTGGGCAGGTGCTAGATGTGGTGCTAGGTGGGCAGGTGCTAGGTGTGGTGCTAGATGTGGTGATAGGTGGTCAGGTGCTAGATGGGGTGCTAGGTGGCCAAGTGCAAGATGTGGTGCTAAGTGTGGCCAGGTGCTGATTGACAAGCTATAGGCTTGTAAATCATCAGTGACAATGCTCATACCCTCACCTCCTGCCACATCCTCGCCTCCCACTGTTGTACAAGCAGGCACAGTCTGTAGAAGAGTGAAAACTCTGCTCTGAATTTCAGGAGCAGTGCAGCGTAGTTGCCACACCAGATCCACTTACTGTATATTAAGTGCTGCAACACATATTTTAATAGGAGGCCATAGCTGACCGTAGTGTCAGAATCTGAGGTCTTATCTGATGGTCAGCTGCACAGGGGTTCGCTGATGAGTTAAGAGCCCTCTAAGGGTTGGCTTGGTGGTCATTCCAGACAGAGAGAAGTTGTCCCATCCTCCCATTCTTATTTAAGCATAAGTTAAATTAAAAAAAAAGAAGAAAGTTAGTGCCCCAGCTCCATTGCTCTGTCACTTCTTTAAGCAGTGTCCAACTCCTAGACCTAATAATTCACTAGGAAATGATGTGAGCTAACTCTTGTAGTATTTTTTTTGCTGTTGAGGAGACCGGTCACCCCAGCTGACTAGCTGTGTGCTGAATAATAGGTATTTTGAATACCCCCCCCCCCCCTCTTATTTAGTTCTGTAGGGCAATTTCTATGTGATTCATCCAGTATCTGTGGCTTGTTGATGCCTAAGATCTAGAAGCCAGGTGAAGGTGGGTGATATCACTTGGCCTTCTGAGAACACTTTCTCCCAAAAGGATAAAAACAAATATCTAGATAAAACAAAAAAAAAACCTTATAATTTTTATTTTTTTTAATCTATTGATTTTTTTTTATAATTTTGAAGACTGGGGAGATTCTTCTCTGACTTTCTGTCACCCTGTGACCTCTCATAGAAGAAGTGTGGAGGGCGGTTGTCACCCGGACAGGAAGCCACAAGGCAGCCATAAAAACAGAAGTTCTAAACCTTCCTGGCTCTACTAAAAATATACTTTCTTCTGTTTCCCGTTTCACAGGAAGTGATCATACATTTCATATCTGCTTTTCTTCATGTTAATGTTTTGTATGAGAATAGATTTTATTAATATATTCATTAGTTTTCTTGCATGTGCAATAATGGTTGTGAACATACAAAAGTTGAGTATTCACAATGATCCGTTGAGAGTAGGATATGAGGATTGTGTGTATTCACTATTTGTGCGATTTAGCATTTTGTTTTGGTTGTCCTGAAGAATGGGGAAACATTTGTCATCCTGAAACGCGTTGGAGGTATCATTGTGAAGAACACCAATATGAAAGGACTCTGGACCCTCAGTTCCTTGTGCCAGCGCTATCAAAGCCGGTTCACACATATGCGATGCGGGAACCCTGCGAATCCACTGCGGGTTCCCACATCGCACTCAACTCGCAGGCAGTTCACACTGCCATATGGGAATCGCTGGGGGGGGGGGGGGGGGCAATACAAGGTTAACCACTTACCGCATATCAACGTACCGGTACGTCAGGTAACTTTGCGGGGTTATACCAGGATGATGCCTCTAGCTAGAGGCATCATCCCGGTACCGTGGTTTAAAGCCGACGGTCGGCTTTCCGTCGGTAACTTTGCAGAGTGCACAGTCTATTTGCCTTCAGCAAATCATCCCCATTGTATCACCTCCTCACCATCTGCTTAAACTCATTGCCCGCTGCACTTGTGCACCACAACTGCGTGTATTGAACCCTGTGTTTCGCACTTGTAAAACAGCCCTATTCACTTGAATGGGTTGTGCTCAGAAGGCTCTACATCCCCCTGAAGTGAGAGGGGGTATAATTCCTGCCACGTATGCACCCCCAGCTGCTGCCCCTGCAACTAAGGGGTGGTAAAAATATGACTCATCTGTGCAGTTCTAACACACAACCCTCAACCGCTAGTGTGAACAACCTCTTAGATGCCCCTTCTTTAGCAATATACTTTTGATAAATCCGGCGCCCCAGCTACCCATGTTCCATAAATAAAAACCTAGCAGCGGTTCTAACCCTTCCCCGCTCCATCCACAATGAGAAATTTGTTGGCCGGCGTTGGGTTTTCAATAGCGTGAAATGCAGAGCTCCTTTCTATCCCCGGTGTGGACAACAAAGAGACGTTTCTGCATTTCTTATACAGAAGCGCAGTGAAAGGGAAGCTTATCTCCGATAAGGTGTATTCATTCAGCAGACGGGTATTTCAAGGCTTATAAGAACATTTTTTTTTATTATATGCAAACAATCTCCACTTGGCGTCTGAATAAACTGCAGCCTGGCAGAGAAGAGGTTTGCATAATCAGACTTCCTCTTTAGAGATGAAACTTGAAGCGACTACTTGTAGTAGTTATTTGTTTAAAGAGAAAGCAAGCTCTGTTAGATCCTTGGCAAAGGACATGGATGTAAATTGGGAGCTGGTTGCCTTTTATAGGTTTAGGAGTGGGATGTATGGGCTTTAGCCTAGGGTCACAGAGATTCATGGGGCAGTATTTCTTTTGTTATCTCAAAGCTGATACCCAACCTTCCCTTCAGTCTTGCACAGTTGTACCGTCTCCTCTCCTGCCCTGAGATTTCTTACTCTGATTTCACTGCACACTGTGAGCTTCTCACAATTTGCTTTAGAAGCTACAGCAAGCCAGATCGAGCCCACCTCATTTCCTGGCTGGAAGACATCCATTGTCATCTAGCACTTTCCTCTCCAGCTTTACTGTCCCTGGCCCGACCCGTGGGCGTTACCTAGAGTGGTCATTATGTAAATAGTTACATAGTTGGTGAGGTTGAAAAAAGACACCAGTCCATCTAGTTCAACCTATTATGTGTGTGTGTGTGTGTGTCAATAGTACATTGTATACCCCTGTATGTTGTGGTCATTAAAGAGGTTGTAAACTCTTTTTTTTTTTTTCTTTTTCACCCTGCAAGAGAAACACATAATGAGCTAGTATGCACCGCATACTAGCTCATTATGAAATACTTACCTTAGAACGAGCCCCGCCGTGCCGCTCGCTTAGCTGGATGACGGGCAACATGTCCAGTCGCCCGTCTTCCGGGATCGCGGCATCCGGCCATCTGATTGGCCGGAGCTGCGGTGACGTCACTCCCGCGCACGCGCGTGGGAGCCGACAGTCACGGCACGGGGCTCTGAAGGAACGGCACGAGCGGCCGTTCCTTCAGAGCGCATGTGCCAGTGACGTCACTGGATGCATCTAAGGTAAATATCTCCTAAACGGTACATGTTTAGGAGATATTTACAGTTCCTATAGGTAAGCCTTATCATAGACTCACCTATAGGTACAAGTGTCAGAGGAGGGTTTACTTCCTCTTTAAGGTGCCCATCTAATAATTTTTTGAAACTATCGATCCCTGCTTGTGGAAGAGAATTCCACATCCTTACCGCTCTGACAGTAAAGAACCCTATACGCAGTTTAAAGTTAAACCACTTCTCTTCTAATTTTGGTGAATGGCCGTGTGTCTTTTTAAATTCCCTTTCACTGAAAAGTGTGTTCCCTATGCTAGGGTCACCAGTACAGTATTTGTACATTGATATCATATCCCCTCTCAATCGTCTCTTCTCTAGAGAGGATAAGTTCAATGCTTGTAGTCTTTCCTCATAGCTGATGTCCTCCATTCCCCTAATTATCTTTGTTTTGTTGCCGTTCTCTGGACTCTTTCAAGTTCCATCACATCCTTCGTGAGGACCGGTGCCCAGAACTGGACGGCATACTCCAGATGTGGCCGGACCAGAGTCTTGTAGAGTGGTAGAATTATTGTTTTATCTCTGGAGTGAATCCCTTTTTTATACATGCCATTATTCTGTTGACTTTGCTTGCAGCAGCTTGGCATTGCATGCCATTGCTGAGCTTGTTGTCTACTAGGACCCCCAGGTCCTTTTCCATCTTAGGTTCACCCAGAGGTTTTCCCCCTAGCGAGTAACTTGCACTCGTATTTCTGGCACCCAAGTGCATTACTTTACATTTTCCAACATTAAACCTCATTTGCCATGTAGGTGCCCACCCCATTATTTTGTTCAGGTCTTCTTGTAAGGTTTCCACATCCTGTGAATAAGACATTGCCCTGCATAGCTTAGTATCGTCCTCAAATACTGAGATTGTGCTGGTCATCCCATCCTCTAGATCATTTATGAATAAATTAAACAGGATTGGTCCCAGGACAGATCCTTGGGAGACCCCACTTTCCATACCTGACCAGTCCGAGTACTCCCCATTTATCACCACCCTCTGGGCTCACCCCTGGAGCCAGTTCTCTATCCAGGTACTCACCCTATGGTCCATACCTACGTACCTTAGTTTGTACAGTAAGCGTTTGTGGGGAACTGTATCAAATGCCTTTGCAAAGTCCAGATACACCACATCCACAGGCTTTCCTTTATCTAGATGGCAGCTCACTTCTTCAAAGAAAGTTAAAAGATTGGTCTGGCAAGAACGATTCTTCATGAATCCATGCTGATTATAACTAAGGATACAGTTTTCATTACTAAAATCTTGTATATAGTCCCTTATCATCCCCTCCAATAGTTTTCAGACTATTGATGTTAGGCTAACTGGCCTGTGGTTCCCAGGGATATATCTCGGCCCTTTTTTTAAATATTGGTGCCATATTGGCTTTTCTCCAATCAGCTGGTACCTTCCCGTCAGTGGACTGTCCTTAAAAATTAGGAACAATGGTCTGGCTATCACCTGGCTGGTTCCTTAAGAAGCCTCGAGTATAAGCCATCTGGTCCCGGTGACTTATTTATGTTAAGTTTTTCAAGTCTAGTTCTGAGTCTGTCTTCTGTTAACCAGGAGGGTGCTTCCTGTGACGTGTTATTAACTTTAACATTACAATCTAGGCTACTGTATCCCCTCAATTCTTTTGTGAAGACTGAGGAGAAGAATTTATTTAGAACCTCAGCCTTCTCTCTGTCCTTTATAGCCAGATTCCCTTCATCATCCTTTATGGGGCCAATATGTTCTGGCCTCACTTTCCTACTATTTATATACTTAAAGAATTTCTTGGAGTTTTTCTTACTCTCTTCCGCTATGTGCCTTTCGTGTTCTATTTTAGCTGCCTTGCTTGCACTCTTACATTTCTTATTGCATTCTTTGTAGTGCCGGAATGCTGCCAATGACCCCTCTGCTTTGTATTTCTTGAAGGCATTTTCTTTTGTTTTTATATGCATTTTTACGTTGGAGTTTAGCCACCCAGGGTTTGCACTGGCCAATATCTTTATTAGGTATGTCCTTAAAACACTCCCATTTTTCCCCAGTGTGCTTTGTTCCCAGGATTCTATCCCATTTAATATCATCTAGCATAGAGCGCAGTTTAGTTAAATTGGCTCTTTTGAAGTTCAGTGTCTGTGTGTAGCACCTTTGTCTTAAACAGGGTTGCTAATAAAAGTAGCTGTGCTAGGTGGTAGCTAGCCTGGCTAATTTGTAGTCTCGGTGATCATTGGATTTTCCTCCTAAGCCTGGTTTAGCTGTGGTTTCTCCCTTTTGTCAATAGTTGGCACTATTACCTTTGGCATTAGTGTAATGAATTACAGTGAGTCTAAGTTATGAATATGTATAATTTCTCAGCCAATCACACTGGTCGCCGAGCATGCTGGGAGAAGGTATTTATTTGGAGGAAGTCAGGTGACCCTTGTCCTTTCCACCGAGACAGGAGTATGAGGAACAGCTTCTGCTGGGAAGGCCTGAAGCGTGAGGCCTAGCCATGTGCTCAGAGCTCTGTAAGGGAGAGCCTGCACATTACCTGGAAGCATGAAGGAAAGGATGGAGACCTGAGATGAAGTACCAGAGGTAACTCTGCCGTGAACCGGGAAACCATGGAGAGCCTGGGAAAGCATCAAGATGGAATCATCCAGAGAGTTACTGCACCTGAGTTGTATACTGTTGCTATAGGAGACAGCTTATGCTACAAAGTACAGATTGGTGTAGCTACAAAGTACAGATTGGTGTAAAGTAATAATTAAACCCTTGACCCAGTCTCATTAGCCTCTCACCTTACACTTAGCCCCTGTGTCACCAGACGGGCTAGTAAGACAAACTTTCTCCAAGGATATCACCAATATAGATCAAATCAGTATTCCTCTTCATCAGAAGATAAGGCTCACAGGTAACAGATCACAGGTCCATAAAGCGGGTCACAGGTCCATAGGAAAACAAAGGTCCGGACATAGTGCATTACCGCAATAAATTACTTTATTGAACATAACATAAAATCATAAAAATTACCTTGTAAAGCACTATACAAGTGCATGTGATGAGCAGATTGTATTACACACAGCGGTCTCGACCGCAATGGATGGCGGGTGACGTCACCGGCCCCTCCCCCTTCGCACGCGTTACGTCCCACTGCACGGGACTTCCTCAGCTATTGGTAAGGGAGAAGGACAGGGCTACTTATAGTCACTCATAGCCCTACTCATAGGCTATGAGTGACTATAAGTAGCCCTGTCCTTCTCCCTTACCAATAGCTGAGGAAGTCCCGTGCAGTGGGACGTAACGCGTGCGAAGGGGGAGGGGCCGGTGACGTCACCCGCCATCCATTGCGGTCGAGACCGCTGTGTGTAATACAATCTGCTCATCACATGCACTTGTATAGTGCTTTACAAGGTAATTTTTATGATTTTATGTTATGTTCAATAAAGTAATTTATTGCGGTAATGCACTATGTCCGGACCTTTGTTTTCCTATGGACCTGTGACCCGCTTTATGGACCTGTGATCTGTTACCTGTGAGCCTTATCTTCTGATGAAGAGGAATACTGATTTGATCTATATTGGTGATATCCTTGGAGAAAGTTTGTCTTACTAGCCCGTCTGGTGACACAGGGGCTAAGTGTAAGGTGAGAGGCTAATGAGACTGGGTGGAGGAATACCAGCACATTGAAGAGCACTGAATGTTTATATCTTGTGCATGCTTCACCATAATTTTCACCTGTGGACTGCTCTCCTCGATATCTTCTTCATAATCCATATTTGATAGCGCTGCACTTTTTGTTATATATTTGTTATTGGGACTTTTGGTTTATTGATCCTTTAGTGCATAGCAGCTTTCTATTATATTATTTTATACAGTTGCGCTGAATTTTTATCTATTATTATTTAATAATTAAACCCTGCGCTACCCTCAAAACAAATAGTTCAAAATATATAAAGAAATATTGCAGCTGCTGCTCACCAAGTAAAACTCAGAAGAATATATAAAACCAGATTAACACAGCACTTGCATACAAAAAATCAATTATAAGTGAAGTAAAAATACAAATGTGACCCAAAAAAATTTGAAATAACTATAGATACTGAACAAGTGTCCAAAAACTAATTCAATGCTATACATTTTCAAAAACAATGTCCAAAATAAGTGATGCATCAATAAGATGTAAAGTGCTCCAGTGCAGATATAAAACCACTCGTGCTCCAGGTGACTGTGACCCCTCCAGGAACCCTATATATTATAGTTCATATTCCTATCGCACACCTTCCTGGTTTGTAGGCTTGTGTGCACTGGGTGATGAAGCGATCATCAGTTGGCAACTGGATTAGTTACAAGTAGATACATATTCGCCAGCACACCAAGGATCTTGCAAAAGCAGTCCAAAAACTTTATTCAAGATAAGATCACATCAGAAAAATATAGTGCAACGTTTCGGAGCCGCACAAGACCCCTTCGTCAGGCATGTGATGATGTCATCACATGCCTGATGAAGGGGCCCTGTGCGGCTCCGAAACGTTGCACTATATTTTTCTGATGTGATCTTATCTTGAATAAAGTTTTTGGACTGCTTTTGCAAGATCCTTGGTGTGCTGGCGAATATGTATCTACCCTCCAGGAACCCTACTCACCAGAAAATATGGACCCCGGCTAGGGTCAGATAAGCCTGTAAATGAGTGGATGTAGGAATACACCAAAGCTTCTCCTTAGCAATAGAAGGGCTGGATAGAAATTCCAATCAGGTGATGGTCCTAAATGGCTCCAAGCAATATTGCCAAAAAAGAAGACCAGGGATAGTGAAGACCGTTTGGAATTTTTTTTAATAATAAAAGCCAAAAAACATACTCACAAAATGTGTTATAATATAATAAGAGCAAGATAAACTGCAGGTGCTTTCAGGAAAGCCGCTATAGCGTGCGTTCCACGGCTGGCCAGGAAGTAAACCGAATCCAAGGTGCCGTACCGGAAATACGTCAACGCGTTTCGCCCTCCCACTTGGGCGTTATCAAAGCCTCATTTACAGGCTTCAAAAGGAAGGGGGAAATTTGGGACTTTATATGAGACTCCTGGGCTACAGGCTTATCTGACCCTAGCCGGGGTCCATATTTTCTGGTGAGTAGGGTTCCTGGAGGGGTCACAGTCACCTGGGGCACTAGTGGTTTTATATCTGCACTGGACCACTTTACATCTTATTGAGGCATCACTTATTTTGGACATTGTTTTTGAAACCTTATTGCATTGAATTAGTTTTTGGACACTTATTCAGTATCTATAGTTATTTTAATTTTTTTTGGGTCACATTTGTATTTTGACTTCACTTATAATTGATTTTTTGTATGCAAGCGCTGTGTTAATCTGGTTTTATACAAAGTACAGATTGCTGGTTCCAGCTTAAAGGCTTCTTTCCTGTGCTGCTGTCAGACTTTTACAATGCCTCATGAGAGGTGTAGTTCTGCAACAGCTGGAGGGCCGTAGTTTGAGGATCCCTGCCCTTATGTTTCCCATTTCTGTGATTTATACTGAAACTAATTAACCTGTGGTCACTGTTTCCTAAGTTGCCCCTTATTTCTACATCCACAATCAGGTCTGTATTATTCGTAATTAGTAGGTCTAGTAACGCATTGTTTCTCATTGGTGCGTTCACCATCTGACCCATGAAGTTGTCCTGCAAAACATTTAGGAAATGGCGAGCCTTAGACAAATGTTGCGGTTTCTTCTGCCCAGTCTATATCTGAATAATTAAAATCCCCCATTATAATGACATTTCCCATCCTTGCTGCCATTCCAAGCTGTGATAGGAGGTCTGCCTCCCCCGCCCCCTCCTCCTTCTGGTTGGGGGCCTATAGCATACGCCCAATATTACTTTCCCCTTAATATCTTCCCTTTGAAGCTCTACCCATTGGGATTCCACCTCCTCCCTAGCTCCATTAGTAATATTGTCAATCATATTCACTTGCACATCATTCTTGATATACAGGCATACCCCACCCCCTTTTTTACCCTATCTCTGTGATAAAGGGAATACCCCTGAATGGCTGCCAGCCAATCATGAGAGCTGTCAAACCAAGTTTCTGAAATTCCTACAAAATCGAAATCCTCCTCATAGACTTCTAGCATTAGTATACAAACCTCTTAATTTTTGTCCGGTCGCATACTATAGCCTTGTTAGATATTATGAGGCTGCATTTTGGATTTGTCAACTTTCCTACCTTGGGTTTTTGCACACAACAGCCCTGATCCTCCTTTTCTTGGGTCAACAATCCTGGCTCCTCCCTCTCACAAGAATCTCACAGCATCTTCTTCCCCATGCTCCAGCGGTCTTTGGTTCTAACATCATCAAGACCAGGGGTCTCCAAACTTTCTAAACTAAGGCCAAGTTTACTGTCCCTCGACTTTAGGGTGGCCGGACTGTGGCCAGTGGGAGTTAACAATGCCCTATTTTTGGTATTTAAAAAAAAATAACAGAAATACTTGGTCTGGTTTTTGCGCACAGCAGCCCGATCCTCCTTTTCTTGGGTCAACAATCCTGGCTCCTTCTTCTCACTAAGTTCCCCCGTAGCAAGCAGCTTGCTATGGGGGCACTCATGCATGCTCACTCCCGAGCTGGCTGTGTGTGTCCATAGATACACAGTGTATGGATTGGCCCCGCCCCCTCCTCACTGGCTGTGATTGACAGTAGTGGGAGCCAATGGCTCTCGTTACTGTGTCTGAGTCAATGAAAGCAGAGAGAGCCTCAGCTCTTGTGCACAGCGCTGAATCAAGGTGGGGCTCAGGTAAGTATAAGGGGGCCTGGGGGGACTGCATGCAGAAGGTTTGTTTTTTACCTTACTTTTAAGAGGAGCTCCAGGTTTCTTTAGCAAAAATTCAAAGTCAGCAGCTACAAATACTGTAGCTACTGACTTTTATTATAAGGGCAGTTACCTGTCCAGGGATCTTGCGATATCCGCACTTGAGCCAAATCTTTAATCGGCTTTGTGTGCAGGCACCAGCATCTCTAGTGAGGGAAAAACAGCCTGTTTCCTACTGCGCATGCGCGAGTCATACTGCGCCTTGTTAATGTTCCTGTAGTCTTCTGGGACCTGTGATGTATCCCAGGGGAAGGAGGCGAACTTCTGGCTGAGCTCGCTATGCTGATCTGAGCCCGGAAGTTGGGAGCGGGTATCTGTCAAAACCAGGTACCTACTTCACCCCAAAAAAAGTGCCAAATGTGGCAGGGGAGGGGGGAAAAGTGCTCTGCTTTAATGCAGAGAACCACTTAAAAAATATATTCATCAATCGAGACAAAGGATTCAAATCCACTTTGTGTGCCCCAGATGCTTTTACAAACCCAAATATATATCTTGTAAAAGTAGCAGTGGCATCCAACGCTGTATCTTGGCCTAGGCCAACAAGGCCCAGGCCTAGGGCGGCACTTTGCAGGGTGGCAGCACCAAAATAATAATAACAGATGAAGGGGTGGATCTTAAACAAGAAGGGGCGGGAAAAATATGGGGGGGGGGGCGCCTGATTTTAATCTTGCCTAGGGCAGCACAAAACCAAAATACCCCACTGGTGGCATCATCACTGTGCTGTACATAGCCTGTGCAGGGGGCAGAGCTGTGAGAGGGGCCCAGCAGACTCCCCCCACTACAGACTGCCTGCAGGAAATTACAGGAGGGGGCACAGACAAGACTGGTCATCCTGCACAAGGAGCAAGGGCAGAGCTGTGGGAGAGAACCAGCAGGCTCCACCCACTACAGACTGCCTGCAGGAAATTACAGGAGGGGGCACAGACAAGACCAGTCATCCTGCACAAGGAGCGAGGGCAGAGCTGTGGAAGGGGCCCAACAGGCCCCACCCACTACAGACTGCCTGCAGGAAATAACAAGAGGGGGCAGAGACAAGAACATTCATCCTACAAGGGGAGAGAACCACAAGCGCCAATACCCTTATTGGCACTCGTGGTCCTCTTCCCTTGTGTTTTGATGACAGAGCCGCTTCTCTCTTCACTGTCAGCAGCCATCTCAGTGTACAGATCCCTCATTGGAACTTAATTGGAACTTTCCTGCCCTCTCCATCCCAGTAAGGACTGCCTGAGCATTACTGGCTGTCTGTTTGCGCCAATACCCCTTTGTTGTAAGAACAATCATCCTGCACAAGGAGAGAGAGCAGAGCTGTGGGAGGAGCCCAGCAGGCTCCACCCACTACATGCTACATGAAGAAAACAACAGGGGGGAGGGTGGAGACAAGACCGGTCACCCTGCACAAGGAAAGAGAGCAGAGCTATGGGAGGAGCCCAGCAGGCTCCACCCACTACATGCTGCCTGCAGAAAACTACAGGAGGGGGCGGAGACTAGACCGGTCACCCTGCACATAGAAAGGAAGAACAATTGTGAGAGGGGCCCAGCAGGCTCCACCCACTACATGCTGCCTGCAGAAAACTACAGGAGGAGGCGGAGACAAGACCAGTCATCCTGCACAAGGAGAGAGGGCAGAATTGTGGGAGCTAGCTCCACCCACTACATGCTGACTGCAGAAGACTACAGGAGGGGCCGGAGACAAGACCAGTCACCCTGCACAAGGAAAGGGAGCAAAGCTGTGGGAGAAATCCCAGCAGGCTCCATCCACTACATGCTGCCTGCAGAAACTACAGGAGGGGGTGGAAGCAAGACTGGTCACCCTGAACAAAGAGAGAGAGCAGAACTGTGGGAGGGGCCCATCAGGCTCCACCTACTACATGCTGCCTGCAGAAAGTACAGGAGGGGGTGGAGACAAGACTGGTCACCCTGAACAAAGAGAAAGAGCAGAGCTGTGGGAGGGGCCCATCAGGCTCCACCCACTACATGCTGCCTGCAGAAACTACAGGAGGGGGTGGAGACAAGACTGGTCACCCTGAACAAGGAGAGAGAGCAGAGCTGTGGGAGGGGCCCATCAGGCTCCACCTACTACATGCTGCATGCAGAAAGTACAGGAAGGGGTGGAGACAAGACTGGTCACCCTGAACAAGGAGAGAGAGCAGAGCTGTGGGAGGGGCCCATCAGGCTCCACCTACTACATGCTGCCTGCAGAAAGTACAAGAGGGGGTGGAGACAAGACTGGTCACCCTGAACAAGGAGAGAGAGCAGAGCTGTGGGAGGGGCCCATCAGGCTCCACCTACTACATGCTGCATGCAGAAAGTACAGGAGGGGGTGGAGACAAGACTGGTCACTCTGAACAAGGAGAGAGAGCAGAGCTGTGGGAGGGGCCCATCAGGCTCCACCTACTACACGCTGCCTGCAGAAAGTACAGGAGGGGGTGGAGACAAGACTGGTCACTCTGAACAAGGAGAGAGAGCAGAGCTGTGGGAGGGGCCCATCAGGCTCCACCTACTACATGCTGCCTGCAGAAAGTACAGGAAGGGGCGGAGACAAGACCAGTCACACTGCAGAAGAAGAGAGAGCAGCAGTAAGCAGTCTTTATTACAGGAAAGGAAAAGTCCCACACTGGATTACTGCACAGATCTGGAAGAAATACACAAAGCACACCAAGATTCAAGAAGAATACACACGATGAATGCATTCAGACAATATTTCCCTATCTCAGTGTTCAGCTTTAACATACAGGAAGCTCTATGATGGCAGGCAGTGAAAGAGTTACTTAAAAAGTACTTCAAGCGAAAGTCGTTTGGAAATGGCTAATCGCTTTTCAACAGATAGTTTCACGTTTGCTTTCATACGGATCTTTGTGGCTTAGGCGTTGAGTATAGCTTCTTAAGGCCAGCTCTCGGCGACCGGGGCTGAGCTATACGTTTGTCATTGAGGAAATATGATACCGTGTGTTAGGTGTTCCCGAGCCTCCATTCAATAGATTCAACAAACTAGAACTAGTCAAACAGGACGTGCGGCTGCACTCCCAGCATAACGAGGAGCGCAGCAACGAAAAATTCGCCTGCTTAATCTCCGTCATGTGGACTTTGGCAGATGACCTCAAAAATGTGTCTTGTTCTTTACTTTCAAGGCTTGTACCTGGAAAAAGAAACAAAGGCTGTTTGAAAACACGCTCTCGGAATTCTTTTTAAACTTCTTAGGCAGTCAACAGAAAAGGATTTGTGCAGAACAGATTAGGAGAAGGCAGCGCAACCTTCTGCTCCGGCTGACGCCAAGTGGGCACCGAGATCACTTTTGTCTCTGCGGGTTGGCCGGGGGGAGCCGCCAAGTTCAATGTAGCCACTAAAAGTGAATGATTATCTCGCTGGAGCCGGAGAAGTGATTAGATTTCGGGGGGGAGAGTGCAAAAGAGGAAAGCCCACCCACCCCGCATGGGGCAGCGAGCCTGAGCTGTAGACACGGGTGGTATGTACGGGGCATCCCTGGGCCAAAGCAGCCATGCTGACGGTTAAAGAATTCCCCAGCCGACGGCACTCATGGATATGGTAGGTATTCAAATGTATTTTATCTATATTACATGTGTTTTACAACATATGGAACAGAATGAAACTCTACATACTGTATATACAGTATATATATATATATATGTGTGTGTGTGTGTGCACTTTATGAACATCTCTATCTATTATATATATATATATATATATATATATATATATATATATATTATACATAATATAAGATCATATGTATATATTTTTATCATTTTTCTTTATTTCCCTCCTTCTTTCCTTCCATATATGAAATATATATTTCAAAGAACTAGGCCTATATATATTGTATACTGTACTGTCAGTCCTCACACAGGATATTTAGGCATTTATTATCTATCATTGTCTGCAGCCAGCGCGCCTTCCACCTACAGATAATCAGAACCAGACATAGAGAACATACAGGTGGATGGATATTATATCTATAGATAGATCTGTAAGAGTGAGAGAAAACAATCTATGGAAAGAAATATATGATAGATAGATAGATAGATAGATAGATAGATAGATAGATAGATAGATAGATAGATAGATAGATAGATAGATAGATAGATAGATAGATCGATAGATAGTATAGCATGTCACACATATCATATATAGATATTGGTATTATGGGATATCACACATATAATCTATAGATATTGGTAGTATAGGATATCACACATGTGATATATAGATATTGGTATTATGGGATATCACACATATGATGTATAGATATTGGTAGTATAGGATATCACACGTGATGTATAGATATTGGTATTATGGGATATCACACATATAATCTATAGATATTGGTATTATAGAATACCACACATATGCATGTATTGGTAGTATAGGATATTGCACATATGATCTATAGATATTGGTATTATGGGATAGCACACAAATGATCTATAGATATTGGTATTATGGGATAGCACAGAAATGATCTATAGATATTGGTAGTATAGGATATCACACATATCATGTATAGATATTGGTAGTATAGGATATTGCACAAATAATGTATAGATATTAGTAGTATAGGATATCACAAAAATGATCTACAGATATTGGTATTAGGGATATCACAGATATGATCTATAGATATTGGTAGTATAGGATGTCACACATATAATCTTTAGATTAAAACATAAAAGTGCAGCGCTAAATCAGTGAACAAATGTATGCACAAATATGAACTTTTATACATTGGTTATATGAATTTATTTTTATATTTGTTCATACATTTGTTCACTGATTTAGCGCTGCACTTTTATGTTTTAATTTGGTTTACACAACAGGTGTCAGTTGATGTGCTAGCAGCTTTATTTTCAGTTACGGTTATGGTTAGCGCAGTTGATTTATATTCTTTCACTTATAATCTATAGATATTGGTAGTATAGGATATCACACATATGATCTATAGATATTGGTATTATAGGATATCACACAAATGATCTATAGATATTGGTATTATGGGATATCACATATATAACGTATAGGTATTGGTAGTATAGGATATCACACCTATGATGTATAGATATTGGTATTTTGGGATATCACACATATAATCTATAGATATTGGTATTATGGGATATCACACATGTGATGTATAGATATTGGTATTATGGGATATCACACATGTGATGTATAGATATTGGTATTATGGGATATCACACATATGATGTATAGGTATTGGTATTATGGGATATCACCAGAGGCGTAACTAGAACCTTCAGGGCCCTGATGCAAGAAACCATGAAGGGCCCCCCAGACCCCTGGCCGGGGCCCTTACCTTCAAGCCCAGGGCTCTTCCCACTAATCCTGGGGCTCTTTACACTCGTTGCATGGCCTTTTATTACGGTCCCACAGCAGGATTCTTTCACAAGTTCTGCAGTGGGCCCCCTTCCTGCAATCTTGTGGGCCCCCTTCCTGCAATCTTGGGGCCTCCCCACAGTGGTGCAATGCCAGGGTCCAGTCGCAAGTGTGACCTTTGTGATCCTGGAAGTTCACCCACTGGTTTGCTACCGGGCCCCCTGGAGCATGGGGCCCGGTAGCGATTGCAACCCCTGCAACCCCTGTAGTTACGCCCCTGGATATCACACATATCATGTATAGATATTGGTATTATGGGATATCACACATGTGATGTATAGATATTGGTATTATGGGATATCACACATATCATGTATAGATATTGGTATTATGGGATATCACACATATAGATGGATAGGTATTGGTATTATGGGATATCACACATATAATGTATAGATATTGGTATTATGGGATATCACACATATAAATGTATAGATATTGGTATTATGGGATATCACACATATCATGTATAGATATTGGTATTATGGGATATCACACATGTGATGTATAGATATTGGTATTATGGGATATCACACATATAGATGTATAGATATTGGTATTATGGGATATCACACATATAAATGTATAGATATTGGTATTATGGGATATCACACATATAAATGTATAGATATTGGTATTATGGGATATCACACATATAAATGTATAGATATTGGTATTATGGGATATCACACATATAGATGTATAGATATTGGTATTATGGGATATCACACATGTGATGTATAGATATTGGTATTATGGGATATCACACATATGATGTATAGGTATTGGTATTATGGGATATCACACATATCATGTATAGATATTGGTATTATGGGATATCACACATATAGATGTATAGATATTGGTATTATGGGATATCACACATATAGATGTATAGATATTGGTATTATGGGATATCACACATATAAATGTATAGATATTGGTATTATGGGATATCACACATATAGATGTATAGATATTGGTATTATGGGATATCACACATATGGATACAGATGACTGGATAATCCTGCCATGCCTCGTTGTCTCCCTTCACACACAGTACTTTTCCTGTCATTGTGATTTATAGATTTGGGCAGTTATGCTGGTTTGTCTGCCAAGCAGCCGCCGGGGTACAGTCACTTGTCAGCTCAGTGTGTTAAGAAGGGCGTTGTGTTCCTGATTGTCTCCAGTGCCAAGATTGTAAGCTCTTCTGCACCATGACACCAGGCCACTGTCCCTTCTGTTTTCATTACATACCTTATTTTTGATGTCTTTGCCGGGTCTCTGGGCTTGTCTGTGCAGGTTTAAATGACTTTTATGCTTTACTGGTACATTTATCCCATTAATTCTTGCACCTGTTAACAAATAAACTATAAAGCTTATTCAGGTTTTCATGCTATCATTCACTATAATGAATACTTTTCTTTCACTACTTCTATGTATTAGTGTAAAGGGAAATCAAACTCTTAGTGCCGGTTCACACTAGTACGACTTGTCAGCCTGACAAGTCGCGGTCCGTCACGCTCCCATTGTGTAGTACAGGAGCCGTTCTAATAGGAGCGACAGAAGTCGCTCCGACTTAGAAAAAGGGTCCTGTACTACTTCGGGGTGACATCAGAGCGACTTGCATAGAGGGTCCTGTTCATTTTATGAAGTCTGTGCAAGTCGTGCCGAAGTCGCGCTGCACACGACTTCACAGGTCTCCCCCGAAGTCGTGCCGCTGCAGTGTGAACCGGCACTGAATCCAGAAAATCCAGGGACCTTCTATTGCTTTCAGCCTCCTCCAAATCTCCAAATTCCGTTTTGTTGCTGCTGTGTTGTGACTTCCTGTAAGAGGATGGCTATGTTCCTTCTCCATGGTCCCACTGGGTGTTGGAATGTAGCCACCCTCTTGCTCACTCCTGAGATGGGTTATGGGATTTGTAGTGTGCATAGAGCAGTACACATGGCCGCAACTAACATGCACTGCTCATCAGGGCCATCTTTAATATTGATTGGACTCCGGGCAAACATTTTCGTGAGCCCTCCCGAAACCACTTGTCAACTTTTTGCGGGCTCAAGGGGCAGCTGTCCAGGGCCCAGTCATTGTTGTGGGGCCCAAAGCATTTGCCCTGTGTTAAAGACGGCCATGTGCTCATTCCAAAAAAAACAGGAGGGGGAAAAGGAGAGGTTCAAGTGCTCACAGTCGACATTACAAGGAGGCAGCAAAACACAGTATGAGAAGATTTCATGATAAGTAGATTATAGGGCCATTTAGTAGTGGATGTGTCTTGTTTTGGAGAATAAAAATACTGTTTAGCGTCACTTTAATTAAAGCTGATGCTCACTCCTTGCTGACTGTTATATTTTTCACACACCGGCAGTAAATCGTGTAAGGAGCTTACAATCGAATGTCCCTATCTCATGTGCACACAGACTAGGAGTAGTTTGGAGAGTTGCCTGCATGCATAATAGAGCAGAGTGACCTAGCGGCATGTCTTTAGAGTGTTGGAGGAAAGCAGAGTACAGTATCACAAGCACAGGGAGAACATGCAAACTCCATGCAGATAGTGCCCTGGCTGGGATCCAGGGACCCCAGAGCAGCAGGGCAAAGGTACGAACCGTGTCCCATATATTATTAACTACTTCTGGACCGGAAGGATCTTCCCCCTGAATTACAAGGCCATTTTTGCGATTCGGCACTGTTACTTTTTTTTTTTTTTTGGTGCCCCGTGTGAGGACACTGTGTTACTTTAACAGACAATTGCACGGACATGCTACACTTTACCGAAATAAAATAGTTTTCTTTTTTTTCACACAAATAGAGCTTTCTTTTGGTGGTATTTGATCACCTGTGCAATTTTTTTTTTTTTTTTTTTTTGCGCTATAAGGAAAAATAGAGCCACAATTCTGAAAAAAAAAAAAAAAAAAACAATATTTTTCACATTCTGCTATATAAAATTCCCAATAAAAAAAACATGTAATATTCAATTTTTTTTCATCATTTTAGGTCAATTTGTATTCTGCTACATATTTTTGGTGAAAAAAATCAGAATAAGTGTATTTTGATTGGTTTGTGCAAAAGTTATCGCGTCTACAAACTAGGGGAAAGATTTGTTTCATTTTGACTATTTTTTTTTTTACTAGTAATGGTGGCGATCTGCGATTTTTAGGGGGACTGCGACATTGCGACGGACAGATCGGACCCCTAACTGACATTTTTGGGGGGACCAGTGACATTACTATAGTAATCAGTGTTAAAAATATGCACTGCTACTGTAATAATGACCACTGGCAGGGGAGGGGTTAAAGTGAGAAAAATGGTTTTCTTCTCATAATTGTCGCTCTTTTTTTTTTTTGTTTATAGCGCAAAAAATAAAAAACGCACAGGTGATCAAATACCACCAAAAGAAAGCTCTATTTGTTGGAAAAAAGGACATCAATTTTATTTGGGTACAGCGTTGCACGATCACGCAATTGTCAGTTAAACTAACGCAGTTCCGTATCGCAGACAATGGCCTGGTCATGAAGGGGAAGGGGGGGGGAATCTTCCGTTAGTTAACCGGTTGCCAACTGCGCACAGTATATTTACTGCTGCAGTCAGCCCCGGCCAGGCAGAGTGACGTAGGTCTACGTCGCTAGCCTGTCACCGGGTTTTGAGCCAATAGCGGGCGAGCGCGCGCCCGCCTCGGCTCGTTCACGGAGGAGTGCGGGCGTGTGACCGGCGGACCCCATGTCCGCCGGTCACACTACGATCGTCGGTACAGCGGGAGAAAGGCGGGCGGCTTATGTAAACAAGCCGCCTGTCATTCTCCCCTGTGTAAAAATGGAGATCAGACGGTTCTACTATGTAGAACCGTTGATCTCTGTTCTTACACTAGTAGCCATGTCCCACTACAGTTAGAATCACGCCCCTAGGACACACTTAACCCCTCCCTGTCCAATACAGTTAACCCCTTCCCTGCCAGTGTCATTTTTACAGTAACAGTGCATATGTATAGCACTGATTACTGCAGTAATGTCACTGGTACCCCCAAAAGTGTCAAAAATGTCAGTCAAGGGTCCAATCTGTCCACCGCAATGTCGCAGTACCGCAAAAAAAATCGCAGATCGCCGCCATTACTCGTTAAAAAAAAAACACCAAAAATGACAAAAATCTTTCCCTTTGTTAGTAAACGCGATAACTTTTGCGCAAACCAATCAAAATACGCTTTTTGCGATTTTTTTTTTTACCAAACATATGTAGCAGAAAACAAATTGGCTGAAAATGTTAAAAAATTTTGATTTTTACATTTTTTTTGGGGGGGAATTTCATATAAAAAAAGTGAAAAATATTGTTATTTTTGCAAAATTGTCGCTCTTTTTTTGTTTATAGCGCATGATCAAAAAATTGCACAGGTGATCAAATACCACCAAAAGAAAGCTCTGTTTGTGGGAAAAAAAGGACGTGAAATTCGTTTAGGTACAGCGTCGCACGACCGCGCAATTGTCCGTTAAAGTCACGCAGTAAAAAATCGCAAAAAAAACCCTGGTCAGGAAGGGGGTAAAATCTTCCGGGGCTTAAGTGGTTAAGAAGTGGTAGCTATTGCACTTTTTTATTTCTAGAACTGGGATTCCCCTTTAAAATGTCCATTTCAGAAAGGATTCTTTCTTCTCGTTGACTTTCTGCCTCTTATCAGCTTGCTGCACTCTCCTGTCCTGACATCATTACACTCTGAGTGACATCAATGCTGCGCCGGAATGTTCCCAGCCATGCTCTGTGGCTTTAGACAGGGAAATACAGATTAGCTCGCTGGGTGCAAATGTTTCATCCTGATAAGATCGAAAAATTTCAAAAAAAGTGGAACTTCCCCTTTTGGATGAACTAACTAACATTTAAGCTGAGTTCACACATGGGGCAAAGGAACAGTAAAAACAGGCAATTGATCCACATTTTTACCACCCCCAACCATCTATCTACAAATTACCTGGGCAGTCGCTCAGGTCTGTTTGCATTGCTGCGGCTTACATTTGACAGGTGGTGCCACTTGGTGAACATGCCCATGGAAGTCAATAGAACCACACCACAGGACCGTTCCACCATAGGACCACTCCTTCCGTTGGAAGTCAATAGGACAACACTACAATAGGACCACCCTTTCCATTGGAAGTCAATAGGAAAACACCACAATAGGACCACCCTTTCCATTGAAAGTCAATAGGACCATACCACAATAGGAACACCCCTTCCATTGGAAGTCAAAACGACCGTACCACAATAGGACCACCACTTCCTTTGGAAGTTATTAGGACCAAACCAGAATAGGACCACCCCTTCCACTGGAAGTCAATAGGACTGTACCACAATAGGACCACTCCTTCCATTGGAGGTCAATAGGAAAACACCACAATAGGACCACTCCTTCCATTGAAAGTCAATAGGACCGTACCACAATAGGACCACTCCTTCCATTGGAAGTCAAAATGACCGTACCACAATAGGACCACCCCTTCCATTGGAAGTTAATAGGACCAAACCAGAATAGGACCACCCCTTCCACTGGAAGTCAATAGGACTGTACCACAATAGGACCACTCCTTCCATTGGAGGTCAATAGGAAAACACCACAATAGGACCACTCCTTCCATTGAAAGTCAATAGGACCGTACCACAATAGGACCACCCTTCCATTGGAAGTCAAAATGACCGTACCACAATAGGACCACCCCTTCCATTGGAAGTTAATAGGACCAAACCAGAATAGGACCACCCCTTCCACTGGAAGTCAATAGGACCGTACCACAATAGGACCACCCCTTCCATTGGAAGTCAAAACGATCGTACCACAATAGGACCACCCCTTCCATTGGAAGTCAATAGGACTGTACCACAATAGGACCACTCCTTCCATTGGAAGTTAATAGGATGAAACCAGAATAGGACCACCCCTTCTATTGGAAGTCAATAGGACTGTACCACAATAGGACCACTCCTTCCATTGGAAGTTCATAGGAACGTACCACAATAGGACCACCCATTCCATTGGAAGTCAATAGGACCGTATCACAATAGGACCATCCTTTCAATTGGAGGTCAATAGGACCATACCACAATAGGACCACTCCTTCTATTGGAAGTGAATAGGACCAAACCAGAATAGGACCACCCCTTCCATTGGAAGTTAATAGGACCAAAACAGAATAGGACCACCCCTTCCACTGGAAGTCAATAGGACCGTACCACAATAGGACCACCCCTTCCATTGGAAGTCAAAACGATCGTACCACAATAGGACCACCCCTTCCATTGGAAGTCAATAGGACTGTACCACAATAGGACCACTCCTTCCATTGGAAGTTAATAGGATGAAACCAGAATAGGACCACCCCTTCTATTGGAAGTCAATAGGACTGTACCACAATAGGACCACTCCTTCCATTGGAAGTTCATAGGAACGTACCACAATAGGACCACCCATTCCATTGGAAGTCAATAGGACCGTATCACAATAGGACCATCCTTTCCATTGGAGGTCAATAGGACCATACCACAATAGGACCACTCCTTCTATTGGAAGTGAATAGGACCAAACCAGAATAGGACCACCCCTTCCATTGGAAGTTAATAGGACCAAACCAGAATAGGGCCACCCCTTCCACTGGAAGTCAATAGGACCGTACCACAATAGGACCACCCCTTCCATTGGAAGTCAAAACAATCGTACCACAATAGGACCACCCCTTCCATTGGAAGTCAAAACGATCGTACCACAATAGGACCACCCCTTCCATTGGAAGTCAAAACGATCGTACCACAATAGGACCACCCTTTCCATTGGAAGTTAATAGTACCAAACCAGAATAGGACCACCCCTTCCATTGGAAGTTAATAGGACCAAACCAGAATAGGACCACCCCTTTCACTGGAAGTCAATAGGACCGTACCCCAATAGGACCATCCCTTCCATTGGTGGTAGGTTATGTTAAGAGCAAGAAATATACAGCAACATTTTTGAAAAATTATATATTTTTTACCATTTTGGCCCAGTTTTCCTTTGATAATAAAAAAGATGTAAAAAATAAATAAAATCAGGTGATACTTTCTTTGTGGACTTTACATTCATTATAGGAAATTTATTGTCACGATTATTTATTATTAGCACTTTTGCACTTTATACCTCACTAGATATTTATTGTTTGATATATTTATATCTATCTAAACTAGCATTTTTTACTATATGATCTAGAAGAAACCTTAGCAATTTTATTTTCCACACTCTTTTTTGTTTTCAATTCGTTCCTCTAAAATACAATTCCCACAAGCGATTTAAAAAAGCGCAATTCGCACACAGAAATGCCAAGGCACAATTTTACACGCACGTTTTGCCGTGATTCTTGTGCATTTTGTTTCCCAATAATCACAACAAAAATCGATCCAGGTTTGAGGCGCCATTTAGGAAGAACGTCACCGAAATGCATGTCACGCGTTTTGCCGCGATTTCCAAATCACCTATATGTGATTTTGGGGTGTACAAGGAGAAACAGATACACTATGCTATACAATGAGGGAGATTTACTAAAACTGGTGCACACGGAATCTGGAGCAGCCAATCAGTTTCTAACTTCAGCTTGTTCAATGAAGCTTTGGCAACAGTGCTGGGACAAGCCCATCCAGCACCCAGGGCAAAGATGCCAAACTGCGCTCCTCCTTTCCTTACAGTTAGGATCAGGGCGCCCAAATCTCTGCAAAATAACTTTGTGCCTAGGGCAGCTGACCCTGCTGCCCACCCCTTGTCCCGGCCTTGTTTGGCAATAAAACCTGGAAGCTGATTGGTTTCTATGCAAAACTGCACCAGATTTTGCACTCTCCAGTTTTAGGCTCCATTCACACCAATTTGTTTTTTTTTTTTGCATGCTTTTTGCAGAAACACAGGACATGTTTTTAATATGGGTTCCAATAGAACACGTCCACATCAATGCATTTTTGTGCCTCTTAAAATGAGTCAGGGGCTTTTTGTAACCTGTTGCGGACCACCCACCGCATATTTACTGCGGCAGGCTGGCCTTCCTGCGCGTACTGACGTAGGTCTACGTCGGTCGCGCGCCTGGTCACCGGCAGCACGCTCCCACCCCCACTCTGCAGCGGGGACTCCGATGCACGTGTCAGGCGGCTCCGATTGCCGCCAGGCACCCGCAATCGTTCTCCAACGAAGCTGACCGTTCTTCTCTCTGGAATGATCACAGAGCGCCTGTGATCCTTCTATATAGGAACACAGGTCTCTATGATCATTTCACAAGCCACACCCCCCCCACCCCCCACAGTTAGAATCACTCCCCTAGGCTCACATTTAACCCTTTGATCTCCCACAGTGTTAACCCCTTCCCTGCCAGTGTCATTATTACAGTAACAGTGCATGTTTTTAGCACTGATTACTGTAGTAATGTCACTGGTCCCCCCCAAAAGTGTGAGTTAGGGGTCCGATCTGTCCACCGCAATGTTGCAGTCCCGCTAAAAATCGCTGATCGCCACCATTACTAGTTAAAAAAAAAAATAGTCAAAATTGACATAAATCTTTCCCCTAGTTTGTAGACGTGATAACTTTTGCGCAAACCAATCAAAATACGCTTATTGCGGTTTTTTTTTTTTACCAAAAATATGTAGCAGAATACAAATAGGCCTAAAATGTTAAAAAAAATTTGATTTTTACATTTTTTTTTTTGAGTATTTTATATAGCAGAAAGTGAAAAATATTGTTTTTTTTTTTTTTCAGAATTGTCGCTCTTTTTTTTGTTTATAGCGCATAAGATAAAAATCGCAGAGGTGATCAAATACCACCAAAAGAAAGCTCTATTTGTGGGAAAAAAAGGACATCAATTTAATTTGGGTACAGCGTCGCACGACCGCGCAAATGTCAGTTAAAGTAATGCAGTGCCGAATCGCAAAAAATGGCCTGGTCATTAACCACTTCTGGACCGGAATAATGACCAGGCAATATTTTGCGATTTGGCACTGCGTTAATTTAACAGACAATTTCCCTACAAATAGAGCTTTCTTTTGGTGGTATTTGATCAAATGTGCAATTTTTATTTTTTGCGTTATAAACAAAAAAAGAGCGACAATTATGAAAAAAAAAATATATATATATTTTTCACATTCTGCTATATAACATTCCCCCCCCCCCCCCCCAAATGTAAAAACCAAATTTTTTTAACATTTTAGGTCAATTTGTTTTCTGCTACATATTTTTGTTTTTTTATTTATCATTGACAAGTGGGGGCGGGAGCGCGCCCCCTAGCTGCAGGCGCACGACTGATGTATACCTACGTCGGTTCGCGCAGGAAGGCCACCCTGCCGCAGTATAACTGCGGCGGGCATCCCGGAAGCGGTTAAGGGGGCAAATCCTTTCCGATCCAGAAGCGGTTATCAACCGATGATGTCATTGGTTGTTGGGACGCTGGCCGCTCACCAGTTGTAATTGTGCTCAATGCAAACTTTATGTAACTAATAGGCAGGCTTGTTCCTCCCACCGGCTTGTATACAATTTTGGGGCAATTGCTAATCATTTTGCCAAGGCACCCCTGAAGACCCCTTAGGACACCCTTGTTGAGAAAGGCTGCTCTAGAGAATGTTCCCTGCCACATGTGCCCATTGTGATGAGATGATTCTTTTCTATGGCCGCTGTCTCCCTTTTACATTCGCCAACTGCTGCAAAATCTCAGTTGTTCATGCGGCATCACACTGGTGTTGGAGGGTGACATTGTACAAAAGATAAATATTTGTCGGGTGCCACGGTTATTATACTGAAATCTTCTTACACAATTCCCATTGTTTCTTCACTTCTCCTTTCCAGCTATAAAAGAGCCAACAGCACGTTTCCTCAGATAGTAACTGTAAATGGCAGAGGAAGTGATGCTGTAGTACGTGATGATAAGTGACCCTGGAGCAGAATGCACAGTGGGACCATAGAATCCTCATTATATATATATATATATACATACATACATATATGTAATCGCCAACATTTCATTTCTATTTGCTGCCTTTTGGTCTATGAACCCTTTCACTGCCAGCGATGTATGACTTATGTCAGCAGTAGCAGAGGGGGGGTTCACTGCAAATCTGACAAGCCAACTCCCGGCTGTTCTGCCACCCAACCAGTGCTGTATGTTGGCCTAGGCCAACAAGGCCCAGGCCTAGGGCAGCACTTTGCTGGGGGGCAGCAAAAAAGTTGATGGGGCTGCACTGATATGCTGCACTAATAGACTGCACTGATGGCCACTGATGAGGCAGGACTGATAAGCTGCACTGATAGGGTTGCACTGATAAGGCAGCACTGATGGGCACTGATATGATGCACTGATAGGCTGCACTAATGGGCACTGAGAGGCTGCACTGGTGGCCACTGATGGGGCTGTACTGATGGCCACTGATGGGGCTGCGCTGATATGCTGCACCGATGAGGCTGCACTGATGGGCAGTAATGAGGCTGCACTGATGAGCACTGATAAGGCTGCACTGATGGGCACTGATGTAGCTGAACTTATGGGAGCTGATGGGGCTTCACTGATGGGCACTCTGGTTGTGGTCTGTGGTTTACAGATAACAGGGTGGGTCATAAACAGGAAAGGGTGTGGCCTTTACAGGAAGGGGTGGGTGGTTACAGGATGGGGTGCCCATGTTTAGTCAGGCCTAGGGCAGCACAAAACCTAAATACACCACTGCACCCAACAACTTCCATGCACACTGAGGGACAGTCATACCTCCCCTAAACGTGTTTCCTAGGACCAGCTTGGCAGGTGCCAACAGGTAGAAGGGATACAGATAAGCGAATATCCATTCGTTGATCTCCCCAACCTGATAGGAATCCAAAAGCGATATGTATTATATCACTCCTGGGTTCCACTGTCACTTTCCCCAGCTGCTGTGGCCAGGAGCTAAACTGGGCCCAGGACCAGCATGGTGGGTACTGATGGGCAGAGGGGAGGGAGACCAGCGAATGTCCATTCACTGATCTCCTCTACCTAGTAGGAACCCGGAAGCAACGTGTGTTACGTCACTTCCAGGTTCACTTGTCACTTTCCCCGCTGTAGCCCTTCCGGGTACTGTCTGGCGCCAAATTAAAAAAAATGTGAGCATTCAAAACAGCCAAACTTGGCGTTTTGAATGCTTTTAAGTGCAGAGGAGGGGTTTGGGGTCTTTTAGACCCCCAGATCCCCCCACAAGAGTACCTGTGAAAAAAAAAAAATAAAACAACATTTTTTTTAAATGTCCGAAAATATCAGCCAATATCGGCCAATACCGATATCCGATGACCAAAATATCGGTATCGGCAATAAAAAAACCATATTGGTCGATCACTAGTTAGAATTTGACAATACAGTAAACCCCCCCGCTCCATCGCGGTTCAGATTTTGCGGTCGCGGTATATTGCGTTTTTTTTCTGTAATGTTGTTTTACTAATTAAATCATTGGAAATTAAATATTTTTGTGTTTTCCATAGCTCTTGCTATGTCTCTCAGTATCTTTTATGTGTTTAAATGAGTTTCTATTGTTTTAAAAGTGTGCTTAAAAACCTTAAAATGCTTTTAGACGTACAGTGACAGTAAAAAAAAACCTACCTACAATGCATTTTAATAGGGTTTTTCTATTTCGCGGATTATCACTTTTCGCGGGTGGGTCCGGAACGTAACCCCCGCAATGGAGGGGGGGGGTTTACTGTATCTCAAATGAATCCAGGACAGTCCGGTGCAATATGTGCTACACACACTATAAAGGTTCATAATGCAAATATCCATGGTATGAAAGTCAGTAGTGCACATACCCAAGGGTAACAAAGTAATTAAAACCACTTGGTGAAGCACCCAGTCTCCTCCATCAAATCACACACAGATCCCATTTACCAGTATGTGTAACTCTCACAAGTCAAACAGCGCTTGGTTAGTATCACTTTAAGGGAAACGGCACTAAAAACTCAGCAGTTGACATCTCCAATTTTCACCAGGGACCCCCCGGCCCCAAGGAAAGCATAAATAGATGAACAACACGCTCCCCGTAGTGTGAAATCCAGTTTGAAAGCTTTATTTCCCCATAACTAAGCTCAGAGGAGCGGAGCGAAACGTGTTGGGGGCATGGCCAGGCGTAGGTTGCCACTTACACCTCCATTCAAGGGACAGCACGGATGTGCAGCTGCAGTGAGACCTTTCTTTGCCTTAAGTGATTATAGGAGCTGGGACAAGCTTCCACCCGTGCCGGCACTCCCAGCAGCGGATGACTAACACCCCATTCCAGAGAGCTTGAGCGGCACACCAGGCAGTTTTGGGTCACAATGAAAGCTTTATTACTACAGTTAAAAACACATCAATATGCTGTATACAGAATCTTAGAAATAAAAAAAAAACACAGCTCCCACAATTCTAAGTTGCATGACGTGCAGTGACTTCAATACCTCCGGCTTCGTCCAGCACGTTTCGTCAGATATGACGTCATCAGGGACATGGAGGCCGCACGGAGCCGCTCGTCTTATATAACATGAACATAATTTAATGTTGGCTAGCGACTTTGCTATATGTATGTTTTAGGGGGTTTTTTTGTATCTTCAAACCTCTAGCGTAGTTTTTCTCTTTTTTGTTTTAGCTTTGTTATCTCAGAGCACTGCAAAACACTTCCACCTGTTATGGAGAGGAGTGGGGTGTGTTGTATAGTCTTAACACATTGTTATACAGTCTTAACACACTCTGTGATCATTGTGCGCTCTCCACACCGAGACCAAGCTATTTAACAGCAAAACAGACTGAAACTGAATGATTCAGTTTCATTCCGTAAAATGCTTGCTTATAGCAATGTAATTCACTGCTATAAGCAAACATAATATGTAAAAAAACAAAATCCTAATCACTTACCCAGAGCAGTACAGTGTTACTGCGATAACTTGTGCGCACACCAATCAAAATACGCTTATTGCGATTTTTTTTTTATACCAAAAATATATAGCAGACAACAAATTGGCCTAAACTGTTAAAAAATTTAGATTTTTAATTTTTTTTTTGGGGGGGGGAGGCTGTTATATAGCATAATGAAAAATATTGTTTTTTTTTTTTTCAGAATTGTCGCTCTATTTTTGTTTATAGCGCAAAAAAATAAAAATCGTAGAGGTGATCAAATACCACCAAAAGAAAGCTCTATTTGTGGGAAAAAAAGGACATCAATTTTATTTAGGTACAGTGTCACACGGCTGCTTAATTGTCC
This sequence comes from Pelophylax lessonae, assembly GCF_965119305.1. Lineage (NCBI taxonomy): Eukaryota > Metazoa > Chordata > Amphibia > Anura > Ranidae > Pelophylax > Pelophylax lessonae. The sequence continues at coordinate 275,918,658 of NC_138775.1, read as the reverse complement.
GTTAAAATAATGCAGTACCGAATCGCAAAAAATAGCCTGGACAGGAAGGAGGAAAATCTTCCAGTCCAGAAGTGGTTAAAAGAAAAAAAAAATGTGAATTTTCTTTTTTTTTTTAGATTTCTTCATTTTCCAAAAAATTATGGAGTGCATAAAGAGAAGCGCAACACGCTCCCAATAGTGTGAAATCTGATATGAAAGCTTTATTACTAGAGTTAGAAAACACATATATATGCTGTATACAGCATCTTAGAAAGAAACCGCAACTCCCACAGTTCCAGATTCCATGACATGCATTGACTTTACGACCTCTGGTGCAGCCCAGCGCGTTTCATCACATACGATGTCATTAGGTGCACAGAGGTCGCACTGAGCTGTCTAAGGGCTCTTTCACATGGAGCGGACCGTATTGCGATCTGCTCCGGCACTTTTTTTTTTTTTTCACGGACACGGATGACATTTGTGTCATCTGCTCCGTATGTCCGCATATCATCCCATCCGTTTGCGGATGATATACGGACATAATGTATGTCTATAGGATTGCGGATATCAGAGGATGACACCGCTGACATCCAATTTTGCTTCCTTTCCGTTTTTTAAACGGAACAAAAATAGGGTTCTGTTCCGTTCCAAAAAACGGAACAGAACTGAAAGGACGAAAATCAGATGTCAGCGGATGGTCATTCACTGACATCCGCAATCCCATAGACATTCATTATGTCCGTATATCATCCACAAACGGATGGGGTGATTTACGGACATACGGAACGCCCGTGTGAAAGAGGCCTAATGGAGAAGAGTGAGAGATGTTGTGTAGCCCAATGGCCTTGCTCAGGCACTTCTCCACTTACTTCTGATGGAGATTATAGGCCGGTGTTTCTCAACCTTTTTCCAGTTGGGACACCCTTTAAAAGTATGCAAAATCCTGAGATGTTACAGTGTTATGTAGTCTGAACACTCCATGACCTCTGTGCGCTCTCAGCACGGAGACCGAGTTGTCGGAGACAGCACTCAGTCCCCACTAAGGATTATTAGACGACAAGACCAACTCTCGATCATGCGACCACTGTGACAGCCAATCACAGTGGTCACATGATCGTGAATCCTTCCCATACCCCCCGGGTGTTCAGAAATTTTTAATGAGACATTAGGGCAGGTGGGAAGGGGTTAAGTATCGTAAAAGTTATTGCTGAATAAACAGACCCAAAGGAGAAATATAAAAATTGCTCCGTAGCTCCATGGCTTGTTTCCAGTGGCAGAATTCCATCAGTCTACGTCATACGTCCACATGGACAAGTGTCTACAGGCCCTCCATTTACGTCAAGGTGGGCTGTAGGTTTCCTGGTATGCCATGTGCAAAGAGCAGGGATTCCTCTGTGTATTGTGTGTGCGTTTGGTGTGTACATTTTACAAGTGTGACGTCTGTTTGGTGAAAGTCAGCAAACAAATGGTTGGCGCCATTTCAGCGGAGTCCCTCGCACAAACGTAGACACTTGAGATCTCCTGGGAAGGTCCATAGTGATGGGTCTTGTAACTCCCATCAACATTGCTCAGGATAAAAGTTCCTTTTTAACTCTTTAAGGTAGATGAAAGCGCGATCACCAAAATCTCATATTAGCTTTAAATGTGTTAACGTTGTTCCAGCAGCTTTTTTTCAATCTTGTCTTCAGAGCGTTTTTACCATGTCACATGGTCTTCTGATGGAGATTATAGGCCGGTGTTTCTCAACCTTTTTCCAGGTGCGGCACCCTTTAAAAGTATGCAAAATCCTGAGGCACCCCCGTTTACAATGTAAAAATGTAAATGTTGCCTACCAATGGGAAATCTGACCCTGGGACAATGCACATAACCACCTTTATGGAATGATCTTTATGTCAAAAGCCCCTCTGCACATCAGAGGTCCCTTTATCAAATCATAGGTCACCCCTTTTTGTCTGTGATTCCCCTTCACCTTAGAGGGTCCCCCTTCACATCAGAGGTCCCTCCTTTCATGTCAGAGGTCCCCCCTTTCATGTCAGAGGTCTCCTCATCACGTCAGAGGCCCCCATGACATCAAGGACCCCCATCAAATCATAGGTCATCCATTTATGTCAGTGATCCCCCTTCACCTTAGAGTTCCCCCCTTTCATGTCAGAGGTCTCCTCTTCACATCTGAGGCCCCCATGACATCAAAGCCCCCCATCAAATCATAGGTCACCCCTTTATGTCAGTGATCCCCCTTCACCTTAGAGTTCCCCCCTTTCATGTCAGAGGTCTCCTCATCACGTCAGAGGCCCCCATGACATCAAGAACCCCCATTAAATCATAGGTCATCCCTTTATGTCAGTGATCCCCCCCTTCACCTTAGAGTTCCCCCCTTTCATGTCAGAGGTCTCCTCTTCACATCTGAGGCCCCCATGACATCAAAGCCCCCCATCAAATCATAGGTCACCCCTTTATGTCAGTGATCCCCCTTCACTTTAGAGGTCCCCCTCTTCATGTCAGAGGTCTCCTCATCACGTCAGAGGCCCCCATGACATCAAGGACCCCCATCAAATCATAGGTCATCCCTTTATGTCAGTGATCCCCCTTCACCTTAGAGTTCCCCCCTTTCATGTCAGAGGTCTCCTCATCACGTCAGAGGCCCCCATGACATCAAGAACCCCCATTAAATCATAGGTCATCCCTTTATGTCAGTGATCCCCCCTTCACCTTAGAGTTCCCCCCTTTCATGTCAGAGGTCTCCTCTTCACATCTGAGGCCCCCATGACATCAAAGCCCCCCATCAAATCATAGGTCATCCCTTTATGTCAGTGATCCTCCTTGACCTTAGAGGTTCCCTCTTCACATCAGAGCCCCCCCCCCTTTCATGTCAGAGATCTCCTCTTCACGTCAGAGGCCCCCATGACATCAAGGACCCCCATCAAATCATAGGTATAGGTCATCCCTTTATGTCAGTGATTCCCCCTTCACCTTAGAGTTCCTCCCTTTCATGTCAGAGGTCTCCTCTTCATGTCAGAGGCCCCCATGACATCAAAGGCCCCCAACAAATCATAGGTCACCCCTTTATGTCAGTGATCCCCCTTCACCTTAGAGGTTCCCCCTTCACATCAGAGGTCCCTCCTTTCATGTCAGAGGTCTCCTCTTCACGTCTGAGGCCCCCATGACATCAAGGCCCCTCATCAAATCATAGGTCACCCCTTTATGTCAGTGATCTCCCTTCACCTTAGAGGTCTCCCTTCACATCAGAGGTCCCTCCTTTCATGTCAGAGGTTTCCTCTTCAAGTCTGAGGCCCCCATGACATCAAGGCCCCTCATCAAATCATAGGTCACCCCTTTATGTCAGTGATCTCCCTTCACCTTAGAGGTCTCCCTTCACATCAGAGGTCCCCCCTTTCAGGTCAGAGGTCTCCTCATCACGTCAGAGGCCCCCATGACATCAAGAACCCCCATTAAATCATAGGTCATCCCTTTATGTCAGTGATCCCCCTTCACCTTAGAGTTCCCCCCTTTCATGTCAGAGGTCTCCTCTTCATGTCAGAGGCCCCCATGACAGTGTACTTTGTGTATTTCTTCCAGATCTGTGCAGTAATCCAGTGTGAGACTTTCCCTCTGTATGGGAGTTTCCTGTAATAAAGACCCCTCACTGCTGCTCTCTCTCCTTGTGCAGGGCGATCGGTCTTGTCTCCGCCCCTTCCTGTAGTTTTCTGCAGGCAGCCTGTAGTGGGTAGGATCTGCTGGGCCCCCATGACATCATGGGCCCTCAACAAATCATAGGTCACCCCTTTATGTCAGTGATCCCCCTTCACCTTAGAGTTCCCCCCTTTCATGTCAGAGGTCTCCTCTTCATGTCAGAGGCCCCCATGACATCATGGGCCCCCAACAAATCATAGGTCATCCCTTTATGTCAGTGATCCCCCTTCACCTTAGAGGTCCCCCTTCACTTCAGAGGTCCCCCCTTTCATGTCAGAGATCTCCTCTTCACGTTAGATGCCCCATCATGTCAGAGGTCCTCCTATCACAGCAGAGGTCTCAGCCTTTAACGTCAGAGGTCCCTCCTTCACATCAGAGGTCCCTCCTTCGCATCAGAGGTCCCTCCTTCGCATCAGAGGTCTCCCCTTCACGTTAGACGTCCCCCCTTCACATCAGAGGTCCCCCCTTTCATGTCAGAGGTCTCCTCTTCACGTCAGAAGCCCCCATCACATCAGAGGTCCCTATCATGTCAGAGATTCTCCCATCAAAACTGATGTCCATCCCTTTAACGTCAGAGGTCCACCCTTCACGTCAGATGGCCCCCCCCCCTTTACGTCAGAGGTCTCCCCTTCCACTTGGAGGTCTCTCCTTCACATCAGAGGTCTCCCTTCACGTCAGACGTCCCTCCCTTTAATGTCAGCGGTCCTCCCTTCTTGTCAGAAGGCCCCCTTCACGTCAGAGGTCTCCCCTTCAATTTAGAGGTCCCTCCTACACATCAGAGGTCCCCCATCACATCAGAGCTCCACCTCCACCATGCCAGAGTCTCAGATATAATATATATATATACTGTGTGTGTACTGTATATGTATATATATATATATATACACACTTAGATTATATGGGGAAGCAAACAAGGATTGTTTCTGGTATAGTCATAGAATTTAGAATTAATAATGTAATAAAGTAATGTTATTGTTTAATAATGTATTTTAAAGGCAAAGCAACATAGAATATGGAGAAAAAAAGGAGGATAATTGTTTTTTTTTTCAGTATTCATTATATTCTACAATTTGTACATTCTTAATAAAATGTAAACCTCCCAGGTAGAAGGAGGTGGCAATTCAAGTAGGGAGCTGCTGGAGGATCCAAGATATGCACAAATCCAGGGAGTGACGCTGCCCAGCAGGCTTAAATTATGCACATGTGTTACATCACACGTCAACGTACATCACATTATCTGGGCTAAGCAAACCTTGTCTAAATACATTGGTCATGTGTATTATTCTTGAGTCTTGGTGTACTTTGTGTATTTCTTCCAGATCTGTGCAGTAATCCAGTGTGAGACTTTCCCTCTGTACGAGAGTTTCCTGTAATAAAGACCGCTCACTGCTGCTCTCTCTCCTTGTGCAGGGTGACAGGTCTTGTCTCCGCCCCTTCCTGTAGTTATCTGCAGGCAGCCTGTAGTGGGTAGGATCTGCTGGGCCCCTCCCACAGCTCTCCTCTCTGCACAGGTTACATTTAAATAAAGGTTGCTGTACCCAGAGTTCAGCTTTAAGGCAGCCTATTAAAATCAATAGGGCTTTCCGAACACGAAAATCTCCCAAAAATCGGAAGCGTCACCATTTTACTCCAATACATTATGGTGCTTTGCCTTGCATTGCAGCATGTTGAAATGTATGTGGGTTGTCTTATCGCTTTGGGGATATATTAAAATGAAAAGCTACCGCAACATGTCAATGCATGTAGCACGCGTTCCTGTAATGCATGGATTGTCCCTGAATGGCAAAAAGACTTGTTTAGTAGTTAAAGTGTTACTAAACCCACAACAGTAAAATCAGTCTGTATATGCAGTAAAGCATGCTTGTTATACTCACTGTGGAACCTAAGGGGTAATCCTCCGCATTGCGTAAAAAGGCTGTTTGATCCTGTCTTCTCTGATCCTCTCCTTCCACTGTCCCCAATCCATCTCCTGATAGAACAGAGATTAGGGGACAAGCTGCACATGCTCAGTTTGGTGTGTACTGCTAGAGCAGCCTTTCTCAAACTTTTCAGCACAGAGGAACCCTTGAAATAAATTTCTGGTCTCGGGGGAACCCCTGCTAAAAATTAAAAATGTACAACTCATGATACAATAGTGTGACAGTCAGTGGGAAGAATGCTCCTTACTCTTCTCATCATTGGGAAGAATTCCCCCTTACAGATAGCTAAATGGAACAATGGTGTCATTGGGAACTTATCTGAGAGGCAGAAATTGCCCATTGCTCAAGGAATCACGGGCGTCTGCAAGGGGGGGCAAGGGGAGGCCCTTGCCCCCCCCCCTGAAAATTTCCTGGCCTGTTCTAGGAGGGGAATCTACGGGTACCCTGTTCTAAAGGGGGGTCTATGGGGGACCCTGGCCTGGCCTTCTCTAAAGGGGGATCTTTGGGGACCCTGCTCTAAAGGGGATCTATGGGGGACCCTGGCCTGGCCTGCCCCCAAAAGAGAATCTATGGGGATCCTGTTCTAAAGGGGGATCTATGGGGGACCCTGGCCTGGCCTGCTCTAAAGGGGGATCTTTGGGGACCCTGCTCTAAAGGGGATCTATGGGGGACCTTGGCCTGGCCTGCTCTAAAGGGAAATCTATGGGGATCCTGTTCTAAAGGGGTATCTATGGGGGACCCTGGCCTGGCCTGCTCTAAAGGGAAATCTTTGGGGACCCTGCTCTAAAGGGGATCTATGGTCTCTAAAGGGGGATCTATGGGGATCCTGGCCTGCTCTAAAGGGGGTCATATTGGCTATATATATATATATATATATATATTCTTTGCAGGGAGAGCCTGGAGTACCTGGTGGTGCAGGAAAACCTGTTAGCATGGGGAATATAGGTGAAAAGGTAAGACTAAAGAGGGATCTATGGGGACCCTGGCCTGCTCCAAAGGAGGATCTATGGGGGACCCTGCCCTGGGCTGCTCTAAAAGGGGATCTATGGGGACCCTGTTCTAAAGGGGATCTATGGGGGACCCTGGACTGGGCTGCTCTAAAGGGGGATCTATGGGGGGCAAAAAGGAGCGGAGCATGGGTGACCTTTAAAATGATGCCGCCCCCCCCCCCCCCAAAAAAAAAGTTCTGCGGACGCCCATGCATGGAACCCCTATAACCTCAGGAGGAACCCTAGCGTTCAATGTTCCACGTTGTGCTAGAGAGTTCTTTTTTTTTCTTGGGAGAGTGAATGTGTTTAGCACAGGGCCAATCAGCACTCTGTAGACAGAGGGTCAGGGGTCCTGCAGCCTTATAGGACAGTCAGAGTAAAATGAAAACACCTCCTACAAGCTTTAACCAGACTCTGATAGAAGTCACAAGGCTGCCATATACTGCTGATGGGAAAAGGTATTTAGCAGTTTAGATTTACTAAAACTATTGCATTTCCATGTTCTGTGTACTGTGGGAGGCCAGATATAGTGACTGCAGGCTTCTGGGTTTAGCTTGTTATATTAACATTTTACCATGAGCAGAGTTACCCTTTAACAAACACTATTGGGAAGAGTCTGTAGATGTCATAGGATGAGTCCGCAATGTTCTTTGTCATAAAACGATGCCTTCTTTACACGGAACTCCGATCACGCAGGGAGCGCACCGGCCAGACACTGTCAGCCGCACCTAGCATCAGATAAAGAAAATGGGGGTGATTGTCCCTTTCTTGCCCCAGCAGTCGCTCCGAGCAGCCCAGCCAAACATGATTGGAGTTTGCTGACAAATTTAAAATGCCGCCGTCTGTAAGCATCCCGCTTCACTGCTCTAAATAAAGCAGATCTCCAGTGTACAGCCGGCACTCTTTCATCTTGAAAACAGAATTACAGCAGATATGAAAAAAACGTACAGAGCCTGGTGTTCAAAGCAAACACTTCATGATCAGCTGTAACCCCCTTATCTAACGAGCGCCTGACTTAAGGCAAATAGAGCAAAGCAACCTTCAAAACTTATAAAATCTTGTTTCGGTTCAGCTGTTGTCATGACATATATTTTTTAACTCTTTTACTGCATGCCAGCTGAAGACTGAAATCAGGCTGACAGTAGGTGTGGCCTGTTCTGTAAGCTGTTGGGCGGGAGGTGGGTGACTGGGTACGATGTATTGCCCTAAAGTGGGTAAGAACTGCTGGTAAGGGGGGGGTGCAAGCTACTTCTAGGATTGATAGGAATGAATCAATGTTCTTTGTACACTGCTGCAATATACAGTATATACAGCGCATTCATAAAGTATTCAGACCCCTTCACTTTTTTCAATTTTGTTATGTTGCAGCCTGGTACTACAGTTGTTTAACCACTTAAGCCCCGGAAGATTTTACCCCCTTCCTGACCAGGGGGTATTTTGCGATTCGGCACTGCGTGACTTTAACGGACAATTGCGCGGTCATGCGACGCTGTACCTAAACGAATTTGACGTCCTTTTTTTCCCACAAACAGAGCTTTCATTTGGTGGTATTTGATCACCTGTGCGATTTTTTGATCACGCGCTATAAACAAAAAAAAAGAGCGTCAATTTTGCAAAAATAACAATATTTTTCACATTTTTTTATATGAAATTCCCCCAAAAAAAAAAGTAAAAATCAAAATTTTTTAAAATTTTCGGCCAATTTGTTTTATGCTACCTATGTTTGGTAAAAAAAATCGCAAAAAGCGTATTTTGATTGGTTTGCGCAAAAGTTATCGCGTTTACTAACAAAGGGAAAGATTTTTGTCATTTTTGTTGTTTTTTTTTTTAACGCGTAATGGCGGCGATCTGCGATTTTTTTTGCGGTACTGCGACATTGGGGCGGACAGATCGGACCCTTGACTGACATTTGTGACACTTTTGGGGTTACCAGTGACATTTCTACAGTAATCAGTGCTATACATATGCACTGTTACTGTAAAAATACACTGGTTGTGAAGGGGTTAACTTTATTTGGGAGGGAGGGGCTGTGTGTATCCCTAGGGGCGTGCTTTCTACTGTGATTGGCTGTGGCTTGAGCTGTAAGGACACTGATCAACGGATCTACATACTAGATCCGTTTGATCTGTGTCTTTACAGCGAGGAGAATGACAGGTGGCTTGTTTACACAAGCTGCCTGACATTCTCCCTCTCCCCTGCCGATCGCCGAGTGACCGGCGGACATCGGGTCCGCTGGTCACACGCGCGGGGGGGTCCGTGACCACGCGCTCGCTCCCTAGACCCTCACAAGCTAGTGACGTAGCCCTACGTCACTTTGCCTGTGAGGGGCTGACTGCCGACGTAGATGGGCGTTAGGCAGTCGGCAAGTGGTTAAAGTAGTGATCAACCAATATCGGTTTTTCGTTGCCGATACCGATATTTTGGCCATTGCATATCAGTATCGGCCAACATGGGCAGATATTTTCGTACATTAAAAAAAAAAAAAATATTTTTTTATTTTTATCACTTGACAGGTACTCTTGTGGAGGGATCTGGGGGTCTAAAAGACCCCAAACCCCTCCTCTGCACTTAAAAGCATTAAAAAAACACCAAGTTTGGCTGTTTTGAATGCTATCAGGCCTAAAACTGTGTAAATGTCTGATGGCTGCCCTGTCACTCTGACTGAGCTCCAGAGATCCTGTGTGGAGAGGGGACAAAGTCCCTGAAGGACAGCCATCATTGCAGTCCTCCATCTGGGCTTTTTGGCAGAGGGGCCAGACAGAAGCCTCCCCTCAGTGCAAAAACGCATGAAAGGCTGCTTGGAGTTTGCAAAAAAGCACCTGAAGGACTCTCAGACTGTGAGGAACAAGATTCTGTGGTCTGGTGAAACTAAGATTTAACTGTTTGGCTTTAATTCTAAAAGTTATGTCTGGAGGAAACCAGGCGCCGCTCATCACCTGCTCAATACTATCCCAACAGTGAAGCATGGTGGTGACAGCATTTTAGCAGCAGGGGCTGCGAGACTGATCAGGGTTGAGGGAAAGCTGAATGGAGCAAAGTTCAGAGCTATTCTCAATGAAAACCTGTTCCACAGCGCTCAGGAGTCAGGACCTCAGACTAGGCCAAAGGTTCACCTTCCAACATAACAACCATCCTAAGCATAAGACAACACAGGAGTGGCTTAGGGACAACTCTGTGAATGTCCTAGACTGGCCCAGCCAGAGCCCTGACTTGAACCCGATTTAACATCTCTGGGGAGACCTGAAATTGGCTGTGCACCAACGGTCCCCATCCAAACTGAATGTGCTTGAGAGGATTTACAAAGAATAATGGCAGAAAATCTCCCAATCCAGGTGTGCAAAGCTTGTAGCGTCATACCCAAAAAGACTCGAGGCTGTAATTGGTGCCAAAGGTGCTTCAACACAGTACTCAGGGTCTGAATACTTACGTACATGGGATATATCAGTTTTTTATTTTTATTAAATTCACAGATTTCTACAAATTCTGTTTTCACTTTGTCATTGTGGGGTACTGAGTGTAGATTAATGAGAAAAAAATGAATATAAACATCTGCATCTGCAGTGTCAGGCTGCAACATAACGTGAAGGTCTGAATACTTTACGCTGTATCTCAATATATACTGCTCTATCTATTTATCTACTATAAATATATATATATATATATATATATATATGTGTACAGTATATATATATATATATATATATATATATATATATACACTATGTTGCTAAAGTATTGGGACGCCTGCCTTTACACACACATGAACTTTAATGGCATCCCAGTCTTAGTCGGTAGGGTTCAATATTGGGTTGCCCCCCCCTTTGCAGCTATAACAGCTTCACCTCTTCTGGGAAGGCTGTCCACAAGGTTTAGGAGTGTGTCTATGGGAATGTTTGACCATTCTTCAAGAAGAGCATTTGTGAGGTCAGGCACTGATGTTAGACGAAAAGGTCTGCCTCGCAGTCTGCGCTCTAATTCATCCCAGAGGTGTTCTATGAGGTTGAGGTCAGGACTCTGTGCAGGCCAGTCAAGCTCCTCCACCCCAAACTGGCTTATCCTTGTCTTAATGAACCTTGCTTTGTGCGCACACGCAGGGCAGCCATCTGAAATTTTTGGGCCCCTTACACAGCTTTGGGCCTCGGCCCCCCCTGGACCTGACCATCAACATTCCCCAGGGCCCCCCACTGGCTGTCCCACCAAGTCCCATCCCATGTCCTCTTCTATCCCATGCCCTCCTCCTTCTCCATCCCATCTCCCCAATCCCATGTTCTCGTCCGGCAGTCTCATCTCCTCCATCCGATCTCTTCTCTTTTGCACTGTGCACCCTTGCTGGTTGCCTGGGCCCCTTCTGACACTTGGGCCCCATACAGGTGTATCAGCAGCCCTGCGCACACACCCCCACTAGCTTTTCCACGATACGTTGTTTCACGGGACAGAGTCGACCTGCTGCAGTATAAGTCGGCAAGTGGTTAAAGAGGAGAGGGGGGGGGCAGACAAGTGAGACTTCCCCTTTGGGGTGAAATTCTGCTTTAAGATTTAAGCTTATACAGTATATGACAAGTCCATGTTAATCTCCCCTTTGGTACTTCGTGATCCTTCGCTGTTTCATGGCTGATTACTTCTAAAGGGATGCAAGAGCAAAAAAAAAAAAAAAAGGACTTCAGTTAATTTTTTTTTTTGCAAATGCCCAAAGACTTATATTGTGTTTGGTGTCTGCGGGCAGGCAAGGCGAGCGGCGGGCTAATTGTACGGTGGGCGGGTGAACGATGAAGCGAATCGGCGCTGATAGATGGGATGTGTCCGGGATGTCACCCCCAGAGATGGGAAGAGAGCTCCGAGGACGGGTGCATTGCAGCTGTCTGGCTCAGCTCTAATTTCTCCATCCCATTGACGTCATTCAGCGCTTTCAAATCAGCATGTCTTGTAAACGCGAACACAGAGCAATAATAGGAGAGCGAGGGTGGGGGGGGGGGGGGAGAGTCACAGCCCCGGATTCACCCGAGAATTCGCTTTTCTCATGACAGTGCTGAAATCTGCAACTGCAGCAACAGAAAGTGTCTGTGTATCCTTAAAGTCTACGTGACCCCGATCACCAACGTCTCATAGAAGCTTCAGCCTGTTCATGTGATTACAAATGTCCTTTCTAATCCTTTAAAATCTGCAGCTTTCATTAAAATAATACCTGTGATCCTGCCATGAAGGGCCTTGTTTAGGAACCTTGTAATAGGGTGACCTATAGTAGGCAGGGGCAGACTGGCAACTTTCAGCCCAGGGGGCAAGTACAAACCAGAGGCCCATGGTGCAGCGACTCGGCCCCCCTCCCTCTTCCCATCCTCCTCCTGATTCCCATTCCAGGCTGAAGCCCTGCTCCAGGTACTCTCTACTCACTGGCTGAATCCAGGTTCCCAACCTGGCCAACAGGTGGAGGTTGGGGGGGAACTGGGGGAGCTCGGTTGGGGCTGGCCAGGGGAGGAGGGTCTCGTGTGGGGCATGGAACCGGCCACTGCTCACACAGTTTACACCATTCATGCTGGGAGGGAGGCCTGTGCTCTGTCCAGGGACAGACTGGCAACTTTCAGCCCAGGGGGCAAGTACAAACCAGAGGCCCATGGTGCAGCGACTCGGCCACCCTCCCTCTTCCCATCCTCCTCCTGATTCCCATTCCAGGCTGAAGCTCTGCTCCAGGTACTCTCTACTCACTGGCTGAATCCAGGTTCCCAACCTGGCCAGCAGGTGGAGGTTGGGGGGAGCTGGGGGAGCTCGGTTGGGGCTGGCCAGGGGAGGAGAGTCTCGTGTGGGGCATGGAACCGGCCTCTGCTCAGACACAGTTTACACCATCCATGCTGGGAGGGAAGCCTGTGCTCTGTCCTTGTCTTCATCCCGCACTTAGTAGGTCAGCTGCAGGGACTTTTTACTTCTCTTTACCAGGAATCCTTTAGGCATTTCTGTGGCAAAAGCGGTGCAGCCTTTTTATGGGGCATCTTAGCGGCCCAGGGGGCAATTGCCCCCCTGCCCTCTGGCCCAGTCCTCCCCTGGCTCTGTCCTTGTATTCATCCCGCACTTAGTAGGTCAGCTGCAGGGACTTTTTACTTCTCTTTACCAGGAATCCTTTAGGCATTTCTGTGGCAGAAGCGGTGCAGCCTTTTTATGGGACATCAGAGCGGCTCAGGGGGCAATTGCCCCCCTGCCCTCTGGCCCAGTCCTCCCCTGCCTATAGGGTGTTATAGGGTTATAGTGTTCATTTCACCAGTTTGCGTCAAACTGCGTGTTTTCAGTAACAAAATCTAAGCGAAAATATAATTCAAACAAAGTCAATCGACGAAAAGTATAACAAAAATCAATTCCCGCCAACAAACGATAACGAGACGAACATGTGAGGGAGGGAAACAAAACCATACCCCATAATGACAATGTGAAAGAAGTTTGTTTGAAATCTTTACAAATTTAATAAAAAAACAAAAAAAATCCCATGTACATAAGTATTCACAGCCTTTGCCATGACACTCAAAATTGATTTGGCACCAATTACAGCATCCCGTTTCCACTGATCATCCTTGGGATGTTTCTACAACTTGATTGGAGTCCACCTGTGGTAAATTCAGTTGATTGGACATGATTTGGAAAGGCACACACCTGTCTATATAAGGTCCCACAGTTAACAGTGCATGTCAGAGCACAAACCAAGCCATGAAGTCCAAGGAATTGTCTGTAGACCTCTAAAACAGGATAGTATGGAGGCACAGATCTGGCAAAGGGTACAGAAAAATTTCTGCAGCAATGAAGGTCCCAATGAGCACAGTGGCCTCCATCATCCATAAATGGAAGTTTGGAACCACCAGGCCCTTCTAAGAGTGGGCTGCCCGGCCAAATTGAGCGTTAGGGGAAAAGGGTCTTAGTCAGGAAGGTGACCAAGAATCCAATGGTCACTCTGACAGAGCTCCAGCATTTATCTTCGGAGAGATGAGAACCTTGCAGAAGAACAGTCATCTCTGCAGCGCTTTACCAATCAGGCCTGTATGGTAGAGTGACCAGATGAATGCCACTCCTCAGTAAAAGGCACATGACAACCCGCCTACAGTTTGCCAAAAGGCACCTGAAGGACTCTCAGATTATGAGAAACCAAATTCTCTGGTCTGATGAAACAAAGAATGAACTCTGGCCTGAATGGCAAGGGTCATGTCTGGAGGAAACCAGGCACCACTCATCACCCGGCCAATACCATCCCTACAGTGAAGCATGGTGGTGGCAGCATCATGCTGTGGGGATATTTTTCAGCGGCAGGAACTGGAAGACTAGTCAGGATCTGAAAAAGATGAATGCAGCAATGTACAGAGAAGTCCTTGATTAAAACCTGCTCCAGAGCGCTCTGGATCTCAGACTGAGGTGAGGGTTTCATCTTCCAACAGGACAACGACCCTAAGCACACAGCCAAGATAACAAAGGAGTGGCTACGGGACAACTCTGTGACTGTCCTTGAGTGGCCCAGCCAGAACCCAGACTTGAACCTGATTCAACATCTCTGGAGAGATCTGAAAATGGCTGTGCATTAACACTCCCCATCCAACCTGATGGAGCTTGAGAGGTCCTGCAAATAAGAATGGGAGAAACGTCCCAAAAATAGGTGTGCCAAGCTTGTAGCATCATACTCAAAAAGACTTGAGGCTGTAATTGGTGCCAAAGGTGCTTCAACAAAGTATTGAGCAAAGGCTGTGAATACCTATGTACATGGGATTTTTTAATTTTTTTATTTTTAACAAACTTGCAAAGATTTCAAACAAACTTTTTCAGGTTTATATTATGGGGTATTGTTTGTAGATTTTTGAGGGGAAAAAATGAAATTAACCCATTTTGGAATAAGGCTGTAACATAACAAAATGTGGAAAAAGTGAAGCACTGTCAATACTTTCTGGATGCACTGTATCTGCATTACTACTTAACCACTTGCCGACCGCCGCAAGTACATATACTGCGGCAGTCAGCCCCTCACAGGCAAAGTGACGTACCGGTACGTCACTAGCCTGTGAGACTCTGGGGAGTGCGCGCTCCCGCTCCCGCGCGGTCACGGACCCCCCCGCGCGTGTGAGCGGTGGACCCAATGTCCGCCACTCACTCGCGATCGTCCGTGACAGCGGGAGAAAGGCAGGCGGCTAATGTAAACAAAGCCGCCTGTCATTCTCCCCTGTGTAGGAACAGTGATCATACGGTTCTACTATGTAGGACCGTTGATCATTGTTCCTGCACCTCAAGCCACAGCCAATCACAGTTAGAATCACGCCCCTAGGGACACACACAGCCCCTCCCTCTCAAATAAAGTTAACCCCTTCACTACCAGTGTCATTTTACAGTAACAGTGCATATATACGCGATAACTTTTGCGCAAACCAATCAAAATACGCTTTTTGCGATTCTTTTTTATCAAACATATGTAGCATAAAACAAATTGGCCGAAAATGTTAAAACATTTTGATTTTTACATTTTTTTTTGGGGAATTTCATATAAAAAAATGTGAAAAATATTGTTATTTTTGCAAAATTGACGCTCTTTTTTTGTTTATAGCGCATGATCAAAAAATCGCACAGGTGATCAAATACCACCAAAAGAAAGCTCTGTTTGTGGGAAAAAAAAGGACGTCAAATTCATTTAGGTACAGCGTCGCACAACCGCGCAATTGTCCGTTAAAGTCACGCAGTGCCGAATCGCAAAATACCCCCTGGTCAGGAAGGGGGTAAAATCTTCCGGGGGGTTAAGTGGTTAACGATCCCCAGCAGAGCAACACCGGCCTGGGGACAAACCTACTTCACCACAGATACCTTACTTGTTACCACTTCACAGTTAATCCACCATTAACTTGGATTCAATCGAGGACGCCATACCTTAGATGGGTCACACTCTGAACTGTTCCAAAATGTTAACGCCTCCAAAGACCCCAACTGCCAACACTTGAATAACCACTGGTAAACCAATGGAACACAGGGCGGGGATTCCTGCTTATCCGTTCCCCCGAGATTTTTGATGCGCTCTTGAGATCCCCTAACAGCTAACCCCCCCCAGCAGCCCCTTCTACCTACCAAACTGGCCAATAAACTTTTTTTTTTTTTTGCTTCGGGCCTGTCTGTAGATTAAATAGAAGATTGCCAATAGGCAGGTGTGTTTGTCTCCTTGCAGAAGAGACTTAGCATGTCTCTTCTCCAATAAAAAGCTGCCTGCTCACAACTTTTTTTTTCATTGTAGGTTTATTTACATTTTTAACAAAAATTTCTGGAGGTCCATTTTAACAATAAGCTTCCTATTGCTATAGGTCAGGGATCTCCAAACTATGGTCCTCCAGCTGTTTCAGAACTACACGTCCCAGGAGGCACTGCAAAACTCTGACATTCACAGACATTACTAGGCATGATGGGGATTGTAGTTCCTGAACAACTGGAGGGCCATAGTTTGGAGGCCCCTGCTATAGGTGGTGCACTTTCCTAGACATTCACAGACACACCCTCCAGTTTATGCTCCAATTCCCAAAATGTTAAAGTCTAGCTGAAAAAAAAGATCATCAAGATACGTAAATAGTTTAGATACATGCTTAAAGGTGTACTCCATTCAAAACTAAAGATTCAAGTAGATGTAAACAACATTCCCAACCCACGCTATGCTACGTACCCTCTGGAGTCTGTATATCAGTGTTTGTCTAGATTCCTCAGGGGTGTCGTGTCAATATCCGGTATTGTCACAGGAGGGGGGACTAAGGACATTGACATGAAAAGGAGGGGGCGGCTGAGCATTTTGATGTGAAAAGTGGGTAGGGTACAAGGAAGGGGCTAAAGACTCTCATGTGAAAGAGGGAAAGGGGACTGAGGAGTCTTATGTGAAGGGGGGACTGAGAACTTTTATGTGAAAGGGTGGGACTGAGAACTTTTATGTAAAGGGGGGGGGGGGGCTAAGAACTCTTATGTGAAATTGGGGGACTGAGAACTTTTATGTAAACATGTGTGGGACTGAGGATTCTTATGTGAAAGGGGGAGACTGAGGATTCTTACGTGAAAGGAGGGAACTGAGAAAGCTTATGCAAAAGAGGGAGACTGTAAGGGGGGGCTAAGAACACTTATGTGAAATGGGGGGGACTGAGGATTCTTATGTAAAAGGAAGGGGGGGACTGAGCACTCTTTTGTGAAAGGAAGTAGGAGGACTAAGGATTCTTATATGAAGGAAGGAGGGACTGAGGATTCTAATGTGAAAGGAAGGGGAGGGTGGTCTGAGAATTCTGATTTAAAAAGTGGAAGGGGACAAAGGATTCTGGGAGCACTGGGGAAGGCTGGGGAAGGCTTCTTCACAGTAAGAGCTGACAAAATGTGGAACAGACTCCCCCAAGAACTGGCTATGGACAGCTCAGGAGATTGCCTGGATTCATTCCTAGGTGTATATAATATAACTGGGTACTAATATTAGTAAAGTTTATCCAGGGAATATCCGATTGCCTCTCGGGGGATCAGGAAGGAATTTTTCCCCTGCTGGAGCAAATTGGATCATGCTTTATTGGGTTTTTTTTCCTTCTTCTTGATCAACAATGAGTGTAGGATTGTATAATTTTTTCTCCCCTGCTATTGGTTGAACCAGATGGACTTGTGTCTTTTTTGAACCAGACTAAGTGTGTAACTATGTATAATGTAAGTATATGGTATCCCATCACTATCTCCTGTGGGCTTCCTGGGAAAGGGGCAACAATGGTTCCAGTGCATTGCCCAGGGTCTAAGCCTCCAATCCTGGTGTGATATAATTATACTTTAAAAATCACGACTGCCCGCCATGACAGGCGCGTTCTCATGAAGACTGTACTTAAAGTAATTATCATGTTGTCAAACAGACATTGTTGGATTTGCCAGCGTGAAATCTCCAAGACTTGCAGAGGGGATCTTGTGCTAATTAAACATTTTCTAAAGGTGGAAGAGACAAGTGGGAGCACAAAAGAGTTTTCTCCGCACACCTCGGCACCGCCAATAACATCCACCAGTTTTTTTCTTCTTTTCTTTTAATAAAGATTTAAATTTAGTAACTTAATTATCAGAAAAGTGTAAAGATTTTGCAGAATAAGGGAAATAGTTTTGCTGTGAAAGGTGTGATTGACAGCTCTGCTTTGTGACAAGACTCCCCCATACTAAGCTGAGGAAGCCAAATATTCCAGCTGTGAATATGGCATTCAGGGTATGAGGGTAGCTGCCATCTGTCCCTGATTCCCGAGGACAATCCCGGGATTGAATGTGTTTATACATGTACCGATGTGATCAATCAATCGATCATTCAGTGTGACTAATAGTGGCCATATACTGTACGCTTCCATATTATTATTTGATCAATGTGAGATTCAATCAAAATGGTCAAATCAGCAAATAATTGATTACCTATAACTTCCCTTCCAAACAATTTAGATTGTATTAGTGTTTTACAGGGAGGGTGAGCTGGTTATAGCAAGTTTTACAAGGATGGTTAGTGTTAGGTTCAAGCAATGGTTAGTGTTAGGTTCCAGTGATGGTTAATGTTAGGTTCCAGCGATGGTTAGTGTTAGGTTACTGTAAGAGGCGGTTCACACTACTCCGACTCAAAGTCGCCCCGACTTTGGGCGACTTTGAAGTCGTCCATGCAGCACGACTTCATCGCGGCTTGCAAACGACTTCTCATGATAGAAGTCAATGCAAGTCGCTCCGACTTCGCCCAAAAATAGTGCAGGAACCTTTTTCTAAGTCGGAGTGACTTACTTACAGGCCCCTGGATTCCCCAGACACACGGCACCACAACCTTCTCTTAAGTACAGGTCCCTGGATTCCCCAGACACACGGCACCTCGTCCTTCTCCTATGTACAGGCCCCTGGATTCCCCAGACACACGGCACCTCGTCCTTCTCTTATGTACAGGTCCCTGGATTCCCCAGACACACGGCACCTCGTCCTCTTATGTACAGGTCCCTGGATTCCCCAGACACACAGCACCTCGTCCTTCTATGTACAGGCCCCTGGATTCCCCAGACACATGGCACCTCGTCCTTCTCTCATGTACAGGCCCCTGGAATCCCCAGACACATGGCACCTCGTCCTTCTCTTATGTACAGGTCCCTGAATTCCCCAGACACACGGCACCTCGTCCTTCTCTTATGTACAGGTCCCTGAATTCCCCAGACACACGGCACCTCTTCCTTCTCTTATGTATAGGCCCCTGGATTCCCCAGACACATGGCACCTCGTCCTTCTCTTGTGTACTGGTCCCTGAATTCCCCAGACACAGGGCACCTTGTCCTTCTATGTACAGGTCCCTGGATTCCCCAGACACACGGCACCTCGTCCTTCTCTTATGTACAGGTCCCTGGATTCCCCAGGCACACGGCACCTCGTCCTTCTCTTATGTACAGGCCCCTGGATTCCCCAGACACAGGGTGCCTCGTCCTTCTCTTATGTACAGGTCCCTGAATTCCCCAGACACACAGCACCTCGTCCTTCTCTTATGTACAGGTCCCTGAATTCCCCAGACACACGGCACCTCGTCCTTCTATGTACAGGTCCCTGGATTCCCCAGACACATGGCACTTCGTCCTTCTCTTATGTACAGGCCCCTGGATTCCCCAGACACACGGCACCTCGTCCTTCTCCTATGTACAGGCCCCTGGATTCCCCAGACACATGGCACCTCGTCCTTCTCTCATGTACAGGCCCCTGGAATCCCCAGACACATGGCACCTCGTCCTTCTCTTATGTACAGGTCCCTGAATTCCCCAGACACACGGCACCTCTTCCTTCTCTTATGTACAGGCCCCTGGATTCCCCAGACACATGGCACCTCGTCCTTCTCTTGTGTACAGGTCCCTGAATTCCCCAGACACACGGCACCTCGTCCTTCTCTTATGTACTGGTCCCTGAATTCCCCAGACACAGGGCACCTTGTCCTTCTATGTACAGGTCCCTGGATTCCCCAGACACACAGCACCTCGTCCTTCTCTTATGTACAGGTCCCTGGATTCCCCAGGCACACGGCACCTCGTCCTTCTCTTATGTACAGGCCCCTGGATTCCCCAGACACAGGGTGCCTCGTCCTTCTCTTATGTACAGGTCCCTGAATTCCCCAGACACACGGCACCTCGTCCTTCTCTTATGTACAGGTCCCTGGATTCCCCAGACACACGGCACTTCGTCCTTCTCTTATGTTCAGGCCCCTGGATTCCCCAGACACACGGCACCTCGTCCTTCTCCTATGTACAGGCCCCTGGATTCCCCAGACACATGGCACCTCGTCCTTCTCTCATGTACAGGCCCCTGGAATCCCCAGACACATGGCACCTCGTCCTTCTCTTATGTACAGGTCCCTGAATTCCCCAGACACACGGCACCTCTTCCTTCTCTTATGTACAGGCCCCTGGATTCCCCAGACACATGGCACCTCGTCCTTCTCTTGTGTACTGGTCCCTGGATTCCCCAGACACACAGCACCTCGTCCTTCTCTTATGTACTGGTCCCTGGATTCCCCAGACACAGGGCACCTTGTCCTTCTATGTACAGGTCCCTGGATTCCCCAGGCACACGGCACCTCGTCCTTCTCTTATGTACAGGCCCCTGGATTCCCCAGACACAGGGTGCCTCGTCCTTCTCTTATGTACAGGTCCCTGAATTCCCCAGACACAGGGCACCTCGTCCTTCTCTTATGTACAGGTCCCTGAATTCCCCAGACACACGGCACCTCGTCCTTCTATGTACAGGTCCCTGGATTCCCCAGACACACGGCACCTCGTCCTTCTCTTATGTACAGGCCCCTGGATTCCCCAGACACAGGGTGCCTCGTCCTTCTCTTATGTACAGGTCCCTGAATTCCCCAGACACACGGCACCTCGTCCTTCTATGTACAGGTCCCTGGATTCCCCAGACACACGGCACCTCGTCCTTCTCTTATGTACTGGCCCCTGGATTCCCCAGACACACGGCACCTCGTCCTTCTCTTATGTACTGGCCCCTGGAATCCCCAGACACATGGCACCTCGTCCTTCTCTTATGTACAGGTCCCTGGATTCCCCAGACACACGGCACCTCGTCCTTCTCTTATGTACAGGCCCCTGGATTCCCCAGACACAGGGTGCCTCGTCCTTCTCTTATGTACAGGTCCCTGAATTCCCCAGACACACGGCACCTCGTCCTTCTCTTATGTACAGGTCCCTGGATTCCCCAGACACACAGCACCTCGTCCTTCTCTTATGTACTGGCCCCTGGATTCCCCAGACACACGGCACCTCGTCCTTCTCCTATGTACAGGTCCCTGGATTCCCCAGACACACGGCACCTCGTCCTTCTCTTATGTACTGGCCCCTGGATTCCCCAGACACACGGCACCTCGTCCTTCTCCTATGTACAGGTCCCTGGATTCCCCAGACACACGGCACCTCGTCCTTCTCTTATGTACTGGTCCCTGGATTCCCCAGACACATGGCACCTCATCCTTCTCTTATGTACTGGTCCCTGGATTCCCCAGACACATGGCACCTTGTCCTTCTCTTATGTACTGGACCCTGGATTCCCCAGACACATGGCACCTCTTCCTTCTCTTATGTACAGGTCCCTGGATTCCCAAGACACACGGCACCTCGTCCTTCTCTTATTTACTGGCCCCTGGATTCCCAAGACACATGGCACCTCGTCCTTCTCTTATGTACAGGTCCCTGGATTCCCCAGACACACAGCACCTCGTCCTTTTCCTATGTACAGGTCCCTGGATTCCCCATACACACGGCACCTCGTCCTTTTCCTACGTACAGGTCCCTGGATTCCCCAGACACATGGCACCTCGTCCTTCTCTTATATCCAGGTCCCTGGATTCCCCAGACACACGGCACCTCGTCCTTCTCTTATGTACTGGTCCCTGGATTCCCCAGACACACGGCACCTCGTCCTTTTCCTATGTACAGGTCCCTGGATTCCCCAGACACACGGCACCTCGTCCTTCTCTTATGTACTGGTCCCTGGATTCCCCAGACACACGGCACCTCGTCCTTTTCCTATGTACAGGCCCCTGGATTCCCCAGACACACAGCACCTCGTCCTTTTCCTATGTACAGGACCCTGGATTCCCCAGACACATGGCACCTCGTCCTTCTCTTATGTACAGGTCCCTGGATTCCCCAGACACACCATACCTCGTCCTTCTCTTATGTATAGGTCCCTGGATTCCCCAGACACATGGCACCTCGTCCTTCTCTTATGTATAGGTCCCTGGATTCCCCAGACAAACCATACCTCGTCCTTCTCTTATGTATAGGTCCCTGGATTCCCCAGACACACGGCACCTCGTCCTTCTCTTATGTACAGGCCCCTGGATTCCCCAGACACAGGCCACCTCGTCCTTCTCTTATGTACAGGTCCCTGGATTCCCCAGACACACGGCACCTCGTCCTTCTCTTATGTACAGGTCCCTGGATTCCCCAGGCACATGGCACCTCGTCCTTATCTTATGTACTGGCCCCTGGATTCCCCAGACACACGGCACCTCGTCCTTCTCCTATGTACAGGTCCCTGGATTCCCCAGACACACGGCACCTCGTCCTTCTCTTATGTACTGGCCCCTGGATTCCCCAGACACACGGCACCTCGTCCTTCTCTTATGTATAGGTCCCTGGATTCCCCAGACACATGGCACCTCGTCCTTCTCTTATATCCAGGCCCCTGGATTCCCCAGACACACGGCACCTCGTCCTTCTCTTATGTACTGGCCCCTGGATTCCCCAGACACACGGCACCTCGTCCTTCTCTTATGTACAGGTCCCTGGATTCCCCAGACACACGGCACCTCGTCCTTCTCTTATATCCAGGCCCCTGGATTCCCCAGACACACGGCACCTCGTCCTTCTCTTATGTATATGTCCCTGGATTCCCCAGACACATGGCACCTCGTCCTTCTCTTATATACAGGTCCCTGGATTCCCCAGACACATGGCACCTCATCCTTCTCTTATGTACAGGCCCCTGGATTCCCCAGACACACGGCACCTCATCCTTCTCTTATGTATAGGTCCCTGGATTCCCCAGACACACAGCACCTCGTCCTTCTCTTATGTACAGGCCCCTGGATTCCCCAGGCACACGGCACCTCGTCCTTCTCTTATGTATAGGTCCCTTGATTCCCCAGACACATGGCACCTCGTCCTTCTCTTATGTATAGGTCCCTGGATTCCCCAGACACACGGCACCTTGTCCTTTTCCTATGAACAGGACCCTGGATTCCCCAGACACATGGCACCTCGTCCTTCTCTTATGTATAGGTCCCTGGATTCCCCAGACACACGGCACCTCGTCCTTCTCTTATGTTTAGGTCCCTGGATTCCCCAGACACATGGCACCTCGTCCTTCTCTTATGTATAGGTCCCTGGATTCCCCAGACACATGGCACCTCGTCCTTCTCTTATGTATAGGTCCCTGGATTCCCCAGACACACAGCACCTCGTCCTTCTCTTATGTATAGGTCCCTGGATTCCCCAGACACATGGCACCTCGTCCTTCTCTTATGTACAGGCCCCTGGAATCCCCAGACACAGGGTGCCTCGTCCTTCTCTTATGTACAGGTCCCTGGATTCCCCAGACACATGGCACCTCGTCCTTCTCTTATGTATAGGTCCCTGGATTCCCCAGACACACAGCACCTCGTCCTTCTCTTATGTATAGGTCCCTGGATTCCCCAGACACATGGCACCTCGTCCTTCTCTTATGTACTGGCCCCTGGATTCCCCAGACACACGGCACCTCGTCCTTCTCTTATATACAGGTCCCTGGATTCCCCAGACACACGGCACCTCGTCCTTCTCTTATGTACAGGTCCCTGGATTCCCCAGACACACGGCACCTCGTCCTTCTCTTATGTACTGGCCCCTGGATTCCCCAGACACACGGCACCTCGTCCTTCTCTTATGTATATGTCCCTGGATTCCCCAGACACATGGCACCTCGTCCTTCTCTTATGTACTGGCCCCTGGATTCCCCAGACACACGGCACCTCGTCCTTCTCTTATATACAGGTCCCTGGATTCCCCAGACACATGGCACCTCATCCTTCTCTTATGTACAGGCCCCTGGATTCCCCAGACACACGGCACCTCATCCTTCTCTTATGTATAGGTCCCTGGATTCCCCAAACACACAGCACCTCGTCCTTCTCTTATGTACAGGCCCCTGGATTCCCCAGGCACACGGCACCTCGTCCTTCTCTTATGTATAGGTCCCTGGATTCCCCAGACACATGGCACCTCGTCCTTCTCTTATGTATAGGTCCCTGGATTCCCCAGACACACGGCACCTTGTCCTTTTCCTATGAACAGGACCCTGGATTCCCCAGACACATGGCACCTCGTCCTTCTCTTATGTATAGGTCCCTGGATTCCCCAGACACACGGCACCTCGTCCTTCTCTTATGTTTAGGTCCCTGGATTCCCCAGACACATGGCACCTCGTCCTTCTCTTATGTATAGGTCCCTGGATTCCCCAGACACATGGCACCTCGTCCTTCTCTTATGTATAGGTCCCTGGATTCCCCAGACACACAGCACCTCGTCCTTCTCTTATGTATAGGTCCCTGGATTCCCCAGACACATGGCACCTCGTCCTTCTCTTATGTACAGGCCCCTGGAATCCCCAGACACAGGGTGCCTCGTCCTTCTCTTATGTACAGGTCCCTGGATTCCCCAGACACATGGCACCTCGTCCTTCTCTTATGTACTGGCCCCTGGATTCCCCAGACACATGGCACCTCGTCCTTCTCTTATGTATAGGTCCCTGGATTCCCCAGACACACAGCACCTCGTCCTTCTCTTATGTATAGGTCCCTGGATTCCCCAGACACATGGCACCTCGTCCTTCTCTTATGTACTGGCCCCTGGATTCCCCAGACACACGGCACCTCGTCCTTCTCTTATATACAGGTCCCTGGATTCCCCAGACACACGGCACCTCATCCTTCTCTTATGTACTGGTCCCTGGATTCCCCAGACACATGGCACCTCGTCCTTCTCTTATGTACTGGTCCCAGGATTCCCCAGACACATGGCACCTCGTCCTTCTCTTATGTACTGGCCCCTGGATTCCCCAGACACAGGGTGCCTCGTCCTTCTCTTATGTACAGGCCCCTGGAATCCCCAGACACACAGCACCTCGTCCTTCCTTTATGTACAGGTCTCTGGATTCCCCAGACACATGGCACCGTAGGGAGATTGTACCATGACACTCCAATATTAAGCCGCTAAGTAGTTCTAGAACAGCAGCTCATATAACTGACGTTGTATAATAACTATTTTATTTAGTGTATATGCTAACCAGATTTTATTTCCTGAGGCACAACTGTAATCCAATCTGCATTCAGGGAACTCCATCTTTTATGCTAGTTTTTCAAGTCTTTTAATAAAATGATTAGAGAAGAATAATTCCTACTTTGATTATAACTGTCCTTAATATGGTTGGGAAGTCTAATATTGCTGATAGATGGATAGGGATTATTGCTCTGGTCTTTTCATTGTTTGCTTGGTATGTATGATACAGCACATCCTATTCCATTAAGCAGTTAAATAGTCTTAACTTTTCTTGAAAAATGTAATAACCTCTTGACACTGCTGCAGCCACTTCCCATATACTTGCTCTCCAGTGATGGCTACACGGCGTTTCACAAGTCAAGTTTTCTAATGGTGAGAACAGTGGACCATGCCTGCGTATTCTGTGTTGAAATGGCCACTTGTAGTCTCCTAAGAGAGTGACAACGCAGGAGCACAGATGGGAGACGGGGCAGAACGTTGTCACTCTGTAACAGGAAGTGTCTAAACAAGAACCTTCTATGGCAGAATTGCTTAAACCACTTAAGCCCCATAAGATTTTACCCCCATCCTGACCAGGCCCTATTTTGCGTTTCGGCACTGCGTGACTTTAACGGACAATGTACCTAAACTAATTTGACGTCCTTTTTTTCCCACAAACAGAGCTTTCTTTTGGTGGTATTTAATCACCAGTGAAAGGAGGGGGAAGGTGTATGGCGCTGCCAAAAACTGCTGATGTTTCTATATGTCCAAAATTTAGGCGTTATAGATACATACAAAATAAATCACCACTATGAATAAAGTGTCCAGTGCATCCTATGTGTCTTCCTATTGAATGTGCAATACTAAAAGATAATACAAATAAATAATAAATAATTGTGCTGAAAAGTGGATATAGAATAAGTGAAATTTGGTATGATGAGAAAATTAGATGAAATGTATGAATTAAAAAATAGATAAAGGGGTGGATTTGTACAGAATAAAAATAAATATATAAAAAATATAAAAATGGATCCACTTAAAGTATGACTTAAATAAGGTGCACAATAGGTAGATAAATATTATAGCAGCAATGATACAAGAATAAATAAGTCCGTTACACCTAAGAAAGAACAAATAGTCCCACAATGCAAGAAAATTCCTAAAAAACTTGGCAAAAAAAGGTGACTTGAGTGCAGGTGTTCTGATGAAATATTAAAGGTGCTCAGGTATATGGTGACCGTTCAGTGCTCCCCGCACCCCTTGGACCGCACTCACCAGAACTATGTACCCCTGCAGGGGTATCAGGCCTTGTCTATAATCCTGGATCTTCTCCACTGACCATCAAAGTGGTTGGGTGGTCCGATTATCTACCCGAATCTTGTGAACCAGGTTCCTTGATGTTAGGGTCCGAAGGTGTATCGATATATGGGGGAAGAAGGCTCACATAGAGTAGTACTGCTAAGTTTTAAAATACTTTATTGTATATAAAAATTAGGTACTCACAAAGGGAATAGAGGGTAATGGCATAGAAAGCAATAATAGCGCACTTCCGGGACGCCGTGCGTTCCACAGGGCGGATGTGCGTTCCACTTAGGCGGATGTGACGCGATGACGCTCTACGTACGTTTCGTCGTGATGACGTCTTATTTATATTATCTTTTAGTATTGCACATTCAATAGGAAGACACATAGGATGCACTGGACACTTTATTCATAGTGGTGATTTATTTTGTATGTATCTATAACGCCTAAATTTTGGACATATAGAAACATCAGCAGTTTTTGGCAGCGCCATACACCTTCCCCCTCCTTTCTCTTCATTCTCACTATATTCTTAGTAATATAGTATAAAGGTGGGCTGCAGCCAATACTAAATACCAGGAATCTAGAATTATCCTAAGCGCGGATTTGTTTACATTTCATTTAATCACCAGTGCAATTTTTTGATCATGCGCTATAAACAAAAAAAGAGCGACAATTTTGCAAAAATAACAATATTTTTCACATTTTTTTTATATGAAATTCCCCCCAAAAAAATTTAAAAATCAAAATTTTTTAACATTTTTGGCCAATTTGTTTTCTGCTACATATGTTTGGTAAGAAAAATTGCAATAAGCTTATTTTGATTGGTTTGCGCAAAAGTTATTGCGTTTACTAACTACGGGAAAGATTTTTGTAATTTTTGTTGTTTTTTTTTTAACGAGTAATGGCGGCGATCTGCAATTTTTTTTTTTTTTTTTGCGGGACTGCGACATAGCGGCAGACAGATCGGACCCTTGACTGACATTTTTGACACTTTTGGGGGTACCAGTGACATTACTACAGTAATCAGTGCTATACATATGCACTGTTACTGTAAAAATGACACTGGCAGGGAAGGTGTTAACTTTATTGGAGAAGGAGGGGTTAAGTGTGTCCCTAGGGGCCTGTTTCTAACTTTGAAGGGATGTGGCTAGTGGTGTAACTACAGAGATATACGATCCTGCATAGCAGGACCGTATGATCTCTGCACTTACACAGGGGAGAATGGCAGGCGGCTTTGTTTACATTAGCCACCTGCCTTTCTCCCTCTGTAACGGACGATCGCGAGTGACCGGTGGACATCGGGTCCGCCGGGCACACGCGCGGGTGTCCGTGAACGAGCGGGGGCGGGAGCGCGCCAACGGCGGCGTGCGCTCGCCCCCTATTGGCTCGCAGGCGAGTGACGTACCCATACGTCACTGTGCCTGCACAGGGCTGACCGCCGCAGTATATGTACTTGCGGCGGTCGGCAAGCGGTTAATGAAAGCTGCAGATTTTTAGAAAAATTGGAAATACGTATCCTTAATAAGCTGAAGCTTTAATAGGATTTTAGTAATGGAAAGATTTGTTAGGAAAGTCCCACATTTTGGCCCTCTGTCTCACTGGTGCTGTGCCCCGGGCCATGTCCCGGAATCGCAGCATCTTCCTAATTTGAGTTGCTGCACATACAAAGCATTTGTTGCAGGGATCTGTGGGTGAGTGGGCAGTCCATACATTGGGTATGATTGGGTTTACAATTTAGTAATTTGCTGTTTTTAAATTATGCGTGATGAAGATATTATCTTGTAAATAATCTTATCAGTTCTATTTGCTTATTTCATATGCAGTCTGTACTTCCTTCTTTGCAGACCTACATGGGGGGGTTGTGCTTTAGTGCCCCTTTTTGCAGTGGATGTCTACGAGTGTGCTGAGTGATTAAAACCAATGCACTCCCGATGTGGGTTTCAGTGGTTTCAAACCTATAACAGGCTTATGCCATGCAGGAGGGAAGCAGAGTCCTTCCTTAAGCCTGAGCTGTGATTTTTGCTGACTCTAACATCCTAAAATCCTTGGAGCAGATGTGGCTGCAGAGGACACGACCCCCCATCCTGCGTCCAATCCAGCGATCGCAGAGCCGCTGACCTAGAGGATGAGCCGTCTGCTGGCTTTCTATGACGCCACTTGGTTCATCCATAGAGCTGCATGTAATTTGGCGTGTGCCGGCTGTGGATCGAGGGATGAAATTGCTCTGGAAAGGATTTTACAATCATGTAAGAGATCTGTGTGCCGCCGTCTTGTATAAGCGAAGCCTGATGTAGATTACTTCCAAATTCATTCCTCATTACTGCGTGCGTCCGCACTGTAAGCATCTTGTCAGGGAAAAGCTTGTGTTCACAGCTACAGACACCCATAGAAGCCACCGCGAAGAACAGAAAGTCCAAAGCGCACAAAAGATTTCTATTAAGGATGAACCGATACCCTTTTTTTATCTGGAAGTACGAGTATCGATGTTTTTGGTCAGGTGCTTGGCAAGAATTCCATGCGATTTGAACAAGAATGCAGTGCGATTCCTGCCAAATTTAATTTGGTTTCCCGCACCACTACTGTGTGAACCCAGGCCTGTCATAGTGATCTTAAGCGTGAGTTCACACAGGAGTGGTGCGGGAAACCTCCCTGCATGACAGGTTTGGGCTTGGCCTCCTCCTGCCTCTCCCATTGCTTTGTTCCATGCAACTCCAACAGCCCTCTCCCCCTACATACAGCGGGCCTCTCCCCCCATCCTTCAGCGGCTCCACTCCCCCCCAACCTCCAGCGGCCCCTCTTCCCCCAATCTCCAGCGGGCCCTCTCCTCCCAACCTCCAGCGGCCCTCTCCCACCAACCTCCAGCGGCCCCTCTCCTCTCAACCTCCAGCAGCTCTCTCCCCCAGCCTCCAGCGGCCCCTCTCCCCCCAACCTCCAGCGGCCCCTCTCCCCCCAACCTCCAGCGGCCCTCTCCCCCAAACCTCCAGCGGCTCTCTCTCCCCCCAACCTCCAGCGGTCCCTCTCCTCCCAACCTCCAGCGGCTCTCTCCCCAAAACCCCCAGCGGCCCCTCTCCCCCCAACCTCCAATGGCCTCTCTCCCTCTAATCGCCAGTGGCCCCTCTCCCCCCAACCTCCAGCGGCCCCTCTTCCCCAACCTCCAGCGTCCCTCTCCCCCAAACCTCCAGCAGCTCTCTCTCCCCCCAACCTCCAGTGGCCCCTCTCCTCCCAACCGCCAGTGGCTCTCTCACCCCAACCTCCAGCGGCCCCTCTTCCCCCAACCTCCAGTGGCCTCTCTCCCCCTATTCTCCAGTGGCCCCTCTCCCCCAACCTCCAGCGGCCCCTCTCCCACCAACATCGAGCGGCCGCTCTCCCACCAACCTTCAGCGGCCCTCTACCCCCAATCTCCAGCAGCCCTCTCCCCCAATCTCAAGCGGCCCCTCTCCCCCTAATCTCCAGCGGCCCCTCTACCCCAACCTCCAGCGGCCCCTCTCCCCCAACCTCTAGCGGCTCTCTCCCCTCAGCCTCCAGCGGCCGCTCTCTCTCCCCCCAACCTCAAGCGGCCCCTCTCCTCCCAACCTCCAGCGACTCTCTCCCCCAAACTTCCAGTGGCCCCTCTCCCCCCAACCTCCAGCAGCCCCTCTCCCACCAACCTCCAGCGGCCCCTCTCCCACCAACCTCCAGCGGCCCCTCTCCCCCTAACCTCCACCGGCCCCTCTCCCCCCAACCTCCAGCAGCTCTCTCCCCCCAACCTCCAGCGGCCCTCTCCCCCCAATCTCCAGCGGCCCCTCTCCCCCCAACCTCCAGCGGCCCCTCTCCCCCCAACCTCCAGCGGCCCCTCTCCCCCTAACTTCCAGTGGCCCTCTCCCTCCAACCTCCAGCAGCTCTCTCCCGACTACCTCCAGCAGTTCACTCCCACCAGCCTCAAGGGGTTCCAACCATCCACTGGACCCCCCCACCTCAGTCCTGCTGTACCATATTGCCACGATCACCCGCTGTCAGATGCCAAAAAGCCACTTCGCCGGTCCAGGGATTTTAAATCCCCATGGCTTTCTCTCCTCGCCTTGAAGTGCTGACAGTACGGTCTCGATGGCTTTTGATTGGTCAGCACCACTCATGTGACAGTTCTGACCAATTAGAATCCCTGTAGTCCGTACTGTTAGACAGGGGGAGAGAGCCATTGGAGATGCGGGGAACAAAGATGTCAGATCAGGAGCCGGAGCTAGTGGAACCCGTCATGCAGGGAGGTTTTCCCACACCGCTGCTGTGTGAGCTCAAAATGACAAGCCTGGGGTCAAACAGGAGCGTTGTGGGAAACCGCATGCAACTTGGACAGGAATCGCACCGCATTCCGGTTCAAACTGCATGCGATTCTTTGCAGTGCGATTTGCGCCCATTCATTTCGTATGGATGCAAATCGCACCGCCAAATATGGGTTTCGGGTATCGGGAGCATTTTCACGAGTACGAGTTCTCATGAAAATACTCAGTATCGGTGCACCCTTAATTTCTATTTCTGTCCATCCCATCCTGAGATTTACATAGCTCTGCCGCACAGTGCAGCCAGCAGGATGACCCCAGTTATAGTTAGGCTACGTTCACATGTGGGCGTAGCGGATCGCGGGCAGAATCACCACGATTCTGCCCGCGATCCGGAAATCATTGCAAATCGCGGGACGCCTGTGCGTTGCCCAAGATTTGCAATGGCACCCCAAACGCTGTGCGATGTTGCCGCGATTTCCGCCTGCCCAATCGCGGTAACATAGCGCAAACAGAATTGCAGGACGCACGACGCCCAAAAAAGGTACAAGAGCTTCTTTGGGGGCGTCATGCGACCCGTGATTTTGTTTGCACGATGTTACCGCGATTCGGCAGGCAGAAATCGCGGCAACATCGCACAGCGTTTGGGGGGCCATTGCAAATCACGGGCAACGCACCGGCGTCCCACGATTTGCAATGATTTCTGGATCGTGGGCGGAATCGCGGTGATTCTGCCCGCGATCTGCTACGCCCACATGTGAACGTAGCCTAAAGTAGAACTAAAGGCAAAGCTTTCTTTCTTTTCATTTTGGATAGAGGAAATTAGGGTTTTAATATTTCCTGTTCCATAGTCAAAACTGGAAGTGAAAAATCTCCCCCTGGTTTGTATGAATTTGGTAAAATGTTGCATTTATATTTTAAAATAAAAGCTGAAAAAAAAGATTTTATCATCCCTTTAAATGCGAAAATGTTCACGTCTGAGCGGAGCGCCCCTTGAAGGATGACGTGGAATGTCCGTGGCATTTAGGCCGGGCTTCAGATCGATACAAATCAGGTCATTTAGATATTTAGAAAATTGTAGAAAAATAGCAGCGCGGTCTCGCTCCCCTCCCCCTCTTGCATGGCAGCGCTCGTATGGTTTTATCCACTGACAGGTCTTTCATGTAGGCAGAAGACAGACACTGATGATCCAGCTCAGGGAAGATCACTTTGACGTTGTTTGCAAAGAATTACAAAGCTATCGGGAGCGCACACATGATGGATTGACATTTGTTCTGGAATTTAGAGGAGATTGCGGTGAGTAGCTGGGAGTGTCACACTTACCCCTCGAAGGGCGTTAGGTATCGAACAATGAGCACTTTATCAGAACCTGCGCTAATTGCTTCCCTGACCCCGCCGCCCAGCTCTACTCCAAGGTCAGCTGCTTCTACACAATCGGAAAGTGCTGGAGGGTGGAGGTTGCCCGACAACGGCGAATACAACAAAACAAAAAATCTCTTCCTTCTGGAACGCTAATGATCTCTACAATTAGGGGAAAATAACCTTCACTTTACTTTTGTATCTGCTAAAGCAGAGGTCTCCAAACCTGGGGCCCGAGGGCCGAATGTGGCCCTTTTCTAGCCCTTATCTGGCCCTTGGGCACCAACCCAAGGGCACCAACAATGGGGCACTCTTCCTCCCACTGACACGAACAATGGGACACTATTCCTCCCACTGACACCAAAGATGGGGCACTCTTCCTCCCACTGATACCAACAATGGGGCACTCTTCCTCCCACTGATACCAATGATGGGGCACTATTCCTCCCACTGACACCAACAATGGGGCACTCTTCCTCCCACTGATACCAATGATGGGGCACTATTTCTGCCACTGACACCAACAATGGCGCACTATTCCTTCAACTGACACCAACAATGGGGCATTATTCCTCCCACTGACACCAATGATGGGGCACTATTCCTCCCACTTATACCAATGATGGGGCACTACTCCTTCCACTGACACCAACAATGGCGCACTATTCCTCCAACTGACACCAACAATGGGGCACTGTTTCTCCCACTGACACCAACAATGGGGCACTATTCCTCTCACTGACACCAATAATGGCGCACTCTTCCTCCCACTGACACCAACAATGGCGCACTATTCCTCCCACTGATACCAACAATGGGGCACTCTTCCTCCCACTGACACCAACAATGGGGCACTATTCCTCCCACTGACACCAACAATAGGGCACTCTTCCTCCCACTGACACCAACAATGGGGCACTATTCCTCCCATTGACACCAACAATGGGGCACTATTTCTCCCACTGACACCAATGATGGGGCACTATTCCTCCCACTGATACCAACGATGGGGCACTATTCCTCCCACTGATACCAATGATGGGGTACTCGTCCTCCCACTGACACCAACAATGGGGCACTATTCCTCCCACTGGCACCAACAATGGGGCACTATTCCTCCCACTGATACCAATGATGGGGCACTATTCCTCCCACTGATACCAATGATGGGGCACTATTCCTCCCACTGACACCAACAATGGGGCATCATTTCTTCCACAGATTCCAATGATGGGGAACTACTCCTCCTTCTACTACTTACCACCAACCCTGAGGCCATGCTTATTCTCACTAATGCTGGGCCCCCAGGACATTTTCTACTCTCACTAAACCTGTTGATTTAAATGGACCACAACATCCCCGAGATGCTGTATACCACACGCTGCAGCACAGAGACATATGAGACACGCTGCAGCACAGGGACATATGAGACACGCTGCAGCACAAAGACATATGCTGAATTGCGCATTGTGTTAGTATGTATTCAAAATGAATGGCACGTTGCTGTGTGTTTTTAGTAACCCATGGTAAAACGAGCATTTACAGACATGGATGGGCTCTAAAATGCGGAGGGGTGGTGGTGGTCTCCAGAACTCTAAAAGAGAATTCATGAACCCAAAAGGGGAAGGTAGACTATTTCAGGGTGAGTTATGAGCATTGTAAAGCACTGCACTTCACCTGCCGTGCTTATACAGGAAAATCATAAACCCAATATAGGAAGAAGAACACTTTAAGGGTGAGTGATAGCATGATAACATCACTATTTGGAGTGCCATGCTTATACAGGAAAATCATGAAGAAGAAGTCTTTTTAGGGTGAGTGATAGCATTAAAACGTCATTATCTGAAGTTCCCTGCCTATAAGTCTGGGTTCACATATATGCAAATTCTGTGTGTTTTACACCACATCCAATTTGCATATTGTGAGTGTGACTGGCTTTCAATGGAGCCGGTTCACACTTGTCCGGGGGGGGGGGGCTGCAGTGCAAATTTGAAAAGAGTCCTGTGCATTTTGTGTCGGTTCAGGTTTGAATTCAAGGAAAAATTTGGCCCTAAACCGGAGAACACAAATGCACAGGACTCCAAACTGCAACCGGACGTATGTGAACCCAGCCTAAAGGAAAGTCATGAACCCAATGGGGGAAGGAGAACACTTTTAGGGTGAGGGATAGCATGAGAACATCTTTATCTGCAGTGCCTTGCTTAGAAGAAGTAAAGCCTGGAAAAAATGAAGCTCAAAAAAGTACATGAGCTTCGTTTTTGACAGATTACAAGGATTTTTGTTAGATGTCAATGCCTGCCTCCAAACACCTGCAAAAAAATACCTGAAAAAAGCCCAAAGAAACGCCTGAAAAAAGCCCAAAGAAACGCCTGAAAAAAGACCAAAGATACACCTAAAAAAAGCCCAAAGAAACGCCTAAAAAAGCCCAAAGATACGCCTGAAAAAACCCAAAGATACGCCTAAGAAAAGCCCAAAGATACGCCTGAAAAAACCCAAAGATACGCCTAAGAAAAGCCCAAAGAAACGCCTGAAAAAAGCCCAAAGATACGCCTAAAAAAAGCCCAAAGAAACGCCTGAAAAAAGCCCTAAGAAATGCCTGAAAAAAAGCCCAAAGAAACGCCTAAAAAAGCCCAAAGAAACGCCTGAAAAAAGCCCAAAGAAACGGCTGAAAAAAGCCCAAAGAAATGCCTGAAAAAAGCCCAAAGAAATGCCTAAAAAAGCCCAAAGAAACGCCTAAAAAAGCCCAAAGAAACGCCTAAAAAAGCCCAAAGATACACCTGAAAAAAACCCAAAGATACGCCTAAGAAAAGCCCAAAGATATGACTGAAAAAAGCCCAAACGCCTGAAAAAAAGCCCAAAGAAACGCCTAAAAAAAGCCCAAAGATACACCTGAAAAAAACCCAAAGAAACGCCTAAAAAACCCCCAAAGAAACGCCTGAAAAAAGCCCAAAGATACGCCTGAAAAGATACGCTCAGGTGTGAATGGAGCCTAAAGGAAAATCATGAACCCAATAGGGGAAGGAGGAGTCTTGTTACGGTGAGTGATAGCATGAAAATGTGAAGCCTACAGGGACCCGCGCTTTTCTCCTCCAGCCGCTGCGAGGTTGATGGGGGGATGGTACACACCCATAGCTACCGTGCCCTTTACAGTGGATCCTAAAAAATAGGCGGCAGTATGGAAAAGGATTTCAGAATAAGCCCGTTCTGCCGAGATTCATTCCGGTTTATTTGTTCCTGGCGGGGAATTAGTGACGGTTTGAGTCGGAAGGCTTTTCAAGGTTAAATGGCGCCGGGGTCTGGAGGAGCCTGCAGCGCGATGTGTCCGTTGGAGCGTCTCAGCCTCCTTCCCCCCGCAGTCATATATTCCAACCTTTAAAATCCTACAGTCAGTCCGATTCGCTCGCTTCCCGAGGCCTTCGGGGGATGAGCTGTCCGCTAAGCCTGAATAGCAGCGGCATGACTCCGCAGGCCAAATGAGGGGAGGGGGCGGCATGGGGACACTAAGAATAAGGTGGGGCTCTACCACTTGCCATAGCCTGACGGTGCAAATCTCAAAGCCTAAAGACAGTATTCAATGCGACAGGATGATCATTGAGGATTTAAGGTTAACGCCTTCCACCGGAGGGACGTGTACTCAGAATATTGTTTGGTAAAGCAGATATAAATCCAATCAATGAACTCTCATCAAAGTAATACCTGGTGATCCTGCCATTAAAATCCTTGTTTTTGTACTTGTTGGTGGTTGACAACTGTCTCCCAATTGTGCTCCTGCGTTGTCACCTGGCCACGTTCACCCCTGGTTGAGACTGCGAGCGGCCAACACACATTGCATTGGTATGATCTATCATTGTCAGGAAGCCACACTGAGCATGTGCCGCCAATGCATGCAGAACTCTGCCCCAAGTGTCTCCAAATATCACCCAAACTGTCCTCTCAAGACCTCCTGTTTTCAAGCTCCTTTGTCTCCTCCTCCCATGCTCATCTTCAGGACTTTTCCAGATCCTCTCCCATCCTCTGGAACTCTCTACCTCAGTCTGTCCGGCTATCTCCTACTCTGGCTGTTTTTATTCTTCTTGTTGGTGGTTGACAAATGTCTACCAATTGTGCTCTTGTGTTGTCACCTGGCCACATTCACCCCTGGTTGACACTACGAGCAGCCAACACACATGTGCAGGTATGATCTGTCGTTGTCAGGAAGCTGGTCCACAGCATGTGCAGCCAAAGCATGCAGAACTCTACACCGAGCTACATCACCAATCTTGTCTCCAAATATCGCCCAAACTGTCCTCTCAAGACCTCCTGTTTTCAAGCTCCCTTGTCTCCTCCTCCCATGCTCATCTCCAGAGCCTCTCCCATCCTCTGGAACTCTCTACCTCAGTCTGTCCGGCTACCTCCTACTCTGGCTGTTTTTGTACTTCCTGTTGGTGGTTGACAACTGTCTCCCAATTGTGCTCCTGAATTGTCACCTGGCCACGTTCACCCCTGGTTGAGACTATGAGAAGCCAACACACATGTGCAGGTATGATCTGTCATTGTCAGGAAGCTGGTCCAGAGCATGTACAACCAATGCCCCCGATTGGCTCTGCCCCAAGCTATATCACCAATCTTATCTCCAAATATCGCCCAAACTGTCCTCTCAAGACCTCCTGTTTTCAAGCTCCCTTGTCTTCTCCTACCATGCTCATCTCCAGAACTTCTCCAGAGCCTCTCCGATCCCCTGGAACTCTCTACCTCAGTCTGTCCGGCTATCTCCTACTCTGGCTGCCTTTAGAACTCATCTTTTCAGGGAATCCTATCAAGCCTCAAACTAATCTTTTATCACTTCCATCAGCTCATCGCCCACAGGTACAACCTTTTCTATCACCTGCCCCACCCTATTAGATTGTAAGCTCTTATGAGCATGACCTTCAGTCTGATAGATAGGATAGCAACTGCTATTCTGTTCCCACCAGAAAAAAAGGTCTGTCTTTTTGGTTCCCCCTGCTACATTAGCATTGTTCCATCAAAATGTACACCCCGTCATTCAGGCTTTTAACTCAATGCTGCCCTCTACTGGTGCTTTAATAGAAATGCCATAATTTTTACTTTCTCTATGAACAGGACTATTATCCTGGATGCTGGAGCTGGAAATGGGATACTTATTAGTTTTTCTTTTATTATGGGGTACCTGATTTTTGGCATCACAAAAGTTATAGCGTGTACAAACTATAAGATGTTATTATGGAATTTTTATTTGTTTATTTATTTTTTTAATAATAATAATGGCGGCGATTCAGCAATTTTTAGTGGGACTGTGACATTGCAGGGGACAAATCGGCCATCTAACTGACACTTTTTGGTGACCAGTGACACCAATACAGTGATCAGTTTTTAAAAAAAAATGCACTGTCATTGCACTAATGACACTGGCAGGGAAGGGGTTAATACCAGGGGCGATCAAAGGGTTAGGTGTGTCCCTATGGGGTGTTTACAAACTGTGGGGGGGTTGCTCTGATTGGAGGAAGACAGAGATCCGGGTTACTGCTTAGCAGGAACACAAGATCTCCATCTTGTCCCCTTACAGATCACCGTTCTGCCTCTTTTGGGGATGATTGTGAGTGCCCGGCAGACATCCGGTCCGCCGGACCCACTGATTGACTTCTCACTAGCCAATCACGGCACGATCGTGCCTCTGTCTAGTGGCTATTGAATGAAATGATGTACAGGTACGTAGTTTCGCGCAATAGAGCCACATTGCCACAGTGAATACATGGCAGCTGGTCGACAAGTGGTTAATTAAATCTTCCTTTGACCGAGTCAAAAAAATAAGACTCTTTGGGGTCCACTTATAAAGAATTTGCTGGCGGAATGTTTCAACTATCGCACACCTGTCACAAATACAGTAAGTCCCATATTTTTTGTCTAATATGTTTATGATCATCAGCTCCATCTAGTGGTCATATTGTGGTGTTTCAGGGAAATACCACATTATAGCCACTAGACGGAGCAGACAGTCATAGGAAATACACAATGGTTAAGTGGTTAACACTAGCAGCGCTAGGGTTGTTGGTTCAAATCCCATTCACTCCCTGTGCCTCCATGGGTTTCCTCCAGGTACTCCAGTTTCCTCCCACACTCCAAAGACATGCTGGTAGATTATTTGGCTCCTGTTTAAATTGCCTCTAGTATGTGTATGTATGAATGTGAGTTAGGGACCTTAGATTGTAAGATTTTTGGGGGCAGGAACTGATGTAAATGTATAATAAATATGTAAACTTTAATAAATTGCTATATGAGTACCTGTAAAAAATCAATATTAGACACATTGCTGAAACGTTTTCACAGCTGCTGTGAATAATTCCCATAATATTTATTTCAGGTATTTTTATAGCGCCGTCAATTTACACAGCACTTTACATGTATATTGTACATTCACATCAGTTCCTACCCTCAAGGAGCTTACAATCTAAGGTCCCTAACTCACATTCATACACATACTAGGGCCAATTTAGACAATAGCCAACGAATATATCTAATTACTGTATATGTATTTCCTATGACCATCAGCTCCATCTAGTGGCCATAATGCATTGTTTTCCTAAAAATACTGCAATTAGAAAATTATCATTGTATGGCCACTAGATGGAGCTACTGATCATAAAAAATACACACATTAGACTAACTGAGGCATTTGCACAGCAATTTTTTTTTTTTTTTCATAAATAGCCCCCTATGAGACTGAAATGCTGTTCTGGACGCTGTTTAGCAGAAATGTGGCCTGGCTACCGATATGCAGTTAGCCACTAGAGGGAGCAACTGCAAATCTATACATGTGATACAAAAATAAAGGAACGGTTCAGTGAGCACGTAAAGCTGTAGAAGTCTTGTCAAAAATCAATGCGATGTAAACCAGAACCGGAATAACTCAAACTATGTGAAAGGCGTTACAGTCCCTTCCTGTGCTGCTAAGACTCAGCTGGAGCGTTATGGGGGCACGGTGCGTTGTGTTTAACTGCTTAATTAGGACATGTGATGATGTGAAAAACATGACAGCCGTGTAAAAGTAATCTATTAATACATCTGTTCCCGCTTGCTGCTGGAGGTTGAGTCACGTCTGCGTGTTGCTCGGTGTATGGGGTTGTACCTAAATGGAGACGTTACATTCAACCTGGACTCTTTCGCTGCTGAGGAACTACAAGTCCCAGCATAACCTCCTTATATCCTATGAGCAGATCTTGCACATAAATAATAATTGTTTTAGGTTTACTGTCCTATAATATTGTACCCATTGGGTCAGAGAGTGAGCAGAGTACAGGAGCAGGGGGAGGAGAATTGCAGGAGAAAGAGGGAGAAAGGGAAGGAGAATTCTGACTACAACAGTGAGCCAATCACAGGAGCAGGGGAGGAGAATTCTGGATAAAGGTGATAACCAATTACAGGAGCAGGGGGATGAGAATTCTGAGTAACACAGTGAGCCAATCACAGGAACAGGGGAGGAGAATTTTGGATAAAGGTGAGAACCTATTACAGGAGCAGGGGGATGAGAATTCTGAGCAAAACAGTGAGCCAATTGCAGGAGCAGGGGAGGAGAATTCTGGATAAAGGAGAGAACCAATTACAGGAGCAGGGGGATGAGAATTCTGAGTAACACAGTGAGCCAATCACAGGAACAGGGGAGGAGAATTTTGGATAAAGGTGAGAACCAATTACAGGAGCAGGGGGATGAGAATTCTGAGTAACACAGTGAGCCAATTGCAGGAGCAGGGGGTGGAAAATTACAGGTAAAAGGAGAGGGGGGGGGTAATTGCATGATAGAGGGGATTACAGGTAAAAGAAGGAGCTAATTGTGTGAATAATATGATTCCAATGTTGGATTAAACAGTGAGCCAATTGCAGGAGCAGGGGGAGCAGAATTCTGGATGCACAGTCAGGCAATTACAGGAGCAGAGGGAGGAGAATTCTAGATGCACAGTCAGGCAATTACAGGAGCAGAGGGAGGAGAATTCTGGATGCACAGTCAGGCAATTACAGGAGCAGAGGGAGGAGAATTCTGGATGCACAGTCAGGCAATTACAGGAGCAGGGGGAGGAGAATTCTGGATGCACAGTCAGGCAATTACAGGAGCAGAGGGAGGAGAATTCTGGATGCATAGTCAGGCAATTACAGGAGCAGGGGGAGGAGAATTCTGGATGCACAGTCAGGCAATTACAGGAGCAGAGGGAGGAGAATTCTGGATGCACAGTCAGGCAATTACAGGAGCAGGGGGAGGAGAATTCTGGATGCACAGTCAGGCAATTACAGGAGCAGGGGGAGGAGAATTCTGGATGCACAGTCAGGCAAATACAGGAGCAGGGGGAGGAGAATTCTGGATGCACAGTCAGGCAATTACAGGAGCAGGGGGAGGAGAATTCTGGATGCACAGTCAGGCAATTACAGGAGCAGGGGGAGGAGAATTCTGGATGCACAGTCAGGCAATTACAGGAGCAGGGGGAGGAGAATTCTGGATGCACAGTCAGGCAATTACAGGAGCAGGGGGAGGAGAATTCTAGATGCACAGTCAGGCAATTACAGGAGCAGGGGGAGGCAAGGGCATAACTACAGGGGTTGCAGGGGTTGCAATCGCTACCGGGCCCCATGCTCCAGGGGGCCCGGTAGAAAACCAGTGGGTGAACTTCCAGGATCGCAAAGGTCACACTTGCGACCGGACCCTGGCATTGCACCACTGTGGGGAGGCCCCAAGATTGCAGGAAGGGGGCCCACAAGATTGCAGGAAGGGGGCCCACTGCAGAACTTGTGAAAGAATCCTGCTGCGGGACCGTAATAAAAGGCCATGCAACGAGTGTAAAGAGCCCCAGGATTAGTGGGAAGAGCCCTGGGCTTGAAGGTAAGGGCCCCGGCCAGGGGTCTGGGGGGCCCTTCATGGTTTCTTGCATCAGGGCCCTGAAGGTTCTAGTTACGCCTCTGGGGGGAGGAGAATTCTGGATGCACAGTCAGGCAATTACAGGAGCAGGGGGAGGAGAATTGCGGGCAAAAGAGGGAGCTAATTGCAGGAACAAGTAGATGAGAATGTTGGGTAAAAAAGAGAACCAATTACAGGGGGACAAGACTGCACCTGCAAGAGTAAAATGGCAAGCCAATTACAGGAGCAGGGGTATGAGACTTCTGAGTAAAACGGTTAGCCAATTGCAGGAGCAGGGGGATACCAAAGGATATAATAGCAGGGGTCTCTAGCAGTCTTATATATTGAATCTATAGACTGTCTCCAGTCCTGAAGAATGTCTGCAGTCTCTGAACATCATCTGTTGTACATCTGCAGTCTCTGACCATTTCCTGTTCCATATCTGGTTTCTGGCCATCTCTGCAGTCCCTTTTCATCTCCTGTTTTCAGTCTGAAGTCTCTGACCATCTCCTGCTGTATGTCTTCAGTTTCTGACCACCCCCTGATCCATATCTGCAGTCTCTGACCATCTCATATTCCATGTCGGCAGTCTCTGACCATCTCCTGTTCCATGTCTGCAGTCTCTGACCATCTCCTGTTCCATGTTTGCAGTCTCTGACCATCTCCTGTTCCATGTCTGCAGTCTCTGACCATCTCCTGTTCCATGTCTGCAGTCTCTGACCATCTCCTGTTCCATGTATGCAGTGTCTTACCATCTCCTGTTCCATGTCTGCTGTCTCTGACCATCTCCTGTTCCATGTCTGCAGTCTCTGGCCATCACCTATTGTACGTCTGCAGTCTTTGACCATCACCTTTTGTACAACTGCAGTCTCTGACCATCCCCTGTTCCATATCTGAGGTCTCTGGCCATCTCTGCAGTCTCTGACCATCTCCTGTTCCATGTCTGCATTCTCTGACCATCTTCTCTCATGTTCCATGTCTGCAGTCTCTGAAATCACCTGTTCCATATCTGAGGTCTCTGACCATCTCCTGTTCCATGTTTGCATTCTCTGACCATCTTCTCTCCTGTTCCATGTCTGCAGTCTCTGAAATCACCTGTTCCATATCTGAGGTCTCTGACCATCTCCTGTTCCATGTTTGCATTCTCTGACCGTCTTCTCTCCTGTTCCATGTCTGCAGTCTCTGAAACCTCCTGTTCCATATCTGAGGTCTCTGACCATCTCCTGTTCCATGTCCACAGTCTCTGACCATCTCCTGCTCCGTGTCTACAGTCTCTGACCATCTCCTGCTCCATGTCTGTGGTCTCTGACCATCTCCTGCTCCATGTCTGTGGTCTCTGACCATCTCCTGCTCCATGTCTGTGGTCTCTGACCATCTCCTGCTCCATGTCTACAGTCTCTGACCATCTCCTGCTCCATGTCTGTGGTCTCTGACCATCTCCTGCTCCATGTCTGTGGTCTCTGACCATCTCCTGCTCCATGTCTGTGGTCTCTGACCATCTCCTGCTCCATGTCTACAGTCTCTGACCATCTCCTGCTCCATGTCTGTGGTCTCTGACCATCTCCTGCTCTATGTCTACAATCTCTGACAGTTTTCAGCAGTACTACATTCACTGAATAGTATGTGCGCCCCTTAGGTGATATCAGGGGCCACACTTGGGGCACCCTATATCAGGTAAGTTGCCTCCTCCTGGTATAGAGGTGTTCAGATATTTGGGGACATCCATGTATCCTGCTCTTCCCCCGGCACAGTAGGTCCGGAGACACACTTTATTTACGCAGGTTGCGCGGTTGTTGGTTTTGGCACAGAGCGGGAGTTGTGACGCGGCTCCTGGCCCCTCTCCCAGCTGCGCCACTGACTGGCGGTAATGACATCAGGCTGGATTTATTAATGCCCTTCTATAAAATATTTGTCTGAATGTATCTCCGAGCAAATCTGCCCCCAACCCCCCGGGGGCCTGCCGTCCTACGCAGATTCCAATACCTCATCCGATCGCTCATTCCGCAATTAGCATCTCCCAATTGTCAGCCTAAATCTTCTCGATCGTTATTGCCGTTTATTAGGCTAATCAAGAGCAATAAAATCCGGCTGAGACAAATTCCGCTCTCATGTCGCAATAAACAATATGAATTTCCTGAGCGGATGTCTTCAAGCTCGCTCTCAGGAAGGTTTTGAAAGTTTCTTTTAGTATTTATCGCTTTTACAGCTAAATATTTAATAATCCAACTTCTCCTAATGGCTTTATAGGACCAACTTTTATTTAAAGGGTAACTCCACTTTCATGGGGAAAAAAAACAACAAATAAAATAAAAATAATAATATAGCGTATAGAATTGTGACACAAATCATATTGTAATTGAATGTTATTAAAAATTACCTTTCCTTTTCAACCTGCAGCTGCTTATATTTCCTGTAAAATGCAATATGGCCACCTGGAGGCGCTCTGTACACAGATGGTGAAGGGAACGCCCCCCCAGATATGTCATTTCTTCCTTATCATTCCTAGAAGTCTGCACTAAGATACAAGTCAGATTTTGGGCATCCCCTGCAACAAAAATGTCATTTTCTGAGAGATACTCACTTCTAAAAGGATGCAGACCCTAACACGTTCTTCATTAGTGCCCTGCAAGTGCAGCAGCTGATTGATAATTATAAAATCACTCCCATTCC
Organism: Pelophylax lessonae; assembly: GCF_965119305.1. Lineage (NCBI taxonomy): Eukaryota > Metazoa > Chordata > Amphibia > Anura > Ranidae > Pelophylax > Pelophylax lessonae. The sequence goes on along the minus strand of NC_138775.1, from coordinate 275,875,329 downwards.
CGTTCACTTTGCACATGGGCACATGGCAAGCATCTATTTCTTTTAAGTCATAGTTACCTAGGTGGATGCAGCATGCAAGACGTTGATCGCTCAGTTCTCAGAGATCTCTGCCCCCCCCCCCCCCAGTCACTGGAGCGCTGGGCTGTGGAGGGGGCGGGAGCAACTAGTTCAGGCTCTCAGAGGCTCACCAGGTGCCAATCCAGGTTTTGGATGGATCCCGACCATATGGTCGCAATCTTTTCCCAGCTTGGACCGGCTCTGTGACGTCAGCCGTCAGCGGACTTCAGCCCACTGTCTGCTGAAAACCAATGGGTCACAGAGTGTGATCCACAGGAGAAGTACAGCCAAACAAGCTTTGGCTGTACTTCTCCTTTAAATCCGTACAATGTTTATAGATCACCCAGAGGGAAATGTTTTTTTTTTTTTCTCAACAAAAGTGGAGTTAAGCCCCGTACACACATACTGATCGTCGGCCGAACGATCGGCCGTCTTTTGTCCAGGGCTGTCGTGTCTGTTGAAAACTGCAAAAGACTGCACACGAATTTTGTCGGCCAACAACAGCCGACTGCAGAAGTGATGTCATGTGATGGTTAACTTTCCTTGTCTTTTTTCTTTTCTGAGCATGCCCAGTCTTGCTAATCTGCTGTCTGTCGGGCCGAAATCTGTACTGACTGACGAACAATCGGCTGTTCTGGTGTTGGCCAACAAAAATTTTAATGCCTGCACGACAGATTCTGTTCGGCCGAAAATGCGCTGTCGGCTGTCGGAAGCATCATAATAACAAGCCTACAATCGGCCGATCGGTCGTCGGCCGAATATTTACAGCCGACAATCGGTACGTGTGTACGGGGCTTTACTCTTTAACCACTTCTGGACCGGAAGGATTTGCCCCCCTTAATGACCAGGCCATTTTTTGCAATTCGGCACTGCGTTACTTGGAAAGTTGCGCGGTCGTGCGACACTGTACCTAAATAAAATTGACGTCCTTTTTTTCCCCACAAACAGAGCGTTATTTTGGTGGTATTTGATCACCTGTGCGATTTTTATTTTTTGAGCTATAAACAAAAAAAGAGCGACAAAAATTCCCAAAAATGTAGAAAATCTAAATTTTTCATCCTGTTAGGCCAATTTGTTTTCTGCTACATATTTTTGGTAAAAAAAAATAAATAAATCACAATAAGCGTATTTTGATTGGTTTGCGCAAAAGTTATCGCGTCTACTAACTACGGGAAAGATTTATGTAATTTCCATTTATTTATTTATTTACTAGTAATGACGGCGATCAGCGATTCTTTTTTATTTTATATTTTTTTGGCGGGACTGCGACATTGCGGCGGACAGATCGGACCCCTGAAATTTTTGACACTTTTGGGGGGACCAGTGACATTACTAAAAATATGCACTGTTACTGTAATAATGACACTGGCAGGGAAGGGGTTAATACAGTGGTGACCAAAGGGTTAAGTGGGAGCCTAGGGGAGTGTTTTCTAACTGTGGGGGGCTTGTGAAATTATCATAGAGACCTGTGATCCTATATAGAAGGATCAAAGGAGTTCTGTGATCATTTCAGACAAAAGAACGGTCGGCTGTGTTTACAACAGCTGACCGTCCTTCTCTCTCAGCTTGGGGCGAGCGCGGGAGCCTGGCGGCAATAGCGGCTGCCGGTCCCGTGGATCTGCATCCCCGCTCGACCCCCCAGCACCACTCAGGTGACCAACGTAGCCCTACGTCGTTTCGCACAGCAGAGCCAGCCTGTCGCAGTAAAACTGCGGTGAGCGGTCAGCAAGTGGTTAAAGTCAAAATTCTGCTTTTTTTTTTTTGTTTTGTATTGGTTTGCTAAGGGTTAAACCCTTCATCACTTTTTCTTCCCATTCCCCCCTGGTGATCAGACTGTACATTGTAACTTTTCAGGGAGTCACAAGGATTTGTGTCAGACATTTGTGAACACAGCCAAGAACTGCACAGGCACCAGGGTTTACATGCCTGTGTTGTCTCTAAACCCACATCTCAATCTGCTCTTAGGAACATTTAAAAAATGTAGTATTATCTTTTCTATTTAGTATTTATTTATATTTGTGTTTAGCTTTTGTGATTTCATTTTTAATAACCTGATTGATCCTAATGGCTTAATTTTTTTTTTTTCGGGTGGGGGGGGAGGGGTTTAAGCTCTATCCAAAATGTTTTTCCTTTTAGTTTTGGATAGGGCTGGGAAGGATTAAAGTGGTTGTAATTCTATGCATGAAGGTAAAAAACCTTCTGTCTGCAGCAGCCCCCTGTAATACTTACCTGAGCCCCCCTCTCGATCCAGTGATGTCCATGAGAGCCTTGCCTCTCCAGGGACTCACACTCCTGACTGGCTCTTGGCAGCAGTAGGAGCCATTGGCTCTTGCCGCTGTCAATGGCATCCAGTGAGCCAATCAGGAGATGGAGAGGGTGGGGCTGAGCCACGTGTGAATGGACACACTGAGCCGTGGCTCGGGAGTGCGCCTGCTTGGTTGGCTCCAGAGCAAGCTGCTTGCTGTGGGGGCACCCGGCAGGAGGGAGGGGCCAGGAGCAGGAACGAGAGAAGAGGAGGATCTGAACTGCTCTGTGCAAAACCAACTGCACAGAGCAGGACCTGTAGTGGGTGGAGCCTGCTGGGCCCTCCCACCAGTCGCTGCTTCTCTCTTTCTCCTTGTGCAGGGTGACTGGTCCTGTCTCCGCCCCTCCTGTAGTTTTCTGCAGACAGTCTGTAGTGGGTGGAGCCTGCTGGGCCCTCCCACCAGTCACATCATTGCACTCTCTGTCCTTGTGCAGGGTGACCGGTTTTGTCTCTTCCCACTCCTGTAGTTTTCTGCAGACAACCTGTAGTGGGTGGGGCCTGCTGGGCCCTCCCACCAGTCACGTCACTGCACTCTCTCTCCTTGTGCAGGGTGACCGGTCTTGTCTCTGCCCCCTCCTGTAGTTTTCTGCAGACAGCCTGTAGTAGGTGGAGCCTGCTCGGCCCTCCCACCAGTCACTGCTGCTCTCTCTCCTTGTGCAGGGTGAGCGGTCTTGTCTCCGCCCCCTCCTGTAGTTTTCTGCAGACAGCCTGTAGTGGGTGGAGCCTGTTGGGCTCTGCTCCCTGCACAGGCTATGTACAGCACATTGATGATGTCACTGCTACTTTTACAAACTAACATCTGGATTTGCAAAGGCATTTGGTACACTCATAAAGCGGGCTTTTATTCTTTGCCGCTATGTAGGAAAATATTTCAATGAACTAAAGAGAGCGCAAATCCTGCACAGTCACAGCGACTTCCTAGTCGCCGGTACTACAGACTGACAGGCTTCGGAGTTTGTCATGGAATGCGGATGGCCCGGCAGAGGAGTCTCCCCTGGGATAGAGTTGCAGCCATTGACGTGTAATGATTAGGTGTTTTCTGCGCGGCTGACCTGTTTACAGATAAATTATTCATCCCATTCGGCTTTTCTTATTCATGAAAGTAATGGATCACTTGACCTTTGGAGGAATGGATACTGAACACAAAAATCTAATGTTGTATTTCTTCATTGGCTGGGCAGTCCCTGGTTCTTGGAAGATTATTAACCAGTTCAGGTCTCACCCTGTACACCCCTGGGGACCACATGTATTTTATGAATGGGAATCAATCAAGCACAGCGTGATGTTTTACATTGCCATTCCCCTACATAGCACAATGCAAAGTAAAGCAGCCCACAGCCATAGTAACTTCAATCCCCCGTCGCCATGCAGCAGAGCCGGACCTCTGTGCTCTGTGTGTGTTGAAGCTACTGTCCAACCTGCCCCTAGTAGGTCACTGCTAGAGTCTTCCACTCAGTAAAGCTCACATGCCCTCTAAATCAGAGCTACAGACTTTTCAATCAACAAAGCTCATAAGTCTTGTGAGTTAGTGCTAAAGTTCTCCACTTAGCATAGGTCACACCCCCTAGGAATCAGAGCTAGAATCTTCCAATCAGTAAAGCTCACACCCCCTAGGAATCAGAGCTAGAGTCTTCCGATCAGTAAAGCTCACACCCCCGAAGAGTCAGAGCTAGAATCTTCCAATTGGCACAGCTCACACCCCCTATGAGTCAGAGCTAGAGTATTCCAATCAGCACAGCTCACACCCCCTGGGAATCAGAGCTAGAATTTTCCAATGAGTAAAGCTCACACCCCCTAAGAGTCAGAGCTAGAGTCTTCCAATCGGCACAGCTCACTCCCCCTAAGAGTCAGAGCTAGAGTCTTCCAATTAGCACAGCTCACCCCCCCCCCCCCCCGAGGAATCAGAGCTAGAGTCTTCCAATCGGCACGGCTCACACCCCCCCCCCTCCAAGTGTCAGAGCTAGGGTCTTCCAATCAGTAAACTTACACCCCCTATGAGTCAGAGCCGGAGTCTTCAAATCAGCGGAGTTCACACCCCCTTAGAGTCAGAGCTAGAGTTTTGCAATAAGCACAGCTCACACCCCCTGGGAATCAGAGCTAGAGTCTTCCAATCAGTAAAGCTCACACCCCCCAAGAGTCAGAGCTAGAGTTTTTCAATCGGCACAGCTCACACCCCCTAAGAGTCAGAGCTAGAGTCTTCCAATTAGCACAGCTCACCCCCCCCCCCGAGAATCAGAGCTAGAGTCTTGCAATTGGCACAGTTCACACACCCCCCCTCCAAGTGTCAGAGCTAGGGTCTTCCAATCAGTAAACTTACACCCCCTATGAGTCAGAGCCAGAGTCTTCAAATCAGCACAGCTCACACCCCCTAAGATTTAGAGCTAGAGTTTTCCAATCAGCACAGCTCACACCCCCCTGGGAATCAGAGCTAGAGTCTTCCAATCAGTAAAGCTCACACCCCCGAAGAGTCCGAGCTAGAATCTTCCAATCGGCACAGCTCACACCCCCTAAGAGTCAGAGCTAGAGTCTTCCAATTAGCACAGCTCACCCCCCCCCCCCTTGAGAATCAGAGCTAGAGTCCTCCAATCGGCACGGTTCACACCCCCTCCCCTCCAAGTGTCAGAGCTAGGGTCTTCCAATCAGTAAACTTACACCCCCTATGAGTCAGAGCCAGAGTCTTCAAATCAGAGCAGCTCACACCCCCTAAGAGTCAGAGCTAGAGTTTTCCAATCAGCACAGCTCACACCCCTGAAGAGTCCGAGCTAGAATCTTCCAATCAGCACAGCTCACACCCCCTAAGAGTCAGAGCTAGAGTTTTCCAATCAGCACAGCTCACACCCGTGAAGAGTCTGAGCTAGAATCTTCCATTCAGCACAGATCACACCCCCTGGGAATCAGAGCTTGAGTCTTCCAATCAGTAAAGCTCACACCCCCAAAGAGTCCGAGCTAGAATCTTCCAATCAGCACAGCTCACACCCCTTAAGAGTCAGAGATAGAGTTTTCTAATCAGTACAGCTAACACCCCCTGGGAATCAGAGCTAGAGTCTTACAATCAGTAAAGCTCACACCCCTTAAGAGTCAGAGCTAGAGTTTTTCCAATCAGCACAGCTCACACCCCCGAAGAGTCAGAGCTAGAATCTTCCAAATAAGTAAAGTTCACACCCCCTAGGAATCAGAGCTAGAATCTTCCAATCAGTATAGTTCACATCCCTTGGAAGTTAGAGCTAGAGACTTCCACTCAGCAAAGCTAATGTCCCCTGTGAATCAGAGCCAGACCCCTCCAATCAACAAAGAAAAATCCCCACTTCAGCTCCAGAAGATTTTACCCCCCTTCACGACCAGGTCATTTTTTGCTATTTAGCACTGTGCTAATTTAACTGGTAATTGCATAGTCATACAATGCTGTACCCAAATTAAATTTATATCATTTTCTTCACACAAATAGAGCTTTCTTTTGGTGATATTTGTTTACCACTGGGTTTTCTCTTTTTTTGCAATATCAATGAAAATAGACTGAAAATTTTAAGAAATGAAACTGCTTCTGCTATAAAACATATCCCATAAAAAAATCTAATTTCTTCATAAATTTTGTCCAAAATGTATTCTGCTATGTCTTTGATAAAAAAAAAAAAATATCCCAATAAGCATATATTTAATGATTTGCATGAAAGTTATAGCGTCTACAAACTATGGTATATATATATATATATATAGTAACCAAATTATATAACCTGATATTCAACTTCTTGTTGCTGACCAAGTAGTGCAGGAAGGATATCGAGGACAGACCTAAACCTTGCACCTTAACCACTTAAGCCCCGGAAGATTTTACCCCCTTCCTGACCAGGGCCTATTTTGCGATTCGGCACTGCGTGACTTTAACGGACAATTGCACGGTCGTGCAACGCTGTACCTAAACGAATTTGACGTCCTTTTTTTCCCACAAACAGAGCTTTCTTTTGGTGGTATTTCATCACCTGTGCGATTTTTTGATCATACGCTATAAACAAAAAAAGAGCGTCAATTTTGCAAAAATAACAATATTTTTCAATTTTTTTATATGAAATTTCCCCAAAAAATGTAAAAATCTAAATTTTTTAACATTTTAGGCCAATTTGTTTTATGCTACATATGTTTGGTAAAAAAAAATTGCAAAAAGCGTATTTTGATTGGTTTGCGCAAAAGTTATTGCGTTTACTAACTAAGGGAAAGATTTTTGTCATTTTTGTTTTGTTTTTTTTTATAACGCGTAATGGCGGCGATCTGCGATTTTTTTTTTGCGGTACTGCGACATTGCGGCGGACAGATCAGACCCTTGAATGGCATTTTTGACACTTTTGGGGTTACCAGTGACATTACTACAGTAATCAGTGCTATATATATGCACTGTTACTGTAAAATGACACTGGCAGTGAAGGGGTTAACTTTTTTGAAAAGGGAGGGGTTAAGTGTGTCCCTAGGGGCGTGTTTCTAACTGTGATTGGCTGTGGCTTGTGGTGTAGGAACAGTGATCAACAGTCCTACATAGTAGAACCGTATGATCACTATTCTTACACAGATGAGAATGACAGGCGGCTTGTTTACATTAGCCGCCTGCCTTTCTCCCACTCTTAACGGATGATAGCGAGTGACTGGCGGACATCGGGTCTGCCGGGCACACGCGCGGGGGGGTCCGTGACCGAGTGGGAGCGCGCATCCGGCGGCGCGCTCTCACTCCCCAGAGCCTCACAGGCTAGTGACGTACCGGTACGTCACTTTCCTGTGAGGGGCTGACTGCCGCAGTATATGTACTTGCGGCGGTCGGCAAGTGGTTAAAGATAAAATTTAAGGCAACCAAACCTACTGTAATTTTTGTTCTAACAGTGTCCTTTATCATGCTGCATTCGCCCACATGTCCCATATGGTAACGATGGTCTTGGTGGGAGTATAGGATGCACTGCAGTCGGTATCTTCTAGTGGTCATTAACTGTCGTCCGGTGAATGTGTAATAGCTTGGTTGTAATTTTCACTCTGTGATGTCATCGGAGACATTATAAGCCCCTCTGACACCAGTCTTCGGTCTCCAAACAGTGTGGAGCATTTTTTTGTATAATGTGCAAACGTTGACCTGACAAAAGTCACGTATTCTTATATACTGCAAGTTTTCTCATCTGGGGTAGCCGGATCCAGCCTGAAACTCAACCTAAATTAATTATGTACTAATTAGCATTTCCTCTGTCTTCTGCCGCTTTGATCCTATTTTCTTCAATCCCTCTCGGATCCCGTGTAGGATGACTCGTAATTAAGGTGCTTTGATGGCTGTTGCTATATAAAAGTAGCAGAGAGCAATATCTTCTCAGTAGGAGGATAATACAGATTATTTTAAAAATAGACTGGAATGAAATATATTCAGATTCAATAAAAATGGTACAACTATATACTGTATAGATAGATGTTTGGCTGTGTTATCATTACAGAATTGATTGTAAGGTAAAGTGAGTTGACTAGGGACTGATTAATGCAGTCACTGAGAATGCAGCCTATCCATTCACTAGAGACCAGTGACATCACTGAGAATGCAGCCTATCCATTCACTAGAGACTGGTGACATCACTGAGGATGTAGCCTATCCATTCACTAGAGACCAGTGACATCACTGAGAATGCAGCCTATCCAATCACTAGAGACCGGTGACATCACTGAGAATGCAGCCTATCCAATCACTAGAGACCGGTGACATCACTGAGGATGTAGCCTATCCATTCACTAGAGACCAGTGACATCACTGAGAATGTAGCCTATCCATTCACTAGAGACCAGTGACATCACTGGGGATGCATCCTATCCATTCACTAGAGACGGGTGACATCACTGAGAATGTAGCCTATCCATTCACTAGAGACGGGTGACATCACTGAGAATGTAGCCTATCCATTCACTAGAGACGGGTGACATCACTGAGAATACAGCCTATCCATTCACTAGAGACCAGTGACATCACTGAGAATGTAGCCTATCCATTCACTAGAGACCAGTGACATCACTGAGAATGTAGCCTATCCATTCACTAGAGACCGGTGACATCACTGAGAATGTAGCCTATCCATTCACTAGAGAGCGGTGACATCACTGAGAATGTAGCCTATCCATTCACTAGAGACCGGTGACATCACTGAGAATGCAGCCTATCCATTCATTAGAGACCGGTGACATCACTGAGAATGCAGCCTATCCATTCACTAGAGACCGGTGACATCACTGAGAATGTAGCCTATCCATTCACTAGAGACCAGTGACATCACTGAGAATGTAGCCTATCCATTCACTAGAGACCAGTGACATCACTGGGGATGCATCCTATCCATTCACTAGAGACCAGTGACATCACTGAGAATGTAGCCTATCCATTCACTAGAGACCAGTGACATCACTGGGGATGCATCCTATCCATTCACTAGAGACCAGTGACATCACTGAGAATGTAACCTATCCATTCACTAGAAACGGGTGACATCACTGAGAATGTAGCCTATCCATTCACTAGAGACCAGTGACATCACTGGGGATGCATCCTATCCATTCACTAGAGACCAGTGACATCACTGAGAATGTAGCCTATCCATTCACTAGAAACGGGTGACATCACTGAGAATGTAGCCTATCCATTCACTAGAGACGGGTGACATCACTGAGAATACAGCCTATCCATTCACTAGAGACGGGTGACCTCACTGAGAATACAGCCTATCCATTCACTAGAGACGGGTGACATCACTGAGAATACAGCCTATCCATTCACTAGAGACCGGTGACATCACTGAGAATGTAGCCTATGCATTCACTAGAGACCGGTGACATCACTGAGAATACAGCCTATCCATTCACTAGAGACCAGTGACATCACGGAGAATGTAGCCTATCCATTCACTAGAGACCGGTGACATCACTGAGAATGTCGCCTATCCATTCACTAGAGAGCGGTGACATCACTGAGAATGTAGAATATCCATTCACTAGAGACCAGTGACATCACTGAGAATGTAGCCTATCCATTCACTAGAGACCAGTGACATCACTGAGAATGTAGCCTATCCATTCACTAGAGACGGATGACATCACTGAGAATGCAGCCTATCCATTCACTAGAGACCGGTGACATCACTGAGAATGTAGCCTATCCATTCACTAGAGACCAGTGACATCACTGAGAATGTAGCCTATCCATTCACTAGAGACCAGTGACATCACTGAGAATGTAGCCTATCCATTCACTGGAGACCGGTGACATCACTGAGAATGCAGCCTATCCATGCACTAGAGACCGGTGACATCACTGAGAATGCAGCCTATCCATGCACTAGAGACCGGTGATATCCAGACTGATAATTGCATTTACTTACAATCCTTTCTTTTTTTTTTTCTAATTTTTTTTTTCTTCATTAGAAAATTGGACTTCAGACTTCCTTACACATCCTCCATTACATTCTCCAGCCCTGGAATTTTGAAACACATTATCAGCATTTGACAAACTTAATTTTAGTTTAAAATCCTAATTTTCATAAGCCCACCTGACGTCACCCAGTGGGGCAAATGACTAAATCCATTACCAGTAGAGAGCTGATTTCAGGTAATGGTTAGTGAAAGCAGGCAAGTTGCGCCTTTTATAAATATGCCTCTTTAGTTTACAAGGCCCCAGATCCCTCTGCATTACTAATTAAAACTCTGGATCATTTTTTTTTTTTGTTATAAATAGAGTGGACAAGGGGTATAGATTAGAATCTGAGAACATCTATCTAGTTTTTATTGCTGTCTGTGTCCCTATTGGAGAAATTTCCCCTCACTTCTTGTCTAAGTAATAACTGTACCCCAAAGAGCAGGGTAGAGTTAGTTTGCTGAATTGCATTTGTAGTGCAGGGCCGCCCTCTGCTGGCGTTTAGGTGTATTGCTGTTTTCTGTTTAATAATCACTTGAATTGCACTGTAGACTGGTTTGCACAATATTTTGCATCTTTGTTAGGCCTGTTTCAGCTTGTATAAGAGCAGCGTGAACAGCAAACTTTTACAGGGCATTTTCAGAGCTTTCAGCAAGCTTTTAAAGTACCACACAGCTCCAGTTTGTAAATGCTGAACACAGATCTTATTGGGAATGCTGGTTGTCACTTTAAACAAGCTGCTGGCAGGCTTCAGCACTACTTTTGGCTTGTCAAAAGCCTGGTTAAGCAGTTTGTTTAAAGTGACAACCAGCACTCTTTGTGTATAACATTCATCAAACCGGAGCTGAAGGGCAGGGCCATCTTACCGAATGGGCATGCTGGGCAGTTGCCCAGGGGCCCGACTTGCCCGGGGGGCCCCACCTGCCCAGCGACCCAGCCCCAGCCAAGCATTAGTCCAGGTTTCCTTGTGCATCCTGCTGCCGAACTTAGCAGGTGGCAAGCCCTGGTCGGCTGCCCTACTGTCAGGCCACTTGGGCCATGGAGGGGGAGCCCACAACTACAGGAATGCCTGTCTGCCTCCATGGGAACAGGCACACACAGGACAGTCAAGTCTGACTCCCGTCCGTGTCGTGTGTGTGTTCACCAGACCCAGCCGCCGAACTTCAAAGCCTGGCACTGCTGTACCAATAAATATCGCCTTTTTCGATAATTTGCATATTTATTTTCGTGTGTGATTGTGTAGGCGGGGCCCCAGTGCACTGCATTGCCCAGGGGCCTTTATTGCTTGTAAGATGGCACTGCTGAAGGGTGCTTTAACCACTTCTGGACCGGAAGGATTTGCCCCCTTAATGACCAGGCCATTTTTTGCGATTCTGCACTGTGTTACTTTAATGGACAATTACACGGTCATGCAACACTGTACCCAAATAAAATTGATGGTCTGTTTTTCCCACAAATAGAGCTTTCTTTTGGTGGTATTTGACCACCTGTGCGATTTTTATTTTTTGCACTATAAACATAAATATAGCGACAATTCTGAAAAAAAAAAAACATTCTGCTATATAGCATTCCCAAAAAAAAAATTAAAAATCAAAATTTTTTAACATTGTCGGCAAATTTTATTTTGTTACATATTTATGGTAAAAAAAAAAAATCGCAATAAGCGTATTTTGATTGGTTTGCGCAAAAGTTATCCCATTTACCAACTACTGGAAAGATTTATGTCATTTTTATTGGGTTTTTTTCTTACTAGTAATGGCGGCGATTTGCAATTTTTTGCGGGACTGCAACATTGTAGCGGACAGATCGGACCCCTAACTGACATTTTTTACACTTTTGGGGGGACCAGTGACATTACTACAGTAAAAATATAGCTACAGCTAAACATTTGCACTGTTACTGACACTGGCAGGGAAGGGGTTAACACAGTAAGTGATCAAGGCAAGACTGCGACATTGCGGCGGACAGATCGGACCCCTGACTGACATTTTTGACACTTTTGGGGGTACCGGTGACATTACTACAGTAATCAGTGCTAAATAATATGCACTGTTACTGTAATAGTGACGTTAGCAGGGAAGGAGTTAACACTGTGGGTGATCAAGGGGTTAAATGTGTACCTAGGGGAGTGTTTCTAACTGTATGGGGGTGGGTTTTGTAAAATTATTACAGAGACCTGTGATCCTACATAGATGGATCACGGGCACTCTGTGATCATTCCAGAGAGAAGAATGGTCAGATGTGTTTACAACAGCTGACCGTCCTTCTCTCTCAGCGGGGGGAATGATCGCAGGTGTCAGGCGGCTGCCCTGTGCATCGGAGTCCCTGCTGACAAGTGGGAGCAGGAGTGCGCCGGCGGCAGTGCGTGCCCGCCCCCTAGCTGCAGGCGCACAACCTACGTAGACCTACGTTGGTTCGCGCAGGAGGGGCTGCCTGCTGCAGTAAAACTGCGGCGGGTGGTCCGAAAGTGGTTAAAGCGGTAGTAAAGTGCTGAAAAAAAAAAGCCTGCAAGACAATAGCATAATGTGCTAATATGCATCGCAAATAGCACATTATAAAATACCCTAAAACGGAGCCCCGGCCACGGCGCCCGCTCACTGACATGACAGGTTCCCTCAGCGTCTCTTCCGGGTTCGCAGTTCCGGGACTGTGAGTGGCCGGAGCCGTGATGGTGTCACATGCGTGGGAGTCCTCCATTCCCGGGAAGGAGCTCTGAAGTTCCGGCACGATACGCCGGACCTACAGAGCGCATGCGTCACTGATGTCAGTGGTTGCATGCAGGGTGAATATCTCCTAAACCGTACATTTTTCTTATTATAGACTTACCTGTAGGTAAAAATCACCAAACTGGGTATAAAACCGCTTTAACCTCTTGCTGACTGTATGACTTACATATACAGGGGCAAGGCGGCTCTCCTGTGCCAGATCATGTACTATGTACCTGATCTGACACTTTGGGGTAGGGGGGCGCACACTCCACCGGTGACCCAGCTGTGCTGTGTTTTAACACAGCCGGTGCTGGCAGTCACCCATTGGCTGCCACCCGTTGATTTAAACACGATCGGAAGACACACAGGACGGAGCCCTGCCTATGTAAACAAGGTAGGGCTCTGTCCTTTCAGCAGGGAAGTAATGGATTTTCTTTCCCTGCAAAGCAGGGAATAAAATGGATTACTTCCCTTAGTAAAATCACCACATATAGTGCACCAAAACACTGGTTAGGCACACATTTAACCCTATGATATCCCTAGATGTTTAAAGGATAAGTCCACCCTAAAACTAAAATTCCCGCATCTATAGACCTCCACGATTTAACAGTAACCTATCCAGCCCTGTAAAAAAAAATCAGTGTACTCACTTTTTTTAAGCCGATCCGACCCGGTCTCCAGCGGCGGAAGCTCTGCAGAGGACACGGCCAACAACGGCTGTGAAATGAATGGGAAGTGACGTCACCCATAGACTTACTATGGGGCTTCCGTTGTCTGCTGTGTCCTCTGCACCCGCCTACACAGTGAAGCTGCAACTGGCAGTTCAGCGTAGGATTGGATCGGATCAGTTTCAAAGAAGGTAAGTATGCTGATTTCTTCTTTACAGGGCTAGATAGGTTAGTGTTAGATTGTGGATGTCTATAGATTCAGGAATTTTAGTGATGGGTTGGACTTTAACCCCTTTCCCAGCCAGTGTCATTAGTACAGTGACAGTGCATATTTTTAGCACTGATCACTGTAGTAGTGTCACTGGTCCCCAAAAAGTGTCAGTTAGTGTCCGAATGTCCACTGCAATATCGCAGTCCTGCTATAAGTCGCTGATCACCGCCATTACTAGTAATTAATAAATAAAAATTACAGTATATATCCCATAGTTTGTAGATGCGATACATTTTTCGCAAACCAATCAATATACACTTATTGAGATTTTTTTTTTTTTTACCAAAAATATGTAGCAGAATGCATATTGGCCTAAATTGATGAAGAAATTAGATTTTTTACATTTTTTTTTTCTTTTTTTAATTGGATATGTTTTAGGCTACGTTCACATGTCAGCGTAGCGATCGCGGGCAGAATCACCGCGATCCGAAAATCATTGCAAATCGCGGGACGCCTGTGCGTTGCCCGTGATTTGCAATAGCACCCCAAACGCTGTGCGATGTTGCCACGATTTGCGCCTGCCGAATCGCGTTTACATCGCGCAGATAATAAATCGCGGGACGCATGATGCCCCAAAGAAGCTCTTGTACCTTTTTTGGGCGTCATGCGCCCCGCAATTTTTTTTTGCGCGATGTTACCGCGATTCGGCAGGCGCAAATCGCGGCAACATCGCACAGCATTTGGGGTGCTATTGCAAATCACGGGCAAAGCACAGGCGTCCCGCGATTTGCAATGATTTTCGGATCGCGGTGATTCTGCCCGCGATCGCTACGCTGACATGTGAACGTAGCCTAAAACATATCCAATTAAAAAAAGAAAAAAAAAATGTAAAAAATCTAATTTCTTCATCAAAATTTGCAATGATTTCCGGATTCTGCCCGCGATCGCTACACTGACATGTGAATGAAGCCTTATAGCAGAAAGTAAAATATATTGTTTTTGTTTCATAATTTTAGGTCTTTTTATTTATAGAGCAACAAATAAAAAACCCAGTAGTGATGAAAAACCACCAAAAGAAAGCTCTATTTGTGGGAAAAAAAAGGACATAATCACCGCATGACTGTGCAATTGTCATTTAAATAATTGCAGTGCCGTAATGCAAAAAATGGTAAATTCCGGAGGTCAAGAGAAAGCTGCTCTAAGCTTGCCGAAAGCCTTTCAAAAGCTTGCTGAAAGTTTCATAAAAGCTTGCTTTTCACGCTGCTCTTATACAAGCTGAAGCCCATGTGAAACAGGCCGTAGAATCAAGTTTGCGTGCTATTGCATTTTTTTTTGGTCAGGACATTTTATACATTAACACGCATGATTTATTATTTTTTTTTTGTGGTTTTGTGGACGTCTTCATCACAGAGCTTAGTTGTGAATAAATACACAAGTTTGCGATATTTCATCTGGATTTACGTAGGCCACAAAGCGGCACGCCCTGTTGGTAAACACTCAGCACTGCGCTGTCCGCTACAGAAACCCATCATTGTGTCAACAGTTTGCAACCCGTGATGCGCTGTGTGTGTAGGATTAGCCGCTGTTTGCATAGCGAAAACTTGTCTAAGTAGAAGCCAGTAGCTGCTCAATAATTACTGCATCCCGGATGGAGCTTCTGTTCTATATCCGTGATTACCCATTCCTCCGTCTTCTACAAATGTCCGGGGTAAGGAGCTTGTCACACCGGAAGAATAAGATATGCCGTGAAATTTATTATAAAAAGTTATATCAATGCCCGCATCCTCCACCAAAAAAAAAAAGTTATACGTTATTTATGTATATATAAATAAAATATATTAATGTGCAGGTAAAGGCAGGCGTCCCAATACTTTTAACAATATAGTGTATGTGTTATTTCATATTTATTTTATTAGACATAAATAACATATATATACATATATATATATATATATATATATATATATATATATATATATATATATATATATATATATATATATATATATATATACACATATATATATATATATATATATGCATATATATATATATATATATATATATATATATATATACGTGTATATATATGCATATATATATATATATATATATATATATATATATATATATATATATATATATATACAGTGGGTACGGAAAGTATTCAGACCCCCTTAAATTTTTCACTCTTTGTTATATTGCAGCCATTTGCTAAAATCATTTAAGTTCATTCTTCTTCCTCATGAATGTACACATAGCACCCCATACTGACAGAAAAACACAGAATTGTTGACATTGTTGCAGATTTATTAAAAAAGAAAAACTGAAATATCACATGGTCCTAAGTATTCAGACCCTTTGCTCAGTATTTAGTAGAAGCCCCCTTTTGATCTAATACAGCCAGGAGTCTTTTTGGGAAAGATGCAACAAGTCTTTCACACCTGGATTTGGGGATCCTCTGCCATTCCTCCTTGCAGATCCTCTCCAGTTCTGTCAGGTTGGATGGTAAACGTTGGTGGACAGCCATTTTTAGGTCTCTCCAGAGATGCTCAATTGGGTTTAAGTCAGGGCTCTGGCTGGGCCATTGAAGAACAGTCACGGAGTTGTTGTGAAGCCACTCCTTCGTTATTTTAGCTGTGTGCTTAGGGTCATTGTCTTGTTGGATGGTAAACCTTCGGCCCAGTCTGAGGTCCAGAGCACTCTGGAGAAGGTTTTTGTCCAGGATATCCCTGTACTTGGCCGCATTCATCTTTCCCTCGATTGCAACCAGTCGTCCTGTCCCTGCAGCTGAAAAACACCCCCACAGCATGATGCTGCCACCACCATGCTTCACTGTTGGGACTGTATTGGACAGGTGATGAGCAGTGCCTGGTTTTCTCCACACATACCGCTTAGAATTAAGGCCAAAAAGTTCTATTTTGGTCTCATCAGACCAGAGAATCTTATTTCTCACCATCTTGGAGTCCTTCAGGTGTTTTTTTTAGCAAACTCCATGCGGGCTTTCATGTGTCTTACACTGAGGAGAGGCTTCCGTCGGGCCACTCTGCCGTAAAGCCCCGACTGGTGGAGGGCTGCAGTGATGGTTGACTTTCTACAACTTTCTCCCATCTCCTGACTGCATCTCTGGAGCTCAGCCACAGTGATCTTTGGGTTCTTCTTTACCTCTCTCACCAAGGCTCTTCTCCCCCGATAGCTCAGTTTGGCCGGACGGCCAGCTCTAGGAAGGGTTCTGGTCGTCCCAAACATCTTCCATTTGAGGATTATGGAGGCAACTGTGCTCTTAGGAACCTTAAGTGCAGCAGAAATCTTTTTGTAACCTTGGCCAGATCTGTGCCTTGCCACAATTCTGTCTCTGAGCTCTTCAGGCAGTTCCTTTGACCTCATGATTCTCATTTGCTCTGACATGCATTGTGATCTGGAAGGTCTTATATAGACAGGTGTGTGGCTTTCCTAATCAAGTCCAATCAGTATAATCAAACACAGCTGGACTCAAATGAAGGTGTAGAACCATCTCAAGGATGATCAGAAGAAATGGAAAGCACCTGAGTTAAATATATGAGTGTCACAGCAAAGGGTCTGAATACTTAGGATCATGTGATATTTCAGTTTTTCTTTTTTAATAAATCTGCAACAATGTCAACAATTCTGTGTTTTTCTGTCAGTATGGGGTGCTATGTGTACATTCATGAGGAAGAAGAATGAACTTAAATGATTTTAGCAAATGGCTGCAATATAACAAAGAGTGAAAAATATAAGGGGGTCTGAATACTTTCCGTACCCACTGTATATATATATATATATATATATACACGTGTATATATATATGTGTGTATATATATATATATATATATATATATATATATATATATATATATATACATACATACATACATACGTATATATATGCATATATGTGTTATTTATGTCTAATAAAATAAATATGAAATAACACATACACTATATTGTTAAAAGTATTGGGACGCCTGCCTTTACCTGCATATTAACTTTAACCACTTGCCAACCGCCCGCCGCAGTTTTACTGCGGCAGACTGGCTCGGCTGCGCGAAACAACGTAGTAGTACTACGTCGGTTGCGCGCGTAGGCCTGGGCGGCACACTCCTGCCCCCCTATAGGCAGCAGAAATGCAGATGCATGGGGCCGGCGGCCGCGATTGCTGCCAGGCACCCGCGATCGCTCCCCGCTGAGAGAGAAGAACAGTCAGCTGTTGTAAACACTAGCAGAGAGACCACCATGTTTCAGGCGGGCAGTGCTGGACTTTCTTTTTAGAAAAATGTGACAAGCTTTGCAAACTAGGTGTTATGCGCACACCTTGTAATAAAGGGCTTTTTATGAAAAATAAAGATTCTTTACAAATAATTAAAAATATATAAACAGTTAATGTGGAAAATTAAATATAATGGACCAAAAGCCATTATAGCTTCTATTCAATGTGAATCTGTAATAGTGCTATACTAAAACTGAACACAATTCCTAAAAATAGGTAATAAGGGGTGCCTAGACATCTTCTGCTCTCCGAGGAACTGTAAAATCTGGAACACAAGGCATGCTCAGGTTAAAGTTCACCTATGGTATACAGTATCTTACAAAAGTGAGTACGCCCCTCACATTTTTGTAAATATTTTATTCTATCTTTTCATATGACAACACTGAAGAAATTACACTTTGCTACAATGTAAAGTAGTGAGTGTACAGCTTGTATAAGCGCCGGTTCACACTGCAGCGACGCTACTTCGCACCGCGACCTCGGAGCGGCCGCCACGGTCTTTATAACATTGAAGTCTATGGCGGTCGCCTCCGGGTGGCCCCAAAGAAGCTCCGGATCCTTTTTCTAGGTCGGAGCGACTTGTGTCGCTCCTATTAGAACGGGTCCGCAGCTTCCCTATGGGAGGCGACCTGCGGCGACCTGTGAAGTGACCAGGTCGCCTCACAGGTCGCCCTAGTGTGAACCGGCACTTACAGTGTAAATTTGCTGTCCCCTCAAAATAACTCACTTTTTTGAGATCTGTATATAATGGAAAAGGAAAAGATAAAGTCTTGTTTATTAAAATTGATAGAATAATGGTGACTAAAGACTGGAGACAGAGGGGTCTGGAATACGTAAAAAGAGACGTGGGAGAGGGAGTACAACAAAGGACTGGAGTGGCAAAAAAAAAAAAAGAAGGGTACATGGGTAGTGGGATATACTGTAGGGGGAAATATACTGTTTAGAAATATCTGAAATACTTTTTTATCTGTGTGTATTTATTAAAAAAGAATAGCGCACACATGCAAAAGAAATGACTATCAAATATGAAGACAATCCATTAATAAAAATGGGGATTTAGGAGGATCCCCTTATAGTGCATTAGCACATCTCTCCCAGCAAGGAGTGTTGTCTCCAAGGGTAAGAGAGGCTGGATTCATCCTTTTTTATGGATAGTGTAGGACCCACTGATAATGGGGTACTTTGACGTAGTGGTGGACTTGAGCACTATATGGCCATATGGTGGGACCAAATCCCCATTTTTATTCATGGATTGTCTTCATATTTGATAGTCATTTCTTTTGCATGTGTGCGCTATTCTTTTTTAATATGCATGCCGCTTGGTTCATAGCTGCACCAGCTTTAGAAATACATGTTCCGGGTTTGCTCCCCCAACTTTTTGCTTGTGTGTATTTATTGCAGTGAAAATGAATAAAATGTATCTAAAAAAAATAAACATTTGATAGAATAATTGCTGTAAGGCTCGGTTCACACTTGTGCGATGCGGGAACACTGCGAATTCGCAGCCTGTACCCGCATCGCATCCGCACATCTGGCAGTTCACACTGCCATATGCGATACGCATGGGGTGTCAATTAAATGTTAACGACACCCCCAGTTTGATTGCATATCGCAGTGCGATCTGACAGTTCGCACAGGATCGGATCGCACAAGTGTGAACCACTGTGCGATCCGATTCTGAGGCGGCTCAAAAAATGCCTCCTGTGCGTCTTTGGTGCGGATGCAGTGCGAATTCAGCCATACAAAGTGTATGGCTGAATTCGCATCCGCACATGAGATTGCATGTAATGAAGGAGCAGTGCGCTCCGAATTACATGCAATCTCGCAAGTCGCAATAATGTGAACCGGCACGAATACTCAAAAAATGTTGCCTGTTTGTAATCCAGGGATCCCAGATTTTTCTAAATGTATCAATTTGATCAAATAAAGTGGCAGCTCATTTCTCATAAGGGAAATACCATGACATTTTATCTTTAATCTGTGCTATTGTTGGCATCCCTGATTTCCATGCCTTTGATAAAGTTTGTTTAGCTGCTGTAAAAATAAAGGAGAATTATTTAAATGGATAAGGGGTAATAAGGTCATAAGAACTTTTGGAGATGTGAATTTTTAATGTGAAGCTGCTCTGATGCCCCGTAAAAAGGTTGCACCGCTTCTGCCACAGACATGCCCAAAGGATTCCTGGTGAAGAGAAGTAAAAAGTCCCTGCCGCTGACCTACTGATTGCGGGTTGAGGACAAGGAAAAAGCGCAGAACGTTTCTGCAAAGTGTTATAGATAAACCTGCATGTTTCTCTTAGTGTTCATGTTGCTTATTATAGCAGGGGGGGGGGGAGTACCGCGCTTTAAAGGTGCTTAGTGAAAATAAATTAGTGCATATTATTCATATAGATAAAATTGCTTTCAGTGCTTCCAAATATATTAATCATATAAATCCCTATGTGCTTGAATAAAATACTGTTGACTAAGAGATGAATAAATTATCTCAGTGCATAAATATATCTAATAAGTGATGTAAATATAAATTAATAAATTAAATTTCTCTTCAATACATAAATGTTATCTTATAGGTGATGTAACAATTAGTGCTTAATATAATCCGCAATCCTTATATAAAAATGTTATAAAAATTATTAATAAAGTGCCAGTGATAAAGTTGTATAATAGTGCTTTTTTTAAAATTATATAATTCAAAAGGTGGTAAAGTGCTAGAGTGTCCTTGAAATAAGTTAAATAAATAAATAAAGCAATGTGTGTTCAAAAAACTCTTCTTTTCCAATTCTCATGCAGGTGCTCTTCCATGCAGTGGCCACTAGGTGTCCTAAGCGCTCACCTCAATTGCCTTTACAATAAGCCTTGTGTTATTTGCTTTTGTATGGTATTTCCTCCTTCTCTATGGCGTGTAGGTCCCGCTAGTGATACTCGAAAACTCTCCTTTGTGGACCGTTATTCCAGGGGGTATGTGTGGTACCGTTGTATCTCCAAAAACAAATGGGCCACAATAGTGAAGTACCGTTGATAATTTATTTAAAATAGATTTTGAAATCAAACTCACATTATATTCCGTCTTTCTAATTGCATAACACTCGTATTGCCGCTACGTCACTTCCGGTTTGGCGTCCTACGCGTTACGCTGCGTGCCCACACAGCTTCTTCCAGGGATCCTGTGTGGGCACGCAGCGTAACGCGTAGGACGCCAAACCGGAAGTGACGTAGCGGCAATACGAGTGTTATGCAATTGGAAAGACGGAATATAATGTGAGTTTGATTTCAAAATCTATTTTAAATAAATTATCAACGGTACTTCACTATTGTGGCCCATTTGTTTTTGGAGATACAACGGTACCACACATACCCCCTGGAATACCGCTCCACAAAGGAGAGTTTTCGGGTATCACTAGCGGGACCTACACGCCATAGAGAAGGAGGAAATACCATACAAAAGCAAATAACACAAGGCTTATTGTAAAGGCAATTGAGGTGAGCGCTTAGGACACCTAGTGGCCACTGCATGGAAGAGCACCTGCATGAGAATTGGAAAAGAAGAGTTTTTTGAACCCACATTGCTTTATTTATTTATTTATTTAACTTATTTCAAGGACACTCTAGCACTTTACCACCTTTTGAATTACATAATTTTAAAAAAAGCACTATTATACAACTTTATCACTGGCACTTTATTAATAATTTTTATAACATTTTTTATATAAGGATTGCGGATTATATTAAGCACTAATTGTTACATCACCTATAAGATAACATTTATGTATTGAAGAGAAAATTAATTTATTAATTTATATTTACATCACTTATTAGATATATTTATGCACTGAGATAATTTATTCATCTATTAGTCAACGGTATTTTATTCAAGCACATAGGGATTTATATGATTAATATATTTGGAAGCACTGAAAGCAATTTTATCTATATGAATAATATGCACTAATTTATTTTCACTAAGCACCTTTAAAGCGCGGTACCCCCCCCCCCCCCCCCCCGCTATAAATATCTGTATTGTGTAGGTTACCAATAACAGTACCTGCAGCATTAAAGGAGATAAGGAGTTCATAAAGAGTGACAGCGCGAGAATTTCACCAACCCATTACATGATGCTTATTATTCTTTTTCTCTTTTTTTTTCAGTTTTGATGTTGAAAATGGCCCAAGTGCAGGACGCAGCCCCCTGGACCACCAGGTCAGTCCTGGTTCTGGACTTGTGCTGCACACAAACTTCCCCAGCCACAACCAGAGACGGGAATCCTTCCTGTACCGCTCGGACAGCGACTATGACCTCTCACCAAAGACCATGTCTAGGAACTCCTCGGCTGCAAGTGAGCAGTAAGTCTAAAGTCCATGAATATCTGTTGGTGGGTCTAAATTAGGGGATTGGAGGACCTAAATTACGAGGAGCAATTACAAGTGCTTAACCTATTCTCCCTGGAGAAAAGAAGCCTGAGAGGGGACATAATAGCAATTTACAAATACCTCAATGGTGATCACAGCATAGGAAAAAAACTATTTAGTCTTAGGGAGTGTAAGAGCACACAGGGCCACACAATGAGATTACAGGAGAAGCGGTTTAACCTTAAGCTGCGTAAGGGGTTCTTCTCTGTCAGGGCGGTAAGAATGTGGAACTCTCTTCCACAGATGGTGGTATCAGCGGGGAGTATCAATACTTTTAAAAGACTCTTGGACGTGCATCTCAAAGAACACAATATTCAGGGATATGGGAAATGAATATCATGCATAACTGACACACACACACCTACACGGGTTGAAGTGGATGGACTGTTGTCTTTATTCAACCTCGACTACTATGTAACTATGTAAATATGTAACTAAATGTCTTATTTGTTTCTTTAATGCTAAACTCAGCTAAAAAAAAAAAATCTGATTTGATTGCTCCCTCCACCTTCCTCGGGTTCCAAACCTTTAATACTCATTTAGGCCACATGTACACTGGGCATTTTAACCGGTTGCTGACCACACGCCGTGTATTTACTGAAGCAGTGTGTGGCTCCCCCAGGCAAACCGACGTAGGACTACATCGGTCGCAAACAGGGAGCTAGGGAGCGAGCGCGTGCCACCGGCGGTGCGCTCCTGCTCCCACTCGGCAGCGGGGAAGCCGATGCACGTGTCAGGCGGCTCTGATTGCCGTCTGACACCCGCGATCGTTCCCCGCTGAGAGAGAAGGATGGTCAGCTGTTGTAAACACAACTGACCGTTCTTCTCCCTGGAATGATCACAGAGCTCCTGTGATCCTTCTATATAGGATCACATGTCTCTATGGTCATTTCAAAGCCACGCCCCCCACAGTTAGAATCACTCCCCTAGGCGCACACTTAACCCGTTGATCACCCAAAATGTTAACCCCTTCCTTCCAGTGTCAATATTATAGTAAAAGTGCATATTTTTAGCACTGAAGTATTGTCACTGGTCCCCTCAAAAGTGTGAAAAATGTCAGTCAGGGGTCCGATCTGTTCTCCACAATGTTGCAGTCCTGCTAAAAATCACTGATTGCCGCCATTACTAATAAAAAAGAAAAAAAAAAACAATAAAAATGACATAAATCTTTCCCGTAGTTTGTAGACGCTATAACTTTTGCGCAAACCAATCAAAATACGCTTATTGCGATTTTTTGTACCAAAAATAGCAGAAAACAAATTTGCCTAAAATGTTAAAAATGTATTTTTTATTTTTTGGGAATGTCATATAGCAGAATGTGAAAAATATTGTTTTTTTTTTTTTTTTCAGAATTGTCGCTCTTTTTTTGTTTATAGCGCAAAAAATAAAAATCGCACAGGTGATCAAATACCACCAAAAGAAAGCTCTATTTGTGGGAAAAAAAGGACATCAATTTTATTTAAGTACAGCGTCGCATGACTGCCCAATTGCCCGTTAAAGTAGCGCAGTGCCGAATTGCAAAATATGGCCTGGTCATTAAGGGGGAAAATCTTCCAGTTCAGAAGTAGTTAATTGTCAGGATCCTGGTGAATTATTTTGGTGGGCTGTTTTTACATTTTTAAAACACAGATAATTGAAGAAATGATTAAAAAAAAAAACTGGTCAGTAATAAGTAATAATTCTCCAACGTGTGCTTGAATAGCTCCACTGGAGGGCAGGCGAGGCATTGGGAGTCTAATAGAACCCCAATGTCTTCATAAAGAGGACCTGTCACCTGCGCACCCTATCGCATAGGCGGCTTGTTAGCCCCCTTGTGTTAGCAGTAAAGTTATAACATTCAAAAAAAAGAAAAGAAAAATCAAAAAAGTTAAAAAAAAAAATCTAAAATAAACAAAAATATATATTTTTAAACACCCCCTATAAAAGGGGGTACATAGTGCAAGCATGTGTATGTAAACATCAATCCTGCCTTACATGTGAGGTACCGTCAGGGCAAGAGCGATCATTTTAGTGCCATAATTCATGGTGAACTCTAAACCGATAACCAGTGAGGGCTTTTTAAAGTGCCGCCTATGGAGAATTTTGGGTACTATAGTTTTTGCAATTTCATGGTTGTGCACAATTTTAAGGCTTGACATGTTTGGTATTTATTTACTCGATGCAACCCATGATCACCATGTATAAATACATAAGGGGGGGATATGATCACCATGGATAAATACATAAGGGGGGATATGATCTCCATGTATAAATACATAAGGGGGGATATGATCTCCATGTATAAATACATAAGGGGGGATATGATCTCCATGTATAAATACATAAGAGGGGGATATGATCTCCATGTATAAATACATAAGAGGGGGATGTGATCTCCATGTATAAATACATAAGGGGGGGGGATATGATCTCCATGTATAAATACATAAGAGGGGGATATGATCTCCATGTATAAATACATAAGGGGGGATATGATCACCATGTATAAATACATAAGGGGGGATATGATCACCATGGATAAATACATAAGAGGGGGGGGGGGATATGATCACCATGTATAAATACATAAGAGGGGGGGGGGATATGATCACCATGTATAAATACATAAGGGGGGGATATGATCTCCATGTATAAATACATAAGAGGGGGATATGATCTCTATGTATAAATACATAAGGGGGGATATGATCTCCATGTATAAATACATAAGAGGGGGGTATGATCTCCATGTATAAATACATAAGGGGGGATATGATCTCCATGTATAAATACATAAGGGGGGGATATGATCACCATGTATAAATACATAAGGGGGATATGATCACCATGTATAAATACATAAGGGGGGATATGATCACCATGGATAAATACATAAGGGGGGATATGATCTCTATGTATAAATACATAAGGGGGGATATGATCACCATGTATAAATACATAAGGGGGAATATGATCACCATGTATAAATACATAAGGGGGGATATGATCACCATGTATAAATACATAAGGGGGGATATGATCATCATTTATAAATACATAAGGGGGGATATGATCTCCATTCATAAATACATAAGGGGGGGGATATGATCACCATGTATAAATACACAAGGGGGGATATGATCTCCATTTATAAATACATAAGGGGGGGGGATATGATCTTCATTTATAAATACATAAGGGGGGGATATTGTCACCATGCATAAATACATAAGAGGGGATAAGATCTCCATGTATAAATACATAAGGGGGGGTATGATCTCCATGTATAAATACATAAGGGGGGGTATGATCTCCATGTATAAATACATAAGGGGGGATATGATCACCATGTATAAATACATAAGGGGGGATATGATCACCATGTATAAATACACAAGGGGGGATATGCTCTCCATGTATAAATACATAAGGGGGGATATGATCACCATGTATAAATACATAAGGGGGGATATGATCACCATGTATAAATACATAAGGGGGGATATGCTCTCCATGTATAAATATACAAGGGGGGATATGATCACCATGTATAAATACATAAGGGGGGGATATGATCACCATGTATAAATACATAAGGGGGGATATGATCACCATGTATAAATACATAAGGGGGGATATGATCACCATGTATAAATACATTGTTGGTCTATACAGTGAACTTGGTTTAGAGGTATTCACTTTCAGGTCATTAAAGAGGACAAGGGGGAATTCTTTGAGTATGGAGGAAAATTGATTTAACCTTCACATACAGAAAGGCTTCTTTACAGTAAGAGCTGTGAAGATGTGAAATAGACTCAGGAGTTACCGTATTTCTGGACAGCTCAGTGAGGTGCTTTAAAAAGTTGCAGGATGCTCCTAAATCACAAACTATCACTGCATATTAACATTTATAGATAACAAAATCAGAGATTGTTGATCCGGGGACGATCCAGTTGCCTCCCGGGGGATCAGAAATTAATTTTCTTTCCCCTTCTGGAGCAAATTGCTTCATATGGGTTTTTTTTTTTTTTTTTGCTTTACTCTGGATTAACTGTATGTATATGATTCTATATATGGAGGTTTTCAGTTTATCTATGTATTATTTTTTTCTATTGGTTGAAATAGATGGACTTGTGTCTTTTTTTCATCTCCGTGGATTGACAATCCAAGTCAAAGTTACACATAATTTATTTTGTTAAAATTTATTTTGTTAAATGTATATTTCAAGTATTTTTAACCTGCTTTTTTATATTTTTAGGCATGGGGATGACCTGATTGTTACTCCATTTGCCCAGGTATGTACCCACGTGTAACCTTAAGACTTCTCTGTACATTTGATGCATGGAAGTATTTTGTTAAAGCGGTTCTTAAGGCAGAAGGTTTTTTTTTTTATCTTAATGCATTCTATCCATTAAGATAAAAAACCTTCTTTGTGCAGCAGCCCCCCCCCCCCTCCCCAATACTTACCTGAGCCCCATCTCAATCCAGCGATGTTGCACGAGGGACTCTGCTGTCCGGAACTCTACCTCCTGATTGGCTGAGACACACTGCAGGAGCCATTTATTCAAACTCAGTGAGCCAATGAGAAGAGCAGGGGGGCAGGGCAGAGCTGTGGCTCTGTGTCTAAATGTACACCCGAAGCAGCGGCTGCCCCCATAGCTGCTTGCTGTTGGGGCACTCTGCAGGAGGGAGAAGCCAGGAGTGTCTACGAGGGACCTGAAAAGAGGAGGATGTGCAAAACAACTGCACAGAGCAGATAAGTATAACATGTTTGTTATTTTCAAGCAAAAAAAGCAAGGCTTTATTATCACTTTAGGTTTTTGTCTTCAATAAGTTATCATGGTTTAAGCCCCTGGTGCACAATTTGTGGCCCTTAGGTATATGATGTGTGGCCCTCTGACCTCAGCAATTTATAGCAGAAACATTGATTAGGACAGTGATGGTGAACCTTTGCATCCCAGATGTTTTGGAACTCCATTTCCCATGATGCTCACCTACACTGCAGAGTGCATGAACATCATGGGAAATGTAGTTCCAAAACATCTGGGATGCCAAGGTTTGCCATCACTGGATTAGGATAATAGCATTGATCATTACCAACCTCATGTAACATCTTCTCAGTTCCAAATTGTCTCCTGCAGCCAGTGGTGGCTGGTGCTCAAAATTTTGGGGGGGGGGGGGGGTGCGCAAACAGAAAAATGAGTGACCAGCGTGCCCCCAATCAATGCAGAGTGCCACAGCGTGCCCCCAATCAATGCAGGGTGCCACAGCGTGCCCCCAATCAATGCAGAGTGCCACAGTGTGCCCCCCAATCAATGCAGAGCGCCACACCGTGCCCCCCCAATCAATGCAGAGTGCCACAGCGTGCCCCCTAATCAATGCAGAGCCCCACCGCGTGCCCCCAATCAATGCAGAGCGCCACAGCATGCCCCCCCAATCAACGCAGAGTGCCACAGCATTGTCCCCAATCATTGCAGAGTGCCACAGCATTGTTGACCAAATTGTCTCCTGCAGCCAGTGGTGGCTGGTGCTCAAAATTGTTTTGGGGGGGGGGCGCAAACAGAAAAATGAGTGACCAGCGTGCCCCCAATCAATGCAGAGTGCCACAGCGTGCCCCCAATCAATGCAGGGTGCCACAGCGTGCCCCCAATCAATGCAGAGTGCCACAGTGTGCCCCCCAATCAATGCAGAGCACCACACCGTGCCCCCCCAATCAATGCAGAGTGCCACAGCGTGCCCCCTAATCAATGCAGAGCCCCACCGCGTGCCCCCAATCAATGCAGAGCGCCACAGCATGCCCCCCCAATCAACGCAGAGTGCCACAGCATTGTCCCCAATCATTGCAGAGTGCCACAGCATTGTTGACCAAATTGTCTCCTGCAGCCAGTGGTGGCTGGTGCTCAAAATTTTTTTGGGGGGGGGGCGCAAACAGAAAAATGAGTGACCAGCGTGCCCCCAATCAATGCAGAGTGCCACAGCGTGCCCCCAATCAATGCAGGGTGCCACAGCGTGCCCCCAATCAATGCAGAGTGCCACAGTGTGCCCCCCAATCAATGCAGAGCGCCACACCGTGCCCCCCCAATCATTGCAGAGTGCCACAGCGTGCCCCCTAATCAATGCAGAGCCCCACCGCGTGCCCCCAATCAATGCAGAGCGCCACAGCATGCCCCCCCAATCAACGCAGAGTGCCACAGCATTGTCCCCAATCATTGCAGAGTGCCACAGCATTGTTGACCAAATTGTCTCCTGCAGCCAGTGGTGGCTGGTGCTCAAAATTTTTTTGGGGGGGGGCGCAAACAGAAAAATGAGTGACCAGCGTGCCCCCAATCAATGCAGAGTGCCACAGCGTGCCCCCAATCAATGCAGGGTGCCACAGCGTGCCCCCAATCAATGCAGAGTGCCACAGCGTGCCCCCCAATCAATGCAGAGCGCCACAGCGTGCCCCCCAATCAATGCAGAGCCCCACCGCGTGCCCTCAATCAATGCAGAGTGCCACAGCGTGCCCCCAATCAACGCAGAGCGCCACAGCATTGTCCCCAATCATTGCAGAGTGCCACAGCATTGTCCCCAATCATTGCAGAGCACCACAGCATTGTCCCCAATCATTGCGGAGCACCACAGCATTGTCCCCAATCATTGCAGAGCGCTACAGTATTGTCCCCAATCATTGCAGAGCGCCACAGCATTGTCCCCAATCAATGCAGAGTGCCACAGCATTGTCCCCAATAATTGCAGAGCGCCACAGCATTGTCCCCAATCAATACAGAGCGCCACAGCATTGTCCCAATAATTGCAGAGCGCCACAGCATTGTCCCCAATCATTGCAGAGCGCCACAGCATTGTCCCCAATCAATGCAGAGCGCCACAGCATTGTCCCCAATCATTGCAGAGTGCCACAGTATTGTCCCCAATCAATGCAGAGTGCCACAGTATTGTCCCCAATCAATGCAGAGCGCCACAGCATTGTCCCCAATCAATACAGAGCGCCACAGCATTGTCCCCAATAATTGCAGAGCGCCACAGCATTGTCCCCAATCATTGCAGAGCGCCACAGCATTGTCCCCAATAATTGCAGAGCGTCACAGCATTGTCCCCAATCATTGCAGAGCGCCACAGCGTGCCTCCCTCAATGCAGTGTGGGCTCCCCCCCCCCCCCCCAGACCAATGCACTTACCTGGCGGCGGCTTCTCTTCAGTCCCGGCGGCGGCGGAAGTGGCTTTTCCCCCGGCGCATCTCCACGAGTACTTCCGGTCCCGCCTCCTCCTCGGCCAATGGCAAGGGGTTTGTCTTGCGGCCAATCAGCAAGCGCGTATCAGACGCGCTTCCTGATTGGCCAGGAGGAGTATTGGTGTGGCAATAGCGAATTTCCATTCGCTATTGTCACACAATGGGTGGAGTCGGGACGCACTGCTCTGCGCCCCGGCTCCACCCTTTGCATCGCCCTGTTAGAGCCTCTGGCTCTAATCAGGTGATGTAAAAAAAAAATTCCCATTAAGCTCCATGCGTCCAGCGCACCTGCATGCAGATTAGGGGGCCGGACGCATGGATGGGGGGGGGGGGCGCCGCCCCTGTGCCCCCTATACACCGGCCGCCACTGCCTACAGCATATCCCTAGTTGACAATGTGTCCTGTCCTCACTCTCTGACCCTCATTTCCTCCATTACATCTGCAGTCTCTGATAGCCCTCTCCAGCATTACATATATTGAACATTATGTGATGTCAGGAGCCGCATACTAAGCTGTATAATGACCCTGTATCCATTCTCCAGGTGCTGGCCAGTCTGCGCAGTGTAAGGAATAATTTCACATTACTAACCAACGTCCATGGAGCACCAAACAAGTAAGTGTCTACACAACGCCATTTTTTTTTATTTAGGCAAAGTATATTCCAAATAATACATTGCATAATGTTGTCTGTTCTGGAGGGCTCATTTACAAAAGATTAATATGTTCAGAGACAGGCAACAAAAATGGAGAAAGAGAGGGAGGGATAAAACATATTGGAAGAGACTGCAGAAAGGTAATATGTACAGTCTGGAGGAAAGAAGGTAAACGGGAGACATTATGGAAGTGATTACATTTCAGGAGGTTCATTATGAAGTGGAGATCAAGACATGACCTCAAGCTACTTTTAGAAAGAATTATTTTACCCAAGAGTAGTTGATGATTGGAAATGACTTGCAGCAGAGGTAGAGAGTCAGACAACTGTGTATTTTTTAAAAATAATTAATTAAAGCACCCCATTCCTTTGTGCTTGCGCGCCAAAGCACCCCATTCCTTTGTGCTTGCGCGCCAAAGCAAACGCATACGTAAACGGTGTTCAAACCACACGTGAGGTATCACCGCGATTGTTAGAGCGAGAGCAATAATTATAGCACAGGACCTCCTCTGTAACTCTAAACAGGTAACCATTAAAAAATTTTAAAGCGTCACCTATGGAGATTTTTAAGTACTGTAGTTAGTTGCCATTCAATGGGTGTGCGCAATTTTAAAGCGTGACATGTCGGCTATCTTTTTAGTCAGCATAACATCATCTTTCACATTATACAAAAAAACTGGGCTAAGTTTACTGTTTCGTTTTTTTTTTAATTCATTGAAGTGTATTTTTTTCCAAGAAATTGCGTTTGAAAGACCGTTGCACAAATACAGTGAGACATAAAATCCCCCACAGTTATTGCCTTTTCTTTCACTTGACCCTCCTTTCTAGATTGTAAGCTCCAACGAGCACGGCCCTCTAATTCCTCCTGTTTTGAATTGTATTGTAACTGTATTGTCTTCCCTCACATTAAAAAGCACTGCGCAAACTGTTGGCGCTATATAAATCCTGTATAATAATAATAATATTGCAATGACCGCCACTTTATTCTCTAGGGTCTCTGCCATAAAAAAAATAGGCAACAAATGTCAGAAGCAGGTCTGGTCTTGAAGTGGTTAAACGGCTCTGGCAGTAAAAGAATTAAACATGTATATTAAAAAAGAATAGCGCACACATGCAAAAGAAATGACTATCAAATATGGAGACAATCCATAAATAAAAATGGGGGTTTGGTCCCACCATATGGCCATATCGTGCTCAAGCCCACCACTACGTCAAAGTACCCCATTATCAGTGGCTCCTACACTATCCATAAAAAAAGGGGTGAATCCAGCCTCTCTTACCCTTGGAGACAACACTCCTTGCTGGGAGAGATGTGCTAATGCACTACAAGGGACTCCTCCTATATCTACTTGATAGTGGACACTGATAGAGTACAGATGTGTGTGTGTTTGCTTGTTTAAAGAATTAAACATGCTTGTGGCCAATATAGATGTATACTCAGTTTTTTTTTTTTAAGTTTTATGTACAGTTACACATTCCTGCGTGCCTGGCAGAAATGTTAATCCATCAAAATGGCTATTACCTTTTAAAAGGTGTAATAATCAACTATGTCCACTAGATGGCGAAGTCCAGCAATTCTTACCAACAATGCTTACAGTGTACCTAAACCAAAAAAACAAATATGAAATAAATATATTGCAGCTTAGCTTACCAGTCCTTTTCTGATTGCATTCATTATTTATTCAGGCTTTTTTACCTTTATTTACACCTGGGGATTCTTGGCCCAAATAGACTATTTAAAGTGATAGCAAAGCTGACCTCTAGTCAGAAAAACGTTAGGGACCATTTTGACCTAAACCATTGCTGGTGGCGTATTAAACCCTATGCTGGCGTAACATTTACAGCATCTTGGGGATTCCATTCGATTCAAGGTTCTCCTCAACTGTCTCCTAATAATATCAAAAAAGCGATTGGGAAGTCAAGATGTAATCGAGGGACACTTTTATTACAACCATGTGTGGGAGTTTGAAAAAAATTTACTTCTACTTGAGAAACCTGTGCTGAAGCCAATAGAAATTCAACCCATTGACTCCCACCAACAGGTTGACCTTTTCCATTATGTTATACAATATTTGTAAAACCCAACTGCCTCTGTTAAGATAGACTAAGCTTTGTAATAGTAGACAACACTGCCACTAGATGGCGACATTTCCATTCAAATCTTTTGCAATCTTTTATGCTGTTTGAATTCTGTGATATTTGGCTCAGTGTACAAAGCTAACAAATCAGGATAAGTGTCGGTTCACACTAAGGCGATCCGACTTCGGGGGCGACCTGTGAAGTCACGTGCACCGAGACTTCGGCGCAACTTGCACGGACTTCACATAATGGAAGTCAATGCAAGTCGCTCCGATGTCGCCCTGAAGTAGTACAGGAACTATTTTCTAAGTCGGAGCGACTTGAGTCGGTCCTATTACAACGGTTCCCGTAGCACAGAATGGACCGCGATTTTTTAGGCTGACAGGTCGCCTGACAAGTCGCGGTAGTGTGAACCGGGACTAAAGGGTTTGTGTTAATTCAGCATTAAAAAAACTAAAATAAAACTAAAAGGTTTATATACAAACATTAAAGTAAGGAAAAGGAATTAAATAGTTAATGAAAAAAATATTTGGGTTAACTAAAATTTTAATTGCAAATTTTACAAAAAACAAATGTAGAGCAAGGCCCCTTTCATACAGGCGGACCGTTCAGATCGGCCTGTCCGTTTTTTTGGCGGATCTGAACCGTCCTCCTATGCATTCCTATGGGGCATCGGATGTCAGTGGAGACATGTCCGCTGACATCCAATCCGATCTGTCAAATCTGGACAGATGGAAACCCTATTTTCCATCCGTCCAGCAGATCGGATCAGATGAGAACAGACAGATGGTCCGTTCCCACCCGATTCCCCCATAGAGATGTATGGGGCTCTGACAGCTGTGTCTCCACACACAGCACGGAGAACAGCTGTCATCCTCCTGCTCAGCGGGGGATCGGCGGATCGATCCCCCGCTGAGAAAAAACGGAGTCCGTCCGACGGACTCCATGTGTGAAAGGGGCCTAACTAAAAAAACTTTTCTGTGACTTGTCTAGGTGCAAGAATGACATTTCTGGTAAAAAGATTTTTCTTTTTCCATTTGACAAACAAATTCAATAATAAAATGTTTAGTTAATGTGTTTTATTTTCACATTTCTATCTGAGTATTCCAGTATTTCAGTATCCCTGATTTTAGTACAATAAATTGTTTGAAATAGAGAGCACTATGGTTTCTCTTTTCTCTATTTTCTGGTAATACACAATTGATGGATATCTGCAGAGGAGTCTATTTGGGTCCAGGTACATCCAGAGGAAGACTATATATAAATCCTGTATAATAATAATAATAATCCCAGTGAGATCCAGTGGGACATAGTTACAGGCAATTGAGGCTCTGTAGTGGGACCATTGCTTGGAGGTGACCCGGCATTCCAGCCACAGGTGGTCACTGAAGTCACTGGATTATAGAACTGTAGAACACAATTGATTTTTGCACAGCGGTGGATTTTTTATATATTTATTGGGACTACGCACATTGATTGCGCTACACTTGATGTGATATTTTTAGTATTGATTACAGGTGGACAAGTGCTGGCAGCAATCAGGAATATCTATAGAATTTTGCATGTATATATTGTTTTGCTCTGAGTTTTTGATCTTTGTGAGCAGTTGTGATTAGCTGTGTGTACTGAGTTGATCATGCAGTTAGTTGGTATTAACTTGTAATAATTTTGAACACTGATTTTCTACACGAAGTTTTATTTATTTTTGCGCTGATTATACATATTGGATATAATTAGGATACAATAAAGGTTAATAAGGGGCTAAAATGTTGTTTTAGTTCCGGTTCCCATATACAGTATGCTTTGCAAATCACATGCAATGTCTGACATCGCTATAATGTGAACTGACACTTATGCCTCGTACACACGCAACGATTGTTGGCCGTGAATTTTCGGCCAACGTCCGATGGGCCGATTTTCGGCTTGTTAATATGATGCTTCCGACAACCGACTCCGACTTTTCGGCCGAACAAAATCTGGTATGCAGGCTATAAAATTTTGGTTGGCCGTCAACAGAACGGCCGATTGTTCCTCAAGGCCCGTACACACGTACTGATCGTCGGCATACAAACGTCGAAAGATCTGCCGATTGTACTCTTGTTAGTATGGTGCCTCCGACAGCTGTCTGCGCACATTCTGCGGACAAGAGTCTGTCTTGCAAGCATTAAAATTTTTGTATGCCGACACCAGAACGGACGATTGTTCGCCTGTCAGTACAGAATTCGGCAGACAAAAATGTGATGAGCAAGACTGGGCATGCTCAGAGAAGAAAAAACACACGGAAAGTTAACCAGAACATGACATCACTTCTGAAGTAGAATTTTGTTGGCCAAGAAAATTCGTGTGCAGTCTAGAGCACATTTCAACCAACAAAACAACACTGGACAAAAGACGGCCGATCGGTCGGCCGATAATCGTTGCGTGTGTACGAGGCATTAAGTCCCGGTTCACATATGTGCGATGACTGACATCGCATGTGATTCGGAGCGCACTGCTCTGCAAATCCCATAGCGAATGTAGCCAAACAGATTGTATGGCTGAATTTGCATCACATTCGGGCACAACTCGCACAGGACCCTTTTTTGGGTCCGCACCAGAATTGGATCGAATGGATGTTCACATCTATGCGATCCGATTCATGTCCAGACTGACAGTTCCCACTGCGATATGTGAACTGATCTGGGGGTGTCGTTAACTTTTTATTGACACCCCCAGTGATTCACATATGGCAGCATGAACTTGAACTGCCTGCGAGTTGAATGCGACGCGGGAACCCTCAGTGGATTCACAGGGTTACCGCATCGCACAAGTGTGACCCGACACTTAAACATTCATTTTTTGTTGTTGTTTTTATTTTCACCTAAAAGCAATTGATTATTGAAAGCTACACTAGTAGGTTTCATGTACAGTAAAACCTTGGATTGGGAGCATAATTCGTTCCGGAAGCATGCTTGTAATCCAAAGCACTCTTATATCAAAGCAAGTTTCCCCATAAGAAATAATGGAAACTCAGATGATTCGTTCCACAACCATTTATTCATAAATCCTTCAATTTATAGTCCATATAAAAAGATTATAGCAATGTGATTGGTTGTGTAACCATAAAATGTCCATCCACAAATAGCCGCTTCCACAAGGGGATTGGAAGCAAAATCCAGCAGGAGCTACAGAGTATCAAAAGAGAAGAGAGGCGCCTCTAAGTGTAGCAAAATGGTTCCATTTAATGAAGGTACAACATTTAGCAACTCACATGGTTGATGAATAAAATAGGCACATCTAAGGATGCAGGCATCCGGGGTAAAGCTGTCCACATAGACCATCTTCTGAACCACCGGCTGCTAGTCTGTAATCCTGACCGGGAAGACCACCCTGGAGTAAAGCGATCTGATAGCGAGGGGCAGCATGGAAGGGATGACGTAGATGGTGGTGCAGAAGATGGTCTATGTGGACAGCTTTACCCCGGATGCCTGCATCCTTAGATGTGCCTATTTTATTCATCAACCATGTGAGTTGCTAAATGTTGTACCTTCATTAAATGTAACCATATTGCTACACTTAGAAGCGCCTCTCTTCTTCTTTTATACTCAGCTGTGACTTGAGGCTACTTGTATATCAAGATATTGCTTGTATATCAAGTCAAAATTTATTTGAAAATTTTGCTTGTCTTGCAAAGCGCTCTTAAACCAAGTTACTCTCAAACCAAGGTTTTACTGTATAAATAATTGCAGAGCCGGGCTGAGCTGTCATACGTACAATTCACTGATGTGAGTGATGGTGCTGGACCGATGCAAGTGAAAATGCTTCTGATTGATGTAAATCCAAAGAAGCATATCCATGATGACAGTATAGTATAGGACCTCTTCTGGTCCTAGGCTACCACCTCTCTGATAGCATCAAGAGGGGGCGCTCATCAGACTGTAAATTCTTGGATATGTACTGAGGAGCGCGTGATACAAAAGGTCATCTCACTTGAAGAACCTTATGAAACATTTAAAATGTGAGAGCATCAAATCTAGCCAACATGTTTCAGGGGGAAGAAAACTTCATCAGGGCTAATGTCCAAAAATCAGAAGATAAAAAGTAAAACATGCTGTAATTATCTCATGTAAACAATGTAGTAATGTAAGTGAATAAAATCTATAGAGCAATAAAGTATCCATAAAACATCCATGTCAATAAAATGGTGGTCAACCCCAAAAAATCTAACAATCAAGATGATTCTATAATTGTATAAAAAATATTTATAAAACATAATAAAAAAAAGTGTGTGTGTATACAGTATATATATATATATATATATAATCTAAAAACACAAATAAAATAAAGAAATAACGTATATTATTGTGACCACTATGTTATTGATATGGATTAGGTTTGGACCGATACTGTTTCCTTTTTATCGGCGAGTATAAGTACCGTTACTTTTCGTCAAGTACTCGCCGATACTGAGTACCGATACTTTGCAGTGCAGATTGCATCAATACAAATGAATCGGGCACAAATCGCACTGCAAAGAACTGCATGCAATTTGAACAGGAATGAGGTGCGATCCCTGTCCGAATAGCATGCGATTTCCCCCACTGCTCCTGTGTGTGTATATAAAAAGGGAAAAGTGCCATCTAGTGGGCAGTTTAACCACTTTACCGCTAAGTACTTGAATAGTACTGCGGCAAAGTGGCTCGTTCCCGTCTGACGACGTAGACCTACGTCGCCAGACTCCTCCCCTGTAGGCGGCGCTCGCGCGCCGCCGGAGGCACGCTCCCGCTGTTTTCATTCACAGCGGGAGTCGGGCCAGGGGAGGAGCAGCGGCGATCGCCGCTGCTCTGCCCCGATCGTCGGGGATCTAGTGTGGAGATCCGCCGCCTGTGTAAACACAAGCGGGCGGATCTCCATAGTGACAGGGAGTGACAGATCGGAGTGTTCAGCATAGCTGGACATCCGATCTGTCCCTGTCTCACACAGTCACCCCCCCCCCCCCACACACGTTATTAAGCACCAGGCATACATTAACCCCTCCCTCTCCAATAAAATTAACCCCTTCCCTGCCAGTGTCATTTTTACAGTAACAGTGCATATATATAGCACTGATTACTGCAGTAATGTCACTGGTACCCCCAAAAGTGTCAAAAATGTCAGTCAAGGGTCCGATCTGTCCGCCGCAATGTCGCAGTCCCGCAAAAAAAAATCGCAGATCGCCGCCATTACTCGTTAAAAAAAAAACACCAAAAATGACAGAAATATTTCCCTTTGTTAGTAAACGCAATAACTTTTGCGCAAACCAATCAAAATACGCTTATTGTGATTTTTTTTACCAAACATAGGTAGCAGAAAACAAATTGGCCAAAAATTTAAAAAAAAAATTGGTTTTTACATCTTTTTTGGGGGGAATTTCATATAAAAAAATGTTAAAAATATTGTTATTTTTTCAAAATAAACGCTCTTTTTTTGTTTATAGCGCAAAAAGTAAAAATCGCACAGGTGATCAAATACCACCAAAAGAAAGCTCTGTTTGTGGGAAAAAAAGGACGTCAATTTCGTTTGGGTACGGCGTCGCACGACCGCGCAATTGTCAGTTAAAGTCGCACAGCGCCGAATCGCAAAAAGTGGCCCAGACGTAAGACAGCAAAATGCTCTAGTGGTAAAGTGGTTAATAAACATGTTAGAACTCATATTAAAGAGGAAGTAAACCCTCCTTTGACACTTTTACCTATAGGTACTGTAAATATTTCCTAAACATGCACAGTTTAGGAGATATTTACCTTACATGCAGCCAGTGACGTCACTGGCGCATGCGCTCTGAAGGAACGGCCGCTGGTGCCGTTTCTTCAGAGACCCGTGCCGTGACCGTCGGCTCCCGCGCGCGTGCGCGGGAGTGACGTCACCGCGGCTCCGGCCAATCGCGATCCCGGAAGACGGGCGACTGGACATGTCGCCCATCATAGAGGTGAGCAAGAGGCACGGCGGGGGCTCGTTCTAAGGTAAGTATTTCATAATGAGCTAGTATGCGATGCATACTAGCTCATTATGTGTTTCTCTTTCAGCTTGTAAAAAAAAAAAAAATATATATATATATTTAACTGAGTTTACAACCTCTTTAATACATATTTGGTCAAATGTAAAATCTGCATAGGTGTCTCGGTCCTGCTGATGATAGAAAATCACGGCTGCTGGAGGTGCTCACAGGACTGGAGGAGAAGTCCCAAGACCCCCTGGGTATACGGCGAAAGTGATATCCACTTGGGGGGGGGGGGATTGCCTATACATCTCCAGCCCTGTGAGCACTTCTAGCAGGTGTGATTTTTTTATCATCCCTGGGACCGGGACACCTATGCAGATTTTGCATTTGAACCGTACTTAATATGATTTCTAACATTTTTAATAAACTGCCCACTAGATGGCGCTTTTCCCTTTTTATACACACACACAGAAGCGGTGGGGAAAATCGCATGCGATTCGAACAGGAATCACACCACATTCCTGTTTAAATCGCATTCAATTCTTCGCAGTGCGATTTGCACCCATTCATTTTGTATTGGCGAAAATTACCCCGCAAAGTATTGGCTTCGGCATTTTCACAAGTTCGAGTATCGGTATCTGAGCCTCCCTAATATCGATGTTTTTAGGATATCTAATTGCTCTATAGACTTTTTTCACTTACACTTATTACATAATTACAGTATGTTTTACATTTTATCTTTTTTGAAGAAGAAGAAGAAGAGGGAGGCCTTTCCCCTGAAATACATTGGCTGCATTCCATGCTTTTAATCATTAAATGTTTCAAAAAGTCCTTTAACCACTTAAAGCGGAGTTCCGGCCTCAAAATCGATTTTGGGCCATCCGCTTGCTGAGTGTCACCTGAAAAAGAAATGGATGCTCCCGATTTTTTTTTTTTTTTTCACTTACCTTGTTTTTGAAGAAAATATACTCACCTTCCTTCCATTTCCTCCCTCTGCGGCCGCGGCCCGCACCGTCTCTTCCGGCTTGTGATGACTCCTGGGAGCTGAACGTCATCACTCCCAGGAGTCAATGCGTCTGCACCGGCCCCACTCGTCACTTCTGGTGCAGGCGCGGCATTCCCTGCTAAACAGCTTCTGGGCATGCCGGGCCGGTGCAGGGCATTATGGGACTCCGCCGTCACCGAAGAGGAGGCAGAAGAGGACGCGCTGGCTTCAGCTGCCCACACCTGAGATGGCAGCGCGGGAGAAGAAATTTTAAAGGTAAGTATTTTTTCTAAAAGGTAAGTGCGACCTGGGACAGTACAGAGGCTATCCATTGTGGAATGTACTAGCCCTGACTGAACCGGGGGTATTTTTATCTAAAATTCACCCCCGAGGCCGGAACTCCGCTTTAAGGACCGGGCCTATTTCTGACACTTGTTGTTTACAAGTTAACCACTTGCCTACTGTGCACTTAAACACCCTTCCCATCCAGGCCAATTTTCAGCTTTCAGTGCTGTCACACTTTGACTGACAATTGCGCGGTCATGCTACACTGTACCCATATGAAATTTTTATCATTTTTTTCACACAGATAGAGCTTTCTTTTGGTGGTATTTAATCATCTCTGGGTTTTTTATTTTTTACAAAAAAAAAGAATAAAGACAGAAAATTTTGAAAAAAAAAAAAAGTTTTTCTAATTTTCTGCGAGTAAATTTTGAAAATAAATTTTTCTCCTTCACTGATGTGCGCTGATGAGGCGGCACTGATGGGCACTGATAGGCTGCACTGATGGGCACTGATGAGGTGGCACTTATGGGCACTGATGAGGTGCCACTTATGGGCACTGATGAGGTGGCACTTATGGGCACTGATGAGGAGGTACTAATATGCCGCACTGATAAGCACTGATAGGCGGCATTGATAGGCGGCACTGATAGGTGGCACTGATAGGCGGCACTGATGAGCACTGATAGGCGGCACTGTTGGGCACTGAGAGGTGGCACTGAGAGGTGGCACTGCTGGGCACTGAGAGGCAGCACTGACGGGCAGCACTGATGGGCACTGATAGGCGGCACTGATGGGCACTGGCGGATGGCACCGATGGACACTGACGGGTGGCACTGATGAGCACTAATGGGCGGCACTGATGAGCACTGATGGGCAGCACCATCAGTGCCCACACTCAGTGCCCATAGTGCTGCCAGTCAGTGCTCTTCAGTGCCTAGATGAGCAGGCACTGATGGGCACTGACTGGCAGCACTATGGGCACTGATTGTGGGCATTGATGGGGGGCAATGAGGCGGGCACTGTGGGCACTGATGGGGGGGCAATGTGTGTATTACCTTTAGTAATCAGGGCACTGGTGATCAGTGCCCTGATTACATTCCTGTGTGTCCCCGGCGGCTGATGGCTCCCCCCTCCTTCCTCACACTGCAGGCTCTGTGTGAGGAAGGAGCGCCGGCGATGAGAGATGATCTCATATGTTTACATATGAGATCATCTCTCATTGGACGGCTTGATCACGTGGTGAATGGCCGCTGTGATTGGCCATTCACCACCATCTGTGATCGGCTGTGTCCAAGGGACACGGCCGACACAGATTCTCCCCAATGCGCGTTCGCGGGAGCGCGCAGGGAGAGTCTTTCTCGGAGGCCGTTTAAAAACCGCCTCCCGAAAATTCAAGTCCGCGCTGCAGCCGTATATAGGCTGTAGCGCGGATGTCAGGTAGTTAAAATCAGTATTTCTTGCTAGAAAATTACTTAGAACCCCCAAACATTATATACTTTATTTTAGCAGAGACCCTAGAGAATAAAATGGAGATTGTTTCAATACTTTATGTCACACCGTATTTACAACACAATTAAAAAAAAAAATACAGTTTTTTGAATTATTAAATAAGAAAACAGTAAAGTTAGCCCCATTTTATTTCTATAATGTGAAAGAAAATGTTATGCTGAGTAAATTGATACCTAACATGTCACGCTTCAAAATTGCGCACGCTCGTTGAATGGCGACAAACTTTGGTTCTTAAAAATCTCCATGGGCAACGCTTTACAGATTTCTACAGGTTACAAGTTTAGACTCTAAGGCTAGAACTATTGCTCTTGCTCCAATGATCACGGCGATACCTCACCTTTATGGTTTGAACAACATTTACATATGTGGGCGCAACTTACATATGCGTTCACTTCTGCGCGCAAGCTCGGAGGGATGGGGCGTTTTAAATGTTTTTTTTTTTTCTTTTTTCTTTTACTTATTTTTTTTTTCACTGTACCTTTAAAAAAAAAAATGTTTTTGCTCACTTTTATTCCTTATAAATGTCATGTAAAAAGTAATAGAAATAAGCAGGACAGGTCCTCTTTAATGTGAGATCTGGGAACAAAAAAACTCAGATCTCACATCTACACTAAAAAAAAAAAAGTCTTTTGTTTTCTCCAAGAAAAAAATGGGCCCCTTAAGGCCATTAGGAGGAAGTGACGTGTGACGTCGCTCCGGTCCTCCAAGGCCATAGAGTTAAGTGGGGGCCATCTTGCCCTCACTCGACTTCCTGCCTAGGACTCCATTGGACCGGATCGTTTTCCCCGCTACCGACAGCTCTGGTAAGCGGGGAAAATGACCAGGAAGCGGTGGGAGGGGGGGTCACCTCTCCCGCCGCCCATAAAAGTGATTTAGCGTTGAATCCGCCACTGGAACCATTTTTATGTTGAGGAGGACCGCTCGCCAGTTAAAAAAATACCGTGGTTATGGCAGCTATCTGCTGCCATATCCCCGGTATTTAACGTCAAAGTAGCGACGTAAATACAGCAGAACTTACACAGGGAAAGCTGAGATCTATGTAACCAGCAGGGATGTGCTACCAGTTGACAGCTCAGTCCTGCACAATGCAGAAGATGGTCCTGCAATGTAGAAGAAGCCCTTGTCCCAGCTGCATCCCCAACAGCACAACACCCAAGGCCTCTTCTGCCTCTGCCTTGATCTGACCTCTAGTCTAATGTGAGGTTCACTTAGGCATTAATACAAGGATAATGATCTTAAATTTAATCCCCTGAATTGTCAAATCCTATTGGACTCTGCCAAGGTCAGACCGAGAGGCACCTGCCTTGGGTGCTGCTCTGAAGGGGAGCACAGCTAGGACAGGAGCCTCTCCTACCT
This sequence comes from Pelophylax lessonae, assembly GCF_965119305.1. Taxonomy (NCBI): domain Eukaryota; kingdom Metazoa; phylum Chordata; class Amphibia; order Anura; family Ranidae; genus Pelophylax; species Pelophylax lessonae. The sequence goes on along the minus strand of NC_138775.1, from coordinate 275,833,248 downwards.
TTGCATCATCCAGCTGTGTCCTGCCAAACCGACAGCTCAGTCCTGCCGATTACACTGGAAGAGTGGGGCTCTCCCTGTGTAACAAGAGTCACTCCGCTCTTTGTGACAGCAAATAGAGCAAAGCTTGGCTCTCTCAGAGGTGTGATGACACATGGAGAGCTTCCCTGCTCTCCCTATGTAATCTGTAGGACTGAGCTACCAGTCTGACAGCTCGGGTCCTGCTCTGCGTCCATTTGTAAATTAAAAAAACGTTTTTAAAATTACATTTTAGCTCCTTATTAACTCTTAGGTTACCCTTAAGGTGGGTACACACTATAAGGGCTCTTTCACACGGTCCGCCTCCGTAGGCGGATCCGTGCTGCTCAGCAGGGGATCGTAAACACAGATCCCCCGCTGAGCAGGAAGGTGACATCTCCTTCTCCGCTCTGTGTGCGGAGAGGGAGATGTCAGAGCCCCATGCATCTCTATGGGGGAATCGGATGAGAGCGGACCGCCTGTCCGCTCTCATCCGATCCCTGGACGGATGGAAAATAGGGTTTCCATCCATCCAGATTTCACGGACAGGATCGGATGCGGATAACAGCGGGTATCAGCAGACATGTCTCCGCTGACATCCCCTGCCCCATAGGGATGCATGGGGGATCCGATCAGATCCGCCTAAAAAACTGACAGGCTGGTCTGATCGGATTCGCTCGTGTGAAAGGGGCCTTAGACAACCGGACGAATGATCGTCTGGTTTTCTTCGATTTTTCACAGCAAGTCGAAACTAAGGATGGAAATAAAATACTGGGTGAACCCTCTGCACACTGCTATACCCTTTCAAGCAAACTTTGCAATACAAAAGAGGGATATTTAGTTCACATTGTAATACATCAGTGGTGGGGAACCTACGTCCCGGGGGCCGTATGCGGCCCTCAAAGTCATTTGGTCCGGCCCCCCATGCAGCTGAGTCTGTGTCTCTCAGCTGATCTGTCAGAACGGGGCCAATGCTTCCTGTATAGTTCCGGCTCCATTCTGACAGTCTGAGTGAGTCACAGGCGGAGTGATATCAAATGCACTCCGCCTGTGACCAATACAGGAAACATTGCCTCTTCCTCTAGCGTGGCACCGCTGCTAGCCAGCATTTCCCGCCAGCAGCGCACAGAGCAGTACCAGCCAGAACCAGCAGTACCAGCCAGAGCCAGCAGTACTCACAGCAGTACCAGCCAGAGCCAGCAGTACTCACGTCACTATAAGCCAGAGCCAACAGTACCCACAGCAGTATAAGCCAGAGCTAGCAGTACCCACAGCAGTACCAGCCACAGCCAGCAGTACCAACAGCAGAACCAGCAGTACCCACAGCAGTACCAGCCAGAGCCAGTAGTACCCACAGCAGTACCAGCCAGAGTCAGCAGTACCCACAACAGTACCAGCCAGCAGTACCCACAGCAATACAAGCCAGCAGTGCCCACAGCAGTACCAGCCAGCAGTACCCACAGCACAGTACCAGCCTGAGCCAGCAGTACCCAAGGCAGTACCTACATCACAGTACCAGCCTGAATCAGCAATACCAACAGCAGTACCAGCCTGGGCCAGCAGTACCAGCCAGCAGTACCAGCCAGCTGTACCCACCAGCAGTACCAGCCAGCTATACCCACCAGCAGTTCTTTTCAAAAATTACCACCACAAAGTCAACTGCGCTCCAGACTGATTGACGCAAACCTGGAAAACCAGTTGCGAGTAGCAACATCATCAATACCAGCTAACATCACACACCTCACCAAAGAGAAGCAGTTGCAGCCATCACATTAGGGTGAGTTAATTAAATTGTTGACCAAATATAACAGGCACATTTTTAAGTTTATAATTTTGGACGGCCCCCGAATGATTTTATAAATACCCAAATGGCCCTTGGCAGAAAAAAGGTTCCCCACCCCTGTAATACATGTTTAAGCTGATCAACTGCAACAAAGTAATCCCTCTCTGGTCAGTCCTACTCTGCTCTGCCACTGCAAATACTACTGTGGACACAATGCCTTCATGGAGCAACAGCTACTAGGTTTAGGTCCGGCCACTGACCTGCAATACAATAGAAACAAGATATACCTGTGCCAGATTCCAATAGCTTGTATATGCATATAATCTACCGGGCGCTAAAGGGGTGTGGCCACATATGAAAGATGGAAATAATGTCTGAACATTCCCGTACGACAAAGGCTTTTTTTGTTTATTGTTTCTGATCATGCCCAGTCTTTCATATTTTTCTCGTATGAAAAGAGTTCACGAATGAGAACAATTTTGGAGTTTGTCCCTTCAGAAATTTTCATTTGGAAAGTCTGAGTCGGATGTAGAAAGTTGTTTACTATACACTATACGAAAATCAAACGATCGTGCCTCTTACAGAATTTTTCTTCTGATTTTTTCATAGTGTGTACCCAGCTTTAGTAATTTTTATTTTTTGCTGACTTTTTTTTTATCTATATGTAAATTTAGAAATTTGAATTTGTTTGATGTTCATAGTGCCATCTTAAAAAAAAATCTGTGTATCAGAAACATGATTCTAGCACCTTTATAAAAGGTACAAATTGCATAATAAAGTTTGTAGTCAATTAATTATTTTAATATTTATTGATTATATGTACTTTGTTCACTTTAATTTATTTTTATTAACTTCTTTTTTCCTGAAGCTGGGGACATACATTATATTGTATTTTTAAAAGTATTGGAATGCCGGCCTTTACACGCACATGAACTTTAATTACATCCCAGTCTTAGCCCGTACGATTCAATATTGAGTTGGCCCACCCTTTGCAGCTATAACAGCTTCAACTCTTCTGGGAAGGCTGTCCACAAGGTTTAGGAGTGTGTCTATGGGAATGTTTGACTATTCTTCCAGAAGTGCATTAGTGGGGTCAGGCACTGATGTTGGGTAAGAAGGCCTGGCTCACAGTCTCCGCTCTAATTCTTTCCAAAGGTGTTCTATCGGATTGAGGTCAGGCCAGTCAATTTCCTCCACCCCAAATTCACTCATTCACGTATTTAAGGATCTTGCTTTGTGCACTGGTCCAAATAATTTGGTGGATGAGGGATTATGGTGTGGGGTTGTTTTCCAGGGGTTGGGCTTGGCCCCTTAGTTCCAGTGAAGGGAACTCTTAGACCCAGTTCACACTACTCCGACTTGGGACGCGACTTATGTGACCTCAAGTTTCTCCAAGTCGCTTGTCATTACAAATTCAATGTAAATGAATGAGAGCCGTCTTAATATGCATTACAGAAGTCGCCTCGACTTCAGAAAAGGTTCCAGTACTACTTCAAGGCGACCTCTATCTATCCGACTTGTGCACATAGACTTCAATGGGAGTCGCCTCTAAGTCGGATCCTTATCTATTTTCAAGCGACTGTGATCAGACTTTCCAGGAAGAAGAAAAAGATTACCCAGGCATTCCCCACAGACAAAGTCGATTATCATTTAAGTCTCTTCAAAGTCTCTTCAAAAGTCTCTTCAAAATCGCGCTAAAGTTGCTCCTTCATGGGGCGACTTTCTGGTCACGGTAGTGTGAACCGGCTCTTAAGGCGCCAGCATACCAAGACATTTTGGACAACAGTTTGGGGATGGCCCTTTCCTGCTCCAACATGACTGTGCACCAGTGCACAAAGCAAGGTACATCGATGAGCGAGTTTGGGGTGGAGGAACTTGAATGGCCTGCACAGAGTCCTGACCTCAACCAGATAGAACACCTTGGGGATGAATTTAGAGCAGAGACTGCGAGCCAGGCCTTCCCGTCCACATCAGTGCCTGACCTCACAAATGCACTTCTGGAAGAATGGTCAAACATTCCCATAGACACACTCCTAAACCTTGTGGACAGCCTTCCCAGAAGAGTTGAAGCTGTTATAGCTGCAAAGGATGGACCAACTCAATATTGAACCCTACGGACTAAGACTGGGATGCCATTCATGTGCGTGTAAAGGCAGGCGTCCCAATACTTTTGACAATATGGTGTACAATTCTGGTGACAATGAAGAGGGTACTTCCCACCACTTTGGAGCGACTTCTTTTTCTCCATTTATTTGTGTCGTTTTATCTCCCTGGAGTTCAGCGTTAACAAACCTAAAGGGAGAAGATAAGAGAAGTTCATTGTTAGGGTTTACGTACAATTTAAACCCCGTATAGATAAATGCAGTAGATTCCAGACCGCTGTGCCGTCACATCGCTGTACATCGCTGGTTTTGCTAGGACTTTTGTTCACTGTGGAACTTTCAGTGTCTGAGTTTATACAGAACGGACATGGTGTTCGGATTCGCTCCTCCTATGGTGACATAAATCCCCATTGGCTGCCACACCTCGGGTACAAGAGCAAAACAGCGCCTTATCTCTGGCCCGTATGATAATGCGTCCTTTTTGGTCTATCAGCGTGTGACATACAAGGAGCGCATGATAAGATGTACAGTTACGCTGTTGGCCGTGTTTGTTTTTGCTTGACAGATGCGTTATTCCAGATTCTTTTGAAGTTAATCTTTGTTTTGCATTCCTTACAGGCGATCACCTATGTCCAACCATCCCCAAATCAACAGAGTGAATATACAAGGTCAGTCATTGCAGCAGTTTCCTTTAACCCTGTGTGTGGGCGTTGTTGTATTTCACCTTTTTATGTGATGGATGTATAAAGCTGTATGCTGGTATTTAAAGGGAACTCAAGATTAAGAAAATATTAAATACAGTACAAGAGTTAAGTGTATTCTTGAATCTCGGTGTGCTTTGTGTATTTCTTCCAGATCTGTGCAGTAATCCAATGTAAAACTTCCTGTAATAAAGACAGCTCACTGCTGCTCTCTCTCCTTGTGCAGGGTGACTGGTCTGGTCTCCACCCCCTCCTTTAGTCTTCTGTAGGCAGCATGTAGTGGGTGGAGCCTGCTGGGCCCCTCCTACAGCACTATATAAGAGGGATATTTAGTTCACATACAGTACATTGCAATACATGTTTAAGCTTATCAACTGCAACAAAGTAATCCCTCTCTGGCCAGTCCTACTCTGCTCTGCCACTGCAAATACTACTGTGGACACAATGCCATCATGCAGCAACAGACACAAAATGGGGTAGAGCTACTAGGTTTAGGTCTGGCCACTGACCTGCAATACAATAGAAACAAGATATACCTGTGCCAGATCCCAATAGCTTGTACATGCATATAATCTACCGGGTGCTAAAGGGGTTTGACCACTCACTAGTAAGTTTCACAGCAAGTCGAAACTAAGGATGGAAAGAAAATACTGGGTGAACCCTCTGCACACTGCTATACCCTTTCAAGCAAACTTTGCAATACAAAAGAGGGATATTTAGTTCACATACAGTACATTGCAATACATGTTTAAGCTTATCGACTGCAACAAAGTAATCCCTCTCTGGCCAGTCCTACTCTGCTCTGCCACTGCAAATACTACTGTGGACACAATGCCTTCATGGAGCAACAGACACAAAATGGGGGAGAGCTACTAGGTTTAGGTCTGACCACTGACCTGGAATACAATAGAAACAAGATATACCTGTGCTCAGATTCCAATAGCTTGTACATGCATATAATCTACAAGGTGCTAAAGGGGTTTGACCACTCACTGCTGCTCTCTCTCCTTGTGCAGGATGACTGGTCTGGTCTCCACCCCCTCCTTTAGTCTTCTGTAGGCAGCATGTAGTGGGTGGAGCCTGCTGGCACCCTCCTACAGCACTATGTACAGCACAGTGAGGATTGGTTTGCAAAGGCATTAGGTGCACACAAAGAATGGAATTATATAATGTGGCCCTAGTAAGTTTCACAGCAAGTCGAAACTAAGGATGGAAATAAAATACTGGGTGAACCCTCTGCACACTGCTATACCCTTTCAAGCAAACTTTGCAATACAAAAGAGGGATATTTAGTTCACATACAATATATTGAAATACATGTTTAAGCTTATCGACTGCAACAAAGTAATCCCTCTCTGGCCAGTCCTACTCTGCCACTGCAAATACTACTGTGGACACAATGCCATCATGGAGCAGCAGACACAAAATAGGGGAGAGCTACTAGGTTTAGGTCTGGCCACTGACCTGGAATACAATAGAAACAAGATATACCTGTGCCAGATCCCAATAGCTTGTACATGCATATAATCTACCGGGTTCTAAAGGGGTTTGACCACTCACTGCTGCTCTCTCTCCTTGTGCAGGGTGACTGGTCTGGTCCTCACCCCCTCCTTTAGTCTTCTGTAGGCAGCATGTAGTGGGTGGAGCCTGCTGGGCCCCTCCTACAGCACTATGTACAGCACAGTGAGGATGGGTTTGCAAAGGCATTTGGTGCACACAAAGAATGAAATTATATAATGTGGGCCTAGTAAGTTATATACTGTATGTAAATGAAAGTTGTTGTGCCTGGAGTTCACTTTTAATATGCAGTGCTCCACCAGTGGAAAGATTTCTACATTTCATGAGTGTATTTTTTTTTTTATTATTATACAGGATTTATATAGTGCCAACAGTTTTGCGCCTAACAAAATGAAGGCAGACATTACAGTTACAATACAATTTGGTACAAAAGGAATCAGAGGGCCCTGCTCGTTACAATCTAAGAAAGAGGGTCATTTGATACGAGTAATAGGTGTGGGGGATGGGCTGATGGAGAAGGTGAAACAGTGTATTAGTTAGAAGCCGGATAGGCTTCTTTAAAGAGTAGGATTTTCAGGGATCGTCTAAAGATGGATAGATTAGGAGACAGTCTGTCAGTTTGGGGTAGAGAGTTCCAAAGGATGGGAGAAGCTCTAGAGAAATCCTGGAGGCGAGCATGGGAGGAGGTGACAAGGGAGCTAGAGAGCAGGAGGTCTTGGGAGGACCGAAGAGAGCGGCTTGGTTTGTATTTTGAGATCAGGTTAGTGATGTAGCTGGGGGCCGAGTTGTGGATGGCTTTGTAAACTATTGTTAGTATTTTTAATTATATTGGTTGGGTGAGTGGAAGCCAATGGAGGGATTGGCAGAGACGGGTGAGGGACACTGAACAGTTGGTAAGGTGGATGAGTCTTGCAGCAGCATTCATTATGGACTGGAGGGGGGATGTATTCTGCTTGACGTAAGAAGGGTGACACCACAAATTTAGACCCTGCAGTTCTGCAAACTCTGTGCCACTTTTCACTACACCCGTCCCCACCCCAAGCTCCCTCCTTCCTGTAAATCAAGCACTGTACTCCCCATTGGCTTACAAAGCAGACACCCACTGCAAGCCTAGTTTGAACTTTCAGACAATGTGTGGGAATACTTCAGGCAATAATGTGAGGAAAACTGTATAATCATTTTATGTAGAACACACCGGTAGTTGCTCTTAAAAAATCTTCATCTTTATTCAGGAACCACAGAACACAACTGCTGATAAGATCAGTTGACGGGTTTCAGCCTATAAGGCCTTAATCATAACTAATGTTTGACTAATTGTTATGACTAAAGCTCTATATGCTGAAACGCATCAACTGATCTTATCAGCAGTTGTGTTCTGTGGTTCCTGAATAAAGATGAAGATTTTTTAAGAGCAACTACCGGTGTTCAGATCATCTTTCTACATATGTACTCTGTTAAACGGCTGTGGATCTGTGCACCCGGGAGCTCGTTTATTGGTGAGCTGTATGGGTAATAGCACTGCTCCTTCTGTTTGCATAATTATTTTATGGCTTTTATTGGCTTTTGTAAGTAATCTAAGTGCTCGTTCACACCAGTTGTGTTTGTCATATCATGGCCTCCTATGTTCGTCAGCTCCACCTATTGGCCATAATGAAGAATTTTTCGGAATTACCTCAATATAAAAAAATACTGCATTATGGCCACTAGATGTGGCTGACGATCATAACAGATAATCATATTACAAACAATATGGCGATCATTCGTTGTGCCTCTGTGAATGCTCAAATCATTCGCACAGCAAATAATCTTTTAGATATAGACCCCTTTAAGTTCACCCAGAGTTTTTTTTATTTATTTTTTATTTTTTTTAAGGTGGTTGCCATTACTAATGGGTCAGTGATGCAAAACATCGAAGCATAGGGTCAGCATAATAACTAAACAGCCAGCTTAAGATTTCAGTAAATTCTGACTAGTCCCTCTAGTCAGACCCTTAGTCTCGACTTTAGGTTAATGTCTTGGCTTTATATGTGACAAATTACTTTAAAGGATATGATGCTGATACATTTGATGTTCCTAATTTTTTTTTTTTATGTTTTTATAAGATACAGTATAGAAGCCTATTGTTAGGTGCCATAGTGGGTATTATATTTGCTATAGTTACATTAACCACATACCGACCGCCCGCCGTCGATTTACGTTGGTACTTTGACACTAAGTACCGGGGTTATGGCAGCAGATAGCTGCCAAAACCCCGGTATTTTTCAAAACGGCAGGCGGTCCTCTTTCAGATAAGGTTGGTTCCAGTAGCAGATTCACTGTGGGATCACCCTTACGGTGTGGCGGAAGAGGTGACCCCCTCCCGCCGCGTCCCGATCATTTTCCCCGCTTACCGTACCCACCGGCAGCGGGGAAAACGATTCGGTCCGCGCTCCTCACAGACAGGAAGTTGAGTGAGGGCAAGATTGCCCCCACTCGACTCTATGGTCTTGGAGGACCAGAGCGACGTCAAACGTCGTCACCTAGCAACCGGTTTAAAGAGACAATTTTTTTAAGCAATATTTTTTTTTTCTTTTTTAGTGTAGATGTGAGGTCTTTTTGACTCCGGATCTCACAATAAAGAGGACATGTCATGCCTATTTCTATTACAAGGGATGTTTACATTCCTTGCAATAGGAATAAAAGTGATCAAAATTATTTATTTTTTCTGAAAAAACTGTGTAAAACTAATAAAAAAAATAAATAGGAAAAAAAAATTAAAGCGCCCTGTCCCCGTTAGCTCGTGCGCAGAAGCGAGCGCAAACGCAAGTCCTGCCCACATATGTAAACGGTGTTCAATCCACACATGTGAGGTATCGCCGTGATCGTTAGAGCGAGAGCAATAATTTGAGCCTTAGACCTCCTCTGTAACTCTAAGCAGGTAACCTGTAGAAATTTTTAAAGTGTCACCTATGGGAATTTTTAAGTACCAATGTTTGTCATCATTCCACGAGCGTGCGCAATTGTGAAGCCTGACATGTTGGGTATCTATTTACTCAGCGTAACATTATCTTTCACATTATAGAAAAAGATTAGGCTAACCTTACTATTTTCTTATTTTTTAATTAAAAAAAGTGAATTTTTACCTGTAAAATTGCATTTGGAAGACCGCTGCGCAAATACGGTGTGATAAAAATATATTGCAATGATCTCTATTTTATTCTCTAGGGTCTCTGCTAAAAAAATATATTATGTTTGGGGGTTCTTAGTAGTTTTCTAGCAAAAAAAAAAAATGGTTTTAAACAACAAGTGTCAGAAAGAGGCCCGGTCCTTAAGTGGTCAATATGGTTATGCCCGGGTGGCAGGGTAGGTGGGTGAAGTCCTGCTTGACCCCTCCGCTGGGCCTGCAATGTGGGACTGAAGTAAGGCCCATTTTGTTGTTTGGCCTCTTCTTAGAATACAGCCGAATACTGTATGTATTACTGTACGGGACTCCTCATGGTTGACCACTTTTGCGCACTTCCTCGTACCTACTTAAGAACTTTCCATGGGTTCCTGGCTGACCCCTCATCTTTCACATATATTATTGTTGACATTTTCTTGCTTGCTGGCTATGATGATAGTGCCATTCTGCACTCACTTTGGTTACATTATAATGCTTTCTATTGTTATTTGACAGCTGAATAGCTTATAAAATGCATTCACCTGTAAATGTCACATGTCACTCTTTGCTGACGCACATCCACCCTCATCCATACCAGACAAATAACATACAAATATGTGTCCTTGAGCCATCCATGACTTACCAGAAGTAAAGCAATTTGCTCATGTTTAGGTATGTCATATTGCAGCCTCTAACTATTGACCATGAGTGAAACTCTCAGCTATTCACATAACTTGGAAGAATTTAGGACCAACTCTAGCCAAAATGTTTTTGCTTCATCTTGGCAAGAGAGGGGACAAGATAGAACCTCTGTTGGGTTTTTAGTGCTGTCTTTGACCCTATCTAAGAGATTGCACCATGTTTCCTGTCAGGATTGGAATTGATTGGGAATCGCTCCAACAGGGTTACAAACAAAAACAAACTTTTAGTAGTGTGGGAGGGTTAGAACAGACATCGGCACTACTAATGCTGGAGACCTGCTGCCATTGGCTGTAATTGACAGCTAATCAGGCTGTCAGTTACAAAACCTAGTCCACCCACTGACGTCACTGAAAGCCCACCAGCAGCTGAGGATTTTAAAAGAAGCCCGCAAGCACACCTACAGCAGTCCACTGTGTTCCTAAACTTACAGGGTCTAGCACTGATTTGAGGCCTGAAATTCACTGGGGTGAAATCTAAGGTCTGATGGTCCAGGATATTGGAGCTGATCTGAGATGTGAATGTGCAAAATTTGGGGTTCATCTGAGGTGAAAAGGTGCAGAAATTGAGTTTGAACAAAAGTCAGGTGATGCAGGATTTGGAGCGGATCTAAGATGTGAAGGTGTAGGATTTGGAGCGGATCTAAGATGTGAAGGTGCAGGATTTGGAGCTGATCTAAGATGTGAAGGTGTAGGATTTGGAGCTGATCTAAGATGTGAAGGTGTAGGAATTGGAGCTGATCTAAGATGTGAAGGTGAAGGATTTGGAGCTGATCTAAGATGTGAAGGTGTAGGAATTGGAGCTGATCTAAGATGTGAAGGTGTAGGATTTGGAGCTGATCTAAGATGTGAAGGTGTAGGAATTGGAGCTGATCTAAGATGTGAAGGTGTAGGATTTGGAGCGGATCTAAGATGTGAAGGTGCAGGATTTGGAGCTGATCTAAGATGTGAAGGTGCAGGAATTGGAGCTGATCTAAGATGTGAAGGTGAAGGATTTGGAGCTGATCTAAGATGTGAAGGTGCAGGATTTGGAGCGGATCTAAGATGTGAAGGTGCAGGATTTGGAGCGGATCTAAGATGTGAAGGTGTAGGAATTGGAGATGATCTAAGATGTAAAGGTGTAGGATTTGGAGCTGATCTAAGATGTGAAGGTGCAGGAATTGGAGCTGATCTAAGATGTGAAGGTATAGGATTTGGAGCTGATCTAAGATGTGAAGGTGTAGGATTTGGAGCGGATCTAAGATGTGAAGGTGTAGGATTTGGAGCTGATCTAAGATGTGAAGGTGTAGGATTTGGAGCTGATCTAAGATGTGAAGGTGTAGGAATTGGAGCTGATCTAAGATGTGAAGGTGTAGGATTTGGAGATGATCTAAGATGTGAAGGTGTAGGATTTGAAGCTGATCTAAGATGTGAAGGTGCAGGATTTGGAGCTGATCTAAGATGTGAAGGTGCAGGAATTGGAGCTGATCTAAGATGTGAAGGTGAAGGATTTGGAGCTGATCTAAGATGTGAAGGTGCAGGATTTGGAGCGGATCTAAGATGTGAAGGTGTAGGAATTGGAGATGATCTAAGATGTAAAGGTGTAAGATTTGGAGCTGATCTAAGATGTGAAGGTGCAGGAATTGGAGCTGATCTAAGATGTGAAGGTGCAGGAATTGGAGCTGATCTAAGATGTGAAGGTGCAGGATTTGGAGCGGATCTAAGATGTGAAGGTGTAGGATTTGAAGCTGATCTAAGATGTGAAGGTGCAGGATTTGGAGCTGATCTAAGATGTGAAGGTGAAGGATTTGGAGCTGATCTAAGATGTGAAGGTGCAGGATTTGGAGCGGATCTAAGATGTGAAGGTGCAGGAATTTGAGCTGATCTAAGATGTGAAGGTGTAGGAATTGGAGCTGATCTAAGATGTGAAGGTGTAGGATTTGGAGCTGATCTAAGATGTGAAGGTGTAGGAATTGGAGCTGATCTAAGATGTGAAGGTGTAGGATTTGGAGCGGATCTAAGATGTGAAGGTGCAGGATTTGGAGCTGATCTAAGATGTGAAGGTGCAGGAATTGGAGCTGATCTAAGATGTGAAGGTGAAGGATTTGGAGCTTATCTAAGATGTGAAGGTGCAGGATTTGGAGCTGATCTAAGATGTGAAGGTGCAGGATTTGGAGCGGATCTAAGATGTGAAGGTGTAGGAATTGGAGATGATCTAAGATGTAAAGGTGTAGGATTTGGAGCGGATCTAAGATGTGAAGGTGTAGGAATTGGAGCTGATCTAAGATGTGAAGGTGTAGGATTTGGAGCGGATCTAAGATGTGAAGGTGTAGGATTTGGAGCTGATCTAAGATGTGAAGGTGTAGGATTTGGAGCTGATCTAAGATGTGAAGGTGTAGGAATTGGAGCTGATCTAAGATGTGAAGGTGTAGGATTTGGAGATGATCTAAGATGTGAAGGTGTAGGATTTGAAGCTGATCTAAGATGTGAAGGTGCAGGATTTGGAGCTGATCTAAGATGTGAAGGTGCAGGAATTGGAGCTGATCTAAGATGTGAAGGTGAAGGATTTGGAGCTGATCTAAGATGTGAAGGTGCAGGATTTGGAGCGGATCTAAGATGTGAAGGTGTAGGAATTGGAGATGATCTAAGATGTAAAGGTGTAAGATTTGGAGCTGATCTAAGATGTGAAGGTGCAGGAATTGGAGCTGATCTAAGATGTGAAGGTGCAGGAATTGGAGCTGATCTAAGATGTGAAGGTGCAGGATTTGGAGCGGATCTAAGATGTGAAGGTGTAGGATTTGAAGCTGATCTAAGATGTGAAGGTGCAGGATTTGGAGCTGATCTAAGATGTGAAGGTGAAGGATTTGGAGCTGATCTAAGATGTGAAGGTGCAGGATTTGGAGCGGATCTAAGATGTGAAGGTGCAGGAATTTGAGCTGATCTAAGATGTGAAGGTGTAGGAATTGGAGCTGATCTAAGATGTGAAGGTGTAGGATTTGGAGCTGATCTAAGATGTGAAGGTGTAGGAATTGGAGCTGATCTAAGATGTGAAGGTGTAGGATTTGGAGCGGATCTAAGATGTGAAGGTGCAGGATTTGGAGCTGATCTAAGATGTGAAGGTGCAGGAATTGGAGCTGATCTAAGATGTGAAGGTGAAGGATTTGGAGCTTATCTAAGATGTGAAGGTGCAGGATTTGGAGCTGATCTAAGATGTGAAGGTGCAGGATTTGGAGCGGATCTAAGATGTGAAGGTGTAGGAATTGGAGATGATCTAAGATGTAAAGGTGTAGGATTTGGAGCTGATCTAAGATGTGAAGGTGCAGGAATTGGAGCTGATCTAAGATGTGAAGGTATAGGATTTGGAGCTGATCTAAGATGTGAAGGTGTAGGATTTGGAGCGGATCTAAGATGTGAAGGTGTAGGATTTGGAGCGGATCTAAGATGTGAAGGTGAAGGATTTGGAGCTGATCTAAGATGTGAAGGTGTAGGATTTGGAGCTGATCTAAGATGTGAAGGTGTAGGAATTGGAGCTGATCTAAGATGTGAAGGTGTAGGATTTGGAGATGATCTAAGATGTGAAGGTGTAGGATTTGAAGCTGATCTAAGATGTGAAGGTGCAGGATTTGGAGCTGATCTAAGATGTGAAGGTGCAGGAATTGGAGCTGATCTAAGATGTGAAGGTGAAGGATTTGGAGCTGATCTAAGATGTGAAGGTGCAGGATTTGGAGCGGATCTAAGATGTGAAGGTGCAGGATTTGGAGCGGATCTAAGATGTGAAGGTGTAGGAATTGGAGATGATCTAAGATGTAAAGGTGTAGGATTTGGAGCTGATCTAAGATGTGAAGGTGCAGGAATTGGAGCTGATCTAAGATGTGAAGGTGCAGGATTTGGAGCGGATCTAAGATGTGAAGGTGTAGGATTTGAAGCTGATCTAAGATGTGAAGGTGCAGGATTTGGAGCTGATCTAAGATGTGAAGGTGAAGGATTTGGAGCTGATCTAAGATGTGAAGGTGCAGGATTTGGAGCGGATCTAAGATGTGTAGGTGTAGGAATTGGAGATGATCTAAGATGTAAAGGTGTAGGATTTGGAGCTGATCTAAGATGTGAAGGTGCAGGAATTGGAGCTGATCTAAGATGTGAAGGTGCAGGAATTGGAGCCGATCTAAGATGTGAAGGTGTCGGATTTGGAGCTGATCTAAGATGTGAAGGTGTAGGAATTGGAGATGATCTAAGATGTAAAGGTGTAGGATTTGGAGCTGATCTAAGATGTGAAGGTTTAGGATTTGGAGCAGATCTAAGATGTGAAGGTGTAGGATTTGGAGCTGATCTAAGATGTGAAGGTGCAGGAATTGGAGCTGATCTAAGATGTGAAGGTGCAGGATTTGGAGCTGATCTAAGATGTGTAGGTGTAGGAATTGGAGCTGATCTAAGATGTGAAGGATTTGGGGCTGATCTAAGATGTGAAGGTGCAGGAATTGGAGCTGATCTAAGATGTGAAGGTGAAGGATTTGGGGCTGATCTAAGATGTGAAGGTGCAGGAATTGGAGCTGATCTAAGATGTGAAGGTGCAGGAATTGGAGCTGATCTAAGATGTGAAGGTTTAGGAATTGGAGCTGATCTAAGATGTGAAGGTATAGGATTTGGAGCTGATCTAAGATGTGAAGGTGCAGGAATTGGAGCTGATCTAAGATGTGAAGGTTTAGGAATTGGAGCTGATCTAAGATGTGAAGGTATAGGATTTGGAGCTGATCTAAGATGTGAAGGTGCAGGAATTGGAGCGGATCTAAGATGTGAAGGTGTAGGAATTGGAGATGATCTAAGATGTAAAGGTGTAGGATTTGGAGCTGATCTAAGATGTGAAGGTGCAGGAATTGGAGCTGATCTAAGATGTGAAGGTGCAGGAATTGGAGCTGATCTAAGATGTGAAGGTGAAGGATTTGGAGCTGATCTAAGATGTGAAGGTGTAGGAATTGGAGATGATCTAAGATGTGAAGGTGCAGGAATTGGAGCTGATCTAAGATGTGAAGGTGTAGGATTTAGAGCGGATCTAAGATGTGAAGGTGTAGGATTTGGAGCTTATCTAAGATGTGAAGGTGTAGGATTTAGAGCGGATCTAAGATGTGAAGGTGCAGGAATTGGAGCTGATCTAAGATGTGAAGGTGTAGGATTTGGAGCGGATCTAAGATGTGAAGGTTAGGATTTGGAGCTGATCTAAGATGTGAAGGTGCAGGATTTGGAGCTGATCTAAGATATGAAGGTGTAGGATTTGGAGCTTATCTAAGATGTGAAAGTGTAGGATTTGGAGCAGATCTAAGATATGAAGGTTTAGGATTTGGAGCTTATCTAAGATGTGAAGGTGTAGGAATTGGAGCTGATCTAAGATGTGAAGGTTTAGGATTTGGAGCGGATCTAAGATGTGAAGGTGTAGGATTTGAAGCTGATCTAAGATGTGAAGGTTTAGGATTTGGAGCTGATCTAAGATGTGAAGGTGCAGGAATTTGAGCTGATCTAAGATGTGAAGGTGTAGGATTTGGAGCGGATCTAAGATGTGAAGGTATAGGATTTGGAGCTGATCTAAGATGTGAAGGTGTGGGATTTGGAGCTGATCTAAGATGTGTAGGTGAGGGAATTGGAGCGGATCTAAGATGTGTAGGTTTAGGATTTGGAGCGGATCTAAGATGTGTAGGTGTAGGATTTGGAGCTGATCTAAGATGTGAAGGTGCAGGAATTTGAGCTGATCTAAGATGTGAAGGTGCAGGATTTGGAGCGGATCTAAGATGTGAAGGTGCAGGAATTTGAGCGGATCGAAGATGTGAAGGTGCAGGATTTGGAGCTGATCGAAGATGTGAAGGTGCAGGAATTGGAGCTGATCTAAGATGTGAAGGTGCAGACTTTGGAGATGATCTAAGATGTGAAGGTGTAGGAATTGGAGCTGATCTAAGATGTGAAGGTGTAGGATTTGGAGCTGATCTAAGATGTGAAGGTTTAGGATTTGGAGCTGATCTAAGATGTGAAGGTGCAGGAATTGGAGCGGATCTAAGATGTGAAGGTGTAGGATTTGGAGCTGATCTAAGATGTGAAGGTGTGGGATTTGGAGCTGATCTAAGATGTGTAGGTGAGGGATTTGGAGCTGATCTAAGATGTGAAGGTGCAGGAATTGGAGCAGATCTAAGATGTGAAGGTGCAGGAATTGGAGCAGATCTAAGATGTGAAGGTGCAGGAATTGGAGATGATCTAAGATGTGAAGGTGCAGGATTTGGAGCTGATCTAAGATGTGAAGGTTTAGGATTTGGAGCTGATCTAAGATGTGAAGGTTTAGGATTTGGAGCTGATCTAAGATGTGAAGGTTTAGGATTTGGAGCTGATCTAAGATGTGAAGGTGCAGTAATTGGAGCGGATCTAAGATGTGAAGGTGTAGGATTTGGAGCTGATCTAAGATGTGAAGGTGTGGGATTTGGAGCTGATCTAAGATGTGTAGGTGAGGGATTTGGAGCTGATCTAAGATGTGAAGGTGCAGGAATTGGAGCAGATCTAAGATGTGAAGGTGCAGGAATTGGAGCAGATCTAAGATGTGAAGGTGCAGGAATTGGAGATGATCTAAGATGTGAAGGTGCAGGATTTGGAGCTGATCTAAGATGTGAAGGTTTAGGATTTGGAGCTGATCTAAGATGTGAAGGTGTAGGAATTGGAGCGGATCTAAGATGTGAAGGTGTAGGATTTGGAGCGGATCTAAGATGTAAAGGTGTAGGAATTGGAGCTGATCTAAGATGTGAAGGTTTAGGATTTGGAGCTGATCTAAGATGTAAAGGTTAGGATTTGGAGCTGATCTAAGATGTGAAGGTGTCGGATTTGGAGCTGATCTAAGATGTGAAGGTGTCGGATTTGGAGCTGATCTAAGATGTGAAGGTGTAGGATTTGGAGCTGATCTAAGATGTGAAGGTTTAGGATTTGGAGCTGATCTAAGATGTGAAGGTTTAGGATTTGGAGCTGATCTAAGATGTAAAGGTTAGGATTTGGAGCTGATCTAAGATGTAAAGGTTAGGATTTGGAGCTGATCTAAGATGTGAAGGTGTCGGATTTGGAGCTGATCTAAGATGTGAAGGTGCAGGAATTGGAGCGGATCTAAGATGTGAAGGTGTAGGATTTGGAGCTGATCTAAGATGTGAAGGTTTAGGATTTGGAGCTGATCTAAGATGTGAAGGTGTAGGATTTGGAGCTGATCTAAGATGTGAAGGTTTAGGATTTGGAGCTGATCTAAGATGTAAAGGTTAGGATTTTGAGCTGATCTAAGATGTGAAGGTGTAGGATTTGGAGCTGATCTAAGATGTGAAGGTGTAGGATTTGGAGCTGATCTAAGATGTGAAGGTGTAGGAATTGGAGCTGATCTAAGATGTGAAGGTTTAGGATTTGGAGCTGATCTAAGATGTAAAGGTGTAGGATTTGGAGCTGATCTAAGATGTAAAGGTTAGGATTTTGAGCTGATCTAAGATGTGAAGGTGTAGGATTTGGAGCTGATCTAAGATGTGAAGGTGTAGGATTTGGAGCTGATCTAAGATGTGAAGGTGTAGGATTTGGAGCTGATCTAAGATGTGAAGGTGCAGGATTTGGAGATGATCTAAGATGTGGAGGTGTAGGAATTGGAGCTGATCTAAGATGTGAAGGTGCAGGAATTGGAGCTGATCTAAGATGTGAAGGTGCAGGAATTGGAGCTGATCTAAGATGTGAGGGTGCAGGAATCTGAGCTGATCTAAGATGTGAGGGTGCAGGAATTTGGGCTAATTTGAGGTATGAAGATGCAAGAATTGAGTCTGACCCAAGGTCACGTGATGCAGGATTTGAAGCTGATCCGAGGTCTGAAGGTGCAGGAAATGGGTCTAATCAAAGGTTTATTGGTGTAGAAATTTGAGCTGTTCTGAGGTGTGAAGGTGCAGGAATAGGGCCTGACCTGTGATGTGAAGGTGCAGGAATTGTGGCTGACCAGAAGTTAGAAGGTGCAGGAATTGTGTCTAATCTGTGATCTGAAAGTGCAGGGATTGGGAATGATCCGAGGTCTAAAGGTGCATACATTGGGGCTGATCTAAGGTGTGAAGGTGCAGGAATTACGTAGTACTGATCTGAGGTCTAAATATGTAGAATTTGTTGCTGATTTGAGATCGGAAGGTGCAGGAATTGGGGCTTGTCAGAAGTCTGAAGGTGTAGAAATTGGGGCTGATCTAAAGCCTTTAGGTGCATGCATTGGGTTGAACATGTTCTGTGGGTGCATCAGTTAATCAATTTTTTGCACTTACAGTTGCACTGGCACTCCCTCCCGATTACTTGTCTTGCTGTCACAAGGACAGAAAATAAGGGAAAAGCTACTCGATGGGGGTCACAGAGAAAAATAAAAACCTTGCAAATGTTAACTCTTTCTCTACTCCAGAACTAGAAAACTTTTGGATAGAAATAAAAACTATACCTATTAAATGTATAAGCCTTCACTTCACTTAGGGGTGTACTCACTTTTGTTGCCAGCGGTTTACACATTAATGGCTGTGTGTTGAGTTATTTTGAGAGGACAGCAAATTTACACTGTTATACAAGCTGTACACTCACTACTTTACATTGTAGCAAAGTGTCATTTCTTCAGTGTTGTCACATGAAAAGATAGAATAAAATATTTACAAAAATGTGAGGGGTGTACTCACTTTTGTGAGATACTGTAAGCCTCGGTTCACACTAGGGCGACCTGTGAGGCGACCTGGTCGCCTCCCATAGGGAAGCTGCGGACCCGTTTTAATAGGAGCGACACAAGTCGCTCCGACCTAGAAAAAGGGTCCGGAGCTTCTTTGGGGCGACCAGGAGGCGACCGCCATAGACTTCAATGTTATGAAGTCCGTGGCGGCCGATCCGAGGTCGCGACGCGCTGCTCGCACCGCGATCTCGGAGGTCGCCCCGGGAAGTAGCGTTGCGGTAGTGTGAACCGGCGCTAAGTGTATATATATATATATATATATTAGAGCTGCACGATTAATCGTATGAAAATCGCGATCTCGATTCACCCCCCCTGACGATCTAAACCTGACATATGCTCGATTCTTTGCATAGCTGAGGGAGCAGAGAAAACAGCTGTGGAAAACTCCCAGTAACTATAAACAAAATGATTACATTGTATCTTTTCCTTCCCTCTGCCAGGGAGAAAGGAAGTTTAACCTCTTAAAGACTAGAACTTTTTCTGACACTTGTTGCTTGCAAGTTAAAATCATTTTTTTTTGCTAGAAAAGTACTTAGAACCCCCAAACATTTTATATATTTTTTTAGCAGAGACCCTACAGAATAAAATGGCGATTGTTGTAATATTTTATGTCACACTGTATTTGCGCAGCAGTCTTTCAAACGCAATTAATAAACTTTAATGAATAAAAAAAAAAAAAACGTAACAGTAAAGTTATACCAATTTTTTTTTGTTACACAGAGAATCGTGAGAGAATCGTGATCTTTATTCCAAGCTAAAAAATCGTGATTCTCATTTTGGCCAGAATCGTGCAGCTCTAATATATATATATATATATATATATATATATACCAATATATGTACTGTATGTATATATATATATACATACACACACCCATCAGCCATAACATTATGACCACTGACAGGCAAAGGAAATATCTTGTTACAATGGCATCTGAATTTTGGTGGGATATATTAGGCAGCAAGTGAACATGTTGTCCATGAAGTTGATGTGGTGAAATCAACAAAAAATGGGCATCGCAGTTTGTTGTGTATGGGGCTGTGAAGCCCATGGTGACCCGTGTCCAGAGCCAAAAGCTTCTACAATGGTCACATGAATATCAGAACTGGACTACGGAGCAATGGAAGAAGGTGGCCTGGTCTGATGAATCACGTTTTCTTTTACATCATGTGGATGGCTGGGCACGTGTGTGCCACTTACCTGGGGAAGAGATGGCACCAGGATGCAGTATAAGAAGGCAAGTTGGCAGAGGCAGTGTGATGCTTTGGGCAAGGTTCTGCTGGGAAACCTCGGGTCCTGCCATTCATATGGATGTTACCTTGGTGTCCATGCCTTAATGGGTCAGGGCTGTTTTAGCTAAAGGGGACCATACTCACAATTAGGTGGGTGTTCATAATGTCATGGCTGATAAGTGTGTATGTATGTACAGTATATATATATATATATATATATATATATATATATATATATATATATGGTTTTGAGGTGGTTAAATAATCACTAAAATGGGCTCATAATATGAGCTTTAACATTTTTATTTAGAGGG
Organism: Pelophylax lessonae; assembly: GCF_965119305.1. Taxonomy (NCBI): domain Eukaryota; kingdom Metazoa; phylum Chordata; class Amphibia; order Anura; family Ranidae; genus Pelophylax; species Pelophylax lessonae. Next base: position 275,813,035 of record NC_138775.1, on the reverse strand, counting down.
CTGTGTGCAGTCTGAGCCCTTATATTAAATCATCCAATACTGAGATGGTTCTTAGAGAAGGTCCTGCCATAGACTCATCTGACTCAGGGTTGGCTGATTTCAGGTAAGGGCTCAGACCCTACACAGCCCTCAGTTCTCCAATGTAAGCCACAGTATCCTATTGAAGAGCCCTTTATAAAGTTTCTCCTATATCCCACTATACCCTTGGCTACCCCCTTTGTCGTTTCACTACAATTCCGATGTAAACAGAATTTTTAATTTTCCAGTCTGAGTTCTTGTCTCCAGGACTGGAGTACATCTTATCACTCACATGATTGCCAATAATGGGCAGCTTATCCCAGCCAAGTGTTCCCAGTAATGTCACTTTCTGCTGATAACGGAGCACAGGCAATGAGAAGCAGGGTGTTTCACGATTAGATTAATATATAAATACGGCCCGCCTGCCTTGTGTTCATCATAGCACAGCTATGAAGATTGACATATTCTCCTGCGCTATGGGGAATGAGCTCCACAGCGCCCCCTCTGTCCCTGTCCCTGAAGTCTATTCAGGATATTTTCCTGGGTCCCCTGCCAACCCCCCGCGGCAGTAACATACGTTTCCTCATTTTATTTCCAACTATGTTCACTCGGTGTTCTGGAATTACCGATTAATTACTGACTTCTCTTTTTTCCTTGTTCTTCAATACAAAGGGTCTTTAATTATGAGCCAAAGATAATGAATTATTAATAGAACTCTGGGCTCTAGAAACCGATGTTGACATTGCGATGTGTGATGGGACACAACGGGCTTTCAACAAAGTGAACAACGATGGAAAAAGATGCTCAAGCCAACGTCAGCCTTACAGAGCCTGATATTCCTTAAAACCAAACTCTGGATTTTGTTTTTGCCCCATGAGCCTAATGAAAGCAATCAGGATAAGCTCTAGCTGCCCCCTGCAAACATTCTTTTTCGCCACTAGATGTCCTGATGTCTGATGGGTTGAATGAGGACATACTGTGAGGACTGGTTCACACCTATGCATTCTTAATGCATTTCCAGTTTTGCAGAAACACACTACAGTCAATTTACCAGTGGTGGCTCGTCCATTGGGGGCACAGGGGTGCCACCCCCCCCCCCCCCCATCCATGCATTTGGCCCCCTAATCTACATGCAGGGTGTCGGATGCATGGATTCCAATGTTTTTTTTTTCTTTTTTTTTAAGCACCTGATTAGAGCCAGAGGCTCTATTAGGCTTCAAAAAAAGGTGGGTTCAGGGTGCCCTGAGCCCACCCAGTTGTATGACAATAGCAAATGAATATTAGCTATTATCACGCTGATTCTCCTCCCAGCCAATCAGGAAGCAGGTTGTGAGACCCCTTTCCTGATTGGCTGAAAAGAGAAGCAATTTTACTGCCCATTGGCCAGGAAGAGGGAGGAGACGCACAGCTGGAGGAGGTAAGGATGCTGGCCTTCCGTCCCACTGGGGGGGGGGGGGTGGATTTGGCGCCCCCTCTCCCCAAATTATCATGTACCAGCTGCCACTGCCATTTACCATGGTTTTATAGTTCCATAGACTTACCATTGAGAAAAGTTCCATAGACTTCAATGGATCAAAAACATGTTTTGAAACACGCAAAATGCGCCTGGAATATGCAAACTGCAACCTGCATAGTAGAGCTGCATGGTTCTGGATAAAATGAGAATCACAATTTTTTTTGCTTAGAATAAAGATCACGATTCTCGGCGTAACATCGTCTTTCACATTATACAAAAAAATTGGGCTTAGTTTTTTTTAAAATTGCGTTTGAAAGACTTCTGCGCAAATACAGTGTGACATAAAAGATTGCAACGATCATTATTTTATTTTCTAGGTGCTCTGCTAAAAAAAAAAAAAAAATATATATATATATAGAGAGAGAGATACATATATATACATATATATATATATATATATATATATATATATATATATATATACTGTATATATATATATATATATAATGTTGGGGGGGTTCTAAGTAATTTTCTAGCAAAAAATACTTCGTTTTTAGGAGGTTAAACAGCCCTCACTTACAGATGGAAGTTCATTTCTTTGATCTAAAAGAAGGAAATGATACATTGTAAAACGTGTTTATAGTGATCTGGCAGCCGTAACAATGTTGATAAATTTTTTTTCTTGACTGCTGTGAGTGAGCAGAGAACAGCTCTGTAAATCGAGGACATGCAGTTTTAGTCCCGGTTCACATATATGCGATGCGGGAACCCTGCGAATCCACTGCGGGTTCCCGCATCGCATTCAACTCGCATGCAGTTCACACTGCCATATGCGAATCGCTGGGGGTGTCAATGCAAAGTTAACAACACCCCCAGATCAGTTTGCATATCACAGTGCGAACTGTCAATTCGGACATGAATCAGATCACATAGGTGTGAACACCCATACACTCTTATTCTGGTGTGGACCCAAAAAGGGTCCTGTGCGAGTTCCAAATCACATGCAATGTCAGTCATCGCACATATGTGAACCGGGACTTAAGGCCCGTACACACGTACCGATCGTCGGCATACAAACGTCGGTGGACGAAGGATCTGCCGATTGTACGCGTGTTAGTATGGTGCCTCCGACAGATGTCTGCGCACAATCCGCGGACAAAAGTCTTTCTTGCAAACATGAAAATTTTTGTATGCCGACACCAGAACGGACGATTGTTCGCCTGTCAGTACACAATTCGGCCGACAGACCGCAGATTTGCAAGACTGGGCATGCTCAGAAAATAGAAAACACAGGGAAAGTTAACCATTACATGACATCACTTCTGCAGTCGGCGGACAAAATTCTTGTGCTGTCCTTGTGCTGTCTTTGCACTTTTCAGCAGACACCGACATCCCGGGGAGAAAAGAGGAACATTTGTAAGCCGACCATCGGTACGTGTGTACGGGGCTTTAGTGTCGGTTCACATTATAGCGATGTGAGATATCACATGTGATTCGCACCGCACTGCTGTGCAAATCACATGCGATGTCTGTGCAATGAGAATTCAACCATACAGATATCGCTGAATTTGCATCGCATTCGGACCGAATTTGTGCAGAACCCTTTTTTTGGTCCGCACCAGAATTGGATCGCATGGGTGTTCACACCTATGCAATCTGATTCATGTCCTAATTGACAGTTCACACTGCGATATGCGAACTGATCTGGGGGTGTCATTAACTTTGTATTGCCACTCCCAGCAATTCGCATATGGCAGTGTGAACTTCCTGCGAGTCGGGTGTGATACGGAACCCGCAGTGGATTCGCATGGTTCCCGCATTGCACCAGTGTGAACCAGCACCTAGGATCGTGAGGGGGGATGAATCGAGATTGTGATTTTTTTAATGATTATTCGTGCAGCTCTACTGCATAGGGGTGAACCGGGCCTGAGAGCAGGACCTAGGACATGCACCTTATGTCCCGGAGTCCTTCACACAGCCACCAAGTCCAGCTGCTGGCACCTGCTGTCACTGATAAGCAGAATCGGGTGCTGTTGCTCAGAATGTTTACAAACACCGATACATTGTAATTTTACATTAAAACCTAAGGTTGCATTCACATGTCAGCTTATAATCGCGGGCAGAACCGCCGCGGTTCGGAGATTATTGCAAATTGCGGGACGCCTAGCGTTGCCCGTTGATTTGCAATAGCCCCCCAAACGCCGAGCGATGTTGCCGCGATTTACGCCCGCCGAATCGCGGCAACATCGCGCAAACAAAATCACGGGACGCAATACGCTCCAAAGAAGCTCTTGTACTTTTTTGGAGCGGTTCTGCCCGCGATTATAAGCTGACATGTGAATGCAGCCTAAGTGCCGGTTCACACTGATCCGACTTGGACCGCGACTTGTCAGCCTGACAAGTCGCGGTCCGTCGCGCTCCCATTTTTCGGTACAGGAACCGTTCTAATAGGAGCGACACAAGTCGCTCCGACTTAGAAAAAGGATCCTGTACTACTTTGAGGCGACCTGGAGCGACTTGCATAGACATTCATTTTATGAAGTCCGTGCGTGTCGCGCTGAAGTCGCGGTGCGCGCGACTTCACAGGTCGCCCCCGAAGTCGTGCCGCTGCAGTGTGAACCGGCACTAAGAGCTCTGGCACAAAGGAGCCAAAAATGCCATGTTTTTAGGCGTTAGAGCTTTTGTTTTTTACTAATCTGAATGCAGCCCATTGCTTTGACCCCTTATAATGCCACTACTGCCCGGAGGGAGTGCATGTAAGGCCCGGCTCACACCATGAATCACTCAGGAACACGCTGTGCATTCCTGTGCCATTCACATGTGACCTGGGTGCAGTGCGATTTCAGTCTATTCATTTGAATGGGCTGAAATCATGCTGGGCTGCAGCAAAAGTAGTGCATGCACTACTTTACAAAATGCGTAGGAACCAGATCGCATGGCGCTTCTGTAGCATCTGGGGCAGGCAAAAACACTGATTAATTCCTAATGGCACCCCGAAAGAGCTTAAAAAAAATAAGCGTTTTGTTGCGCGAAAAACACGCCGCTCTAAAAACATGCAAAAGTCAGCTTGAAAAAAGGGTGCAGGAGTTTCCTTGCAATTCATGGGAATCGGCTGCCCTACACTTTGGCGTAAAAAAACGTGGAAAAAAAACGCACGCAGGACTGCGAATTCTCGCTACATGAAGTGTGAATGGGGCCTAAAACTTCCAGCCGCAGTGTCATTTTTCAGCTTATGACTGAAATGACCATGGCTTTCACCTGGCCCTGCAGCACATTCAGTAGATTTAAACCCTCTGAATTAGTAGACTACGTTGTCCAAAGGTACCTCTCCCGATAGAGTGAAAAGCAGTTTTAATTTTTGTATTAAAAAAAAATCCTGTGTCAGCGAGGGGGCGGGGCCTTTTAGGAAGGTCTTCATCATTCACAAGTCCTGAAGCATGACAGTTCTGACGCTGGCCGCAATTAACCTTTACCCTGATCACTTGTATTGGATTGTTCAGGCAGCACAAAGCTCTGAGTGTTGGTGAGAGGATCTGTGACGTCACCAGATCACAAGCTCAGCGTGTTTACCCTGCTGGTGGCAGTCCCCGAGCAAATCAGTGACGTCTGCAGGAAAGAGAACACTAAATGAGAACTCACTTGCCATTAAAATGCTTTTTTTTTTCTCATTTAAAAAAAAAAAAAAAAACCTTCAATTTCCAGAGCTGGGAAAATTGGAAAACAAAATGATTATGACGTGAATATCTTCTTTTTTTATATATATAAATATACATTTAAATTTAAATACTTTTAGGCCTCGATCACATGAGTGCAAAGAACAGGAGTTTACAAATGCTTGCTTGTTCTTTACATGAATAGCGAATGGTCTGGTATGGTGGTCCTCAACCACCAGGCCATGGCTTACTGCCAGGCTGCAGCCTCCCTCCACTGGGCCTCCAGATACCCTAACCTTCCGCAGTGCCTCCTAGCTACCATGGTGTCATCCAACCTCCCATAGTGGCTCGCAGTGCCCCCAGCCCCCCCCCCCAAAAGCCATCAGTAACCACAGTGCCCGCCAACCTTCCATAGTGTCCCCCGGGCTACCATGGAGCCACTCAACCTCCCATAGTGGCCCATAGTGCTCCTCAACCTCTTACAGTGCCCCCACCCTCCAAGAGCCCTCAATGAATACAGTGCCCAACAACATCCCATAGTGCCCCCAGTCCCGCAAGAGCTCTTAATAACCACAATGCTCGATAAGCTTCTATAGTGTCTCCAGGCTACCATGGAGCCACTCAACCTCCCATAGTGGCCCTCAACCTCTCACAGTGCTCCCACTCTCCAAGAGACCTCAATGACCACAGTGTCCACCAGCATCCCACAGTGCCCCTAGCCCCACAAGATCTCTAAGTAACCACAGTGCTCACTAACCTTCCATAGTGTCTCCCAGCTACCATGGAGCCACTGGACCTCCCATAGTGGCCGGCAGTGCTCCTCAACCTCTTACAGTGCCCCCACCCTCCAAGAGCCCTCAATGAATACAGCGCCCGACAACATCCCATAGTGCCCCCAGTCCCGCAAGAGCTCTTAATAACCACAATGCTCGATAAGCTTCTATAGTTTCTCCAGGCTACCATGGAGCCACTCAACCTCCCATAGTGGCCCTCAACCTCTCACAGTGCTCCCACTCTCCAAGAGACCTCAATGACCACGGTGTCCACCATCATCCCACAGTGCCCCTAGCCCCGCAAGATCTCTAAGTAACCACAGTGCTCACTAACCTTCCATAGTGTCTCCCAGCTACCATGGAGCCACTGGACCTCCCATAGTGGCCGGCAGTGCTCCTCAACCTCTTACAGTGCCCCCACCCTCCAAGAGCCCTCAATGAATACAGTGCCCAACAACATCCCATAGTGCCCCCAGTCCCGCAAGAGCTCTTAATAACCACAATGCTCGATAAGCTTCTATAGTTTCTCCAGGCTACCATGGAGCCACTCAACCTCCCATAGTGGCCCTCAACCTCTCACAGTGCTCCCACTCTCCAAGAGACCTCAATGACCACAATGTCCACCATCATCCCACAGTGCCCCTAGCCCCGCAAGATCTCTAAGTAACCACAGTGCTCACTAACCTTCCATAGTGTCTCCCGGCTACCATGGAGCCACTGAACCTCCCATAGTGGCCCGCAGTGCTCCTCAACCTCTCACAGTGCCCCCACCCTCCAAGAGTCCTCAATGACCACAGTGCCCACCAACATGCCACAGTGCCCCCAGTCCCGCAAGAGCTCTTAATAACCACAGTGCTCATTATCCTTCCATAGTATTTCCAGGCTACCATAGAGCCACCTAACCTCACATAATGGCCCGCAGTGCTCCTCAACCTCTCACAGTGCCCCCACCCTCATTGACCACAGTGGCCCCAGCCCCCTAAGAGCCCTCAGGCTCATTTCACACTTGTGAGATGACAAAGTTGGGCGACTTGCATTGCAACTTTACAGTGTGACCTTAAAGCGACTTTGATCTGACTTTACATTCTCTGAACCAAAGTCGCAACACAAGTTGGACCAAAGTAGTGCAGGAACCTTTTCTGAAGTCGCAGCGACTTCTGTAGTGTTAATAGGAAGGGCTCTCATAGAAATACATTGAATTTTACATGTCCTGCGACTTGGGATTTTGCAAGTTGGATCCCAAGCCGCACAGGTGTGAAAGGAGCCATAATCTCTATAGTGCCTGCCAACCTTCCACAGTGCCTCCCAGCTACCATGGTGTCACCCAACCTTCTATATTGCCTCGTAGTGCCCCAAAGCCCGCAAGAACGCTCAATGACCACAGTGCCCGCCAACCTTCCACAGTGCCTCCCAGCTACCATGGTGTCACCTAATCTCCCATAGTGGCCTGAATTCCCCCAAGTCCCAACCTTCCACAGTGTCTCCTGGCTACCATGGAGCCACCCAACCTTCTTATAGTGGCCCACAGTCGCCCTACCCTCCAAATTTTAGCGATTTCCCTTTGGGAGTATCTCACCAAAAATTATATTTTTGTTACATGGAATGCCCAAAATCTGACTTGTATATTAGTGCAGATTTCTGGGAAAATCCGTGAGCCAATCACACGAGCAGGAAATGACATTCTTGGAGGGCGCTCTGTACATCATCAGTGTATAGAATGCCTCCGGGTTGCCATATTGCATTTAACAGGGAATTACAGCGCTGTAGATTGAAAGGAAAGGTAATTTTTAACCCCTTAGGGCCAGCTCTTTAAGGGGTTTAGAATGGCAGGAGGTGGGGCCTATTATCATTTGACTGCCGTGATTGGCTGTCATGGCGGTCACATTATTGGAAAACTCCCGATCGCAAGATGCAAATAGGAGCTTTCAGAGACCCGCCGGTAACAGTGCCATGAGCGCACGCGGCACAGCTCTATTAGCGCTATTGCACACAAATATGCGGCCGCTTGGCAGCAAGGCCTGGTAACCAAGAGGTTGCATATTTGCTCGGCCCCAAGGAGTTTTTAACATTCAATCACACTATGACTTGTGTCACAATCGTACACGATATATTTTTTTATTTGCTATTTGTTTTTTTCCAACAAAAGTGGAGTTACCCTTAAAGGTGGGGAAATCTCGCTGTTGGCTTATGTCAGCATCCCCACCAACCCCCGCCTGTACCTGGCTTACATAACCGCACCGTGTAGAGTATGTAGGTAAGGGGAACCCTTTACCTCTGGCTTGCTAGAACTGGATGGAGGCAGAAAAGCCATAAATGCTGTTGGCAGGAGCTCATCTATATAATAAAAAGAGAGCCTCAGGGTGTGGGGATGGATTTTCTGCGAATCCGAGGTCAGGAAATCTCATCCACTGGGCAGCCTACGTGTTTATCTTGAACCGTCTTCCTGGAGTTCACAGAATTCCTATTAGGAAACAAAGTCCTACCTGGAACTAAGAAGAGCCACAACAATCATTGCATCGAATGAAAATAGAACTCTGTGTTGTTTCAGGTCATTCTATGGGGAATAATTAGCGGGTTGGTAATGAGTTGTGGACATTGAAGTATCTTTCGATTAACAAAGAGGGATTAATCTCCTGATCCGGTTTGAGCCAGAACTGCAGGTGGCAGATTTCTTTTTTGGCATTCCCCCATGCGCCTCTTCTACTACAATATTTATACACAAAGATTTATTGGGTAATAGCGGCAGGCTACGTGACTGACACAACTTCACATTCATCTCACTGACACCATAAACATTGTGCAAACACAACATCAAGGAGGCCTTAAAGGGTAACTCCACTTTCATGGGTAAAAAAAATGGCAAATAAAAAAACGATAGTGTGTAGAATTGTGACACAATAGCAAAATAGCAAATAAAGAAAAAATAATACAACGTATACATATGCAACACAAATCATATTGTAATAGTAATAATTGTAATCATTTCCTTTTCAGCCTGCGGCCGTTGTCATTTTCTGAAAATACAATATGGCCGCCTGGAGCTGTTCTGTACACAGAATGTATACTGACCACACCCCCAGAAACATCATTTCCTGCTTGTGTGATTGGCTCACCAATTTTCCCAGAAGTCTGCACTAAGATACAAGTCAGATTTCTTTAACCACTTGACAACTGCTCACTGTGCCTCTACTGCGGCACAGTGGCTCGTTATCGTCCAGCGACGTAGTACTACGTCGCTAGACTCCTCCCCTTGTGGGCGGCGGTCGCGCGCCGCCGGAGGCTCGCTCCCGCTGTATTCATTCACAGCGGGAGTCGGGCCAGGGGAGGAGCGGCGGCGATCGCCGCTGCTCTTCCCCGATCGTCAGGGAATTCGAGTTTGGAGATCCGCCCGCTTGTGTAAACAGAGCGGGCGGATCTCCTCAGTGACAAACAGTGACAGATTGCAGGGTTCAGCATAGCTGAACCTGCGATCTGTCCCTGTGTCACTCAGTCACCTCCCCCCACACACGTTAGTAAGCACCAGGCATACATTAACCCCTCCCTCTCCAATAAAATTAACCCCTTCCCTGCCAGTGTCATTTTTACAGTAAAAGTGCATATTTATAGCACTGATTACTATAGAAATGTCACTGGTACCCCCAAAAGTGTCAAAAATGTCAGTCAAGGGTCCGATCTGTCAGCAGCAATGTCGCAGTCCCGCAAAAAAATCGCAGATCGCCGCCATTACTCGTTAAAAAAAAAAAAACACCAAAAATGACAGAAATCTTACCCTTAGTTAGTAAACGCAATAACTTTTGCGCAAACCAATCAAAATACGCTTATTGTGATTTTTTTTTACCAAACATAGGTAGCAGAAAACAAATTGGCCAAAAATGTAAAAAAAATTAGATTTTTACATTTTTTGGGGGGGGGGATTTCATATAAAAAAATGTGAAAAATATTGTTATTTTTTCAAAATTTACGCTCTTTTTTTGTTTATAGCGCATAAAAGTAAAAATCGCACAGGTGATCAAATACCACCAAAAGAAAGCTCTGTTTGTGGGAAAAAAAGGACGTACATTTTGTTTGGGTACGGCGTCGCACGACCGCGCAATTGTCAGTTAAAGTCGCACAGTGCCGAATCGCAAAAAGTGGCCTGGACGTAAGACAGCAAAATCCTCCGGTGGTAAAGTGGTTAATCCCCTGCAACAAAAATGTCATTTTTGGTGAGATACTCCCAATAGGAACACATCTAAAGGGATGCAGGCCCAGCAGCACAAAAAGAGAACCAATGCAGCCACCATATCTAACGCTCTTTAAGTTCCAATATATTACATTTTTGTTCTCGGCTGTAAAGTGTGCCCTACGGATGATAATGGGTGTCATAAATCGTCACAATTTTGTGGCACACACTATTCAGAGGCGTAACATTGTTGATATTTATTTATTGCACACAGTCTCATTTTATATATAACAGGGAATTTGGGGATCACATTGTGTGAGTGTGCCCTAAATTATTTTAAATGTATTTTTTACTAATAAAAATCAATTCAATAAGCAGTTTCACACATATATCAACTTTATTCTACCATTATTTTGTTCTGTGTCCTCCGCTTTCAGAAAATATTTCTTGTTTCCAGAGTGTGAAGGGCATTTTCATGTAAAAAAAAAAAAGAAATGACTTTTTAACGTGTGAAAAATGAAAAGATTGCTATTCTGGGGTTGAACCCTTCCTAAGTAATATGGACACTAGGTGGCGCTGCAACAAGCCAGTATATAACCTTATGATGGTACTTGCAGCCAAACCAAAAAAAATAGTTTTTTAGTTTTTGGTAAGAGTGGTGAGGGGTTAGACGTGAACCCATAGCTCCCAACTGTCCCTGATTCCGCACAAAGTCCCTCCGTCCCTCTTTCCATCTTATTTGCCCCACATTTTTGGTCTGATCTATATAGTTGTATATAAAATGCACTATCTTTATTCATCAAAAAGTGTTTCCCAGTGCTAAACCTTTCATACAATTTCTAAATGGCTGCATTTGTAAACTTAAAAAGCCAATATAAAAGAATAGAAGTGGTAAAAAAAAAGCATTTGTGTGCTGAACTAATATTTTTTTTGTATAATTCTCCTTTAACCGCTTGCAGACCGCCTGCCGCAGATATACTGCGGCAGGCTTGCTCGGCTGCATCAATCATCGGTTCGCAGGAGCGGTGCTGGGGGCAAGCGCGTGCCCCCACTAGGCAGCGGGGATGCCGATCCACGGGGCCGGCGGCCGCCGGGCACCTGCGATCGCTCCCCGCTGAGAGAGAAGAACGGTCTGCTGTTGTAAACACAGCCGACCATTCTGTCTGAAATGATCACAGAGCGCCTGTGATCCTTCTATATAGGAACACAGGTCTTTATGGTCATTTCACAAGTCCCTCCCCCTCACAGTTAGTAAACACCCCCTAGGCTCACACTCAGGGCCGGTGCAAGGATTTTTGGTGCCCTAGGAAAAATAAAAATTGCCTCCCCCCACCAAATATGCACGTCCCGCCGGCGCGCCCCCCCCCCCACTCGGCAGCGAGGACTCCGATGCACGGGGCAGGTAACTCTGATTGCCGCCTGCAACAGGTCTCTGTGATAATTTCACAAGCCACGCCCCCCACAGTTAGAATCACTCCCCTAGGCTCACATTTAACCCCTTGATCACCCACAGTGTTAACCCCTTCCCTGCCAGTGTCATTATTACAGTAACAGTGCATATTTTTAGCACTGATTACTGTAGTAATGTCACTGGTCCCCCCAAAAGTGTAAAAAATGTCAGTTAGGGGTCCAATCTGTCCGCCGCAATGTTACAGTCCCGTTAAAAATCGCAGATCGCCGCCATTACTAGTAAAAAAATAAATAAATAAAAACAATAAAAATGACATAAATCTTTCCCGTAGTTAGTAGAAGTGATAGCTTTTGCGCAAACCAATCAATATACGCTTTTTGCGATTTTTTTTTTTTTTTACCAAAAATATGTAGCAGAAAACAAATTGGCCTAAAATGTTAAAATAATTGAATTTTAATTTTGAGAATGTCATATAGCAGAATGTGAAAAATATTTTTTTTTTGTTTCAGAATCGTCGCTCTTTTTTTGTTTATAGCGCAAAAAAAAAAAATTGCAGAGGTGATCAAATACCACCAAAAGAAAGCTCTGTTTGTGGGACGTAAATTTTTTTTGGGGTACAGCGCTACACAGCTGTACAATTGTCAGTTAAATTAACGCAGTGCCGAATCGCAAAAAAATGGCTTGGTCATTAAGGGGGTAAAACCTTCCGGTCCAGAAGTGGTTAAGGGGGGCCTGGCAGGGGGTGTGTCCTATACCTGCATACTTTTGATAATAGGTGTCCCTCGTTCCCATCTCAAAAAGTTGGGAGGTATGGTTAAAGGCCCGTACACATGATGCGAAAATCGGAAGTAAAATTTCGTCTGACGAACGATCTGCTGATTTTCGGATTGTTAGTATGGTGCTTTCGACAGCCGATTACGAATTTTCGGATGACAAAAACTGTAAGTGCAAGATATAAAATGTGTATCATACATGAACACAACGTCCGATTTTCGTTTAACCACTTAAGCCCCAGAGGATTTGGCTGCTAAAAGACCAGGGGGTATTTTGCGATTCGGCACTGCGTGACTTTAACGGACAATTGCGCGGTCGTGCGACGCTGTACCTAAACGAATTTGGCGTCCTTTTTTTCCCACAAACAGAGCTTTCTTTTGGTGGTATTTGATCACCTGTGCAATTTTTTGATCACGCGCTATAAACAAAAAAAGAGCGACAATTTTGCAAAAATAACAATATTTTTCACATTTTTTTATATGAAATTCCCAAAAAAAATTTAAAAATCAAAATTTTTTAACATTTTTTGCCAATTTGTTTTATCCTACCTATGTTTGGTAAAAAAATTTGCAAAAAGCGTATTTTTATTGGTTTGCGCAAAAGTTATCGCGTTTACTAACAAAGGGAAAGATTTTTGTCATTTTTGTTGTTTTTTTTTTAACGCGTAATGGCGGCGATCTGCGATTTTTTTTGCGGTACTGCGACATTGTGGCGGACAGATCGGACCCTTGACTGACATTTTTGACACTTTTGGGGTTACCAGTGACATTTCTACAGTAATCAGTGCTATACATATGCACTGTTACTGTAAAAATACACTGGTAGTGAAGGGGTTAACTTTATTTGGGAGGGAGGGGCTGTGTGTGTCCCTAGGGGCGTGCTTTCTACTGTGATTGGCTGTGGCTTGAGCTGTAAGGACACTGATCAACGGATCTACATAGTAGATCCGTGTGATCAGTGTCTTTACAGCGAGGAGAATGACAGGTGGCTTGTTTACACAAGCTGCCTGACATTCTCCCTCTCCCCCGACAATCGCCGAGTGACCGGCGGACATCTGGTCCGCTGGTCACACGCGCGGGGGGGTCCGTGACCGCGCGGGAGCGCGCCTCCGCGGGCGCGCGCTCGCTCCCCAGACCCTCCCAGGCTAGTGACGTTAATTAACGTCACTCTGCCTGGCAGGGGCTGCCCGCCGCAGTAAATCTACTTGCGGCGGTCGGCAAGCGGTTAATTAGTACAGTTTTGTCTGAAAAAAATCATAAGAGCCAGACTAGGCATGCTCAGAAACTAAAGAACACATACAGAACAATTCAACACATGATATCACTTCTGAAGTGGAATTTTGTCATACGGGAATTTTCATATGAAAGTAACCTCTTCACTTTCCATATGAGATTAGCATGCAACAAAAATTGGACGAAAGATCGTTCGATAATCTGATCATGTGTACGAGACTTTGGAATGTTGATGAGGGGGAAAGGAGAAATCAGAAAAGACAAAATTCAAGCAGATTAAATCCTAACCATTAGGTTCCCGTCAGGTGTATTATTGCAGCAATTCACACACCTTGTCTTCCCGTAATCTGGCATGCATGTGGCTGACATAATGTATTTCCCCGCCTCTGATAATCCCGCCATTGTATTTACATTTCTGTGCGACGCTCATAAGAAAATCAGTTTTTCTTCCTTCAAGAAGCTAGCTGACGTTTCTCATAAACTGTCCCCTCGGGGCCCCAATCACAAAGTGCAATGACGCCATTCTCCCAGAAATTGTTCATACTTCCTCCTGAGCGATATCTGCACACCTCCACCTGCGGGGATGTATCAGCAGAAAGGTGATTTCCTCCGAATTTCCCTGCTTTGCCCACACCCAGCATGGGGCATGACGATAAAAGACAAGGTTATGGATATCTGCAGTGACAGTGCGCACACAGACTTGTGCATATTTAAAGTGACATTACAAAGCTTGCTCTGTGCAGTGGTTTTCTTGCCCCCCCCCCCCCTGCCAGTGCTTCTTGCCCTCTCCTTCCTGCCGCCTGCCCCCATAGCAAGCAGCTTGCTATAGGGGCACCCAAGCAGACTCGCTCCCAAGCCACTGCTCCGTCTACCTGTTGAGACACAGAGAGCGGTTCAGCCCTGCTCCTGCTCGCTCCTCATTGGCTCACTGGCTGTGATTGGCAGTAGCGGGAGCTGCTGTCTAAGCCAATGAGGAGGCAGAGACCCCAGAGAGCCACTGCTCAAATGAACACCACTAGATCAAGAAGGTTCTCAGCTAAGTATAAAGGCCCGTACACACAATAAGAAAATCTGAAGGGAAATGTCGTTTGTCGACCGATCTGCCGATTTTTGGATTGTTAGTATGGTGCTTTCAACAGCCGACTCAGATTTTTCGGCCGAAAAAATCCAGATGTGCAGGCTATAAAATTTTTATCGTCTGTCAACACAACGTCCGATTTTCGTCTCATTAGTACAGATTTTGATGGAAAAAAATCTTGAGAGCAAGACTGGGCATGCTCAGAGACGAAAGAACACATACAAAACAATCCAACACATGACATCACTTCTGAAGTAGAATTCTGTTGTACGGGAAAATTCGTATGAAAATAACCTCTTCACTTTCCACATCAGACTAGCATGCCACAAAAAAGGGACGACAGATCGTTCGATAATCTGATCGTGTGTACGGCGCTTAACCACTTTACCACCGGAGGATTTTGCTGTCTTACGTCCAGGCCACTTTTTGCGATTCGGCGATGTGCGACTTTAACTGACAATTGCGCGGTCGTGCGATGCCGTACCCAAACTGAATTTACGTCCTTTTTTTTACCACAAATAGAGCTTTCTTTTGGTGGTACTTGATCACCTGTGCGATTTTTACTTTTTGCGCTATAAACAAAAAAAGAGCGTTTACTTTGAAAAAATAACAATATTTTTAACATTTTTTTATATGAAATTCCTCTCAAAAAATGTAAAAATCAAAATTTTTTAAAATTTTTGGCCAATTTGTTTTCTGCTACCTATGTTTGGTAAAAAAAAATCACAATAAGCATATTTTGATTGGGTTGCGCAAAAGTTATTGCGTTTACTAACTAAGGGAAAGATTTCTGTCATTTTTGGTGTTTTTTTTTTTTAACGAGTAATGGCGGCAATCTGCGATTTTTTTGCGGGACTGCGACATTGCGGCGGACAGATCGGACCCTTGACTGACATTTTTGACACTTTTGGGGGTACCAGTGACATTACTGCAGTAATCAGTGCTATATATTTGCACGGTTACTGTAAAAATGACACCGGCAGGGAAGGGGTTAATTTTATTGGAGAGGGAGGGGTTAATGTATGCCTGGTGCTTTCTAACGTGTGGGGGGGGAGGTGACTGAGTGAGCCAGGGACAGATCGCATGTTCAGCAATGCTGAACACTCCAATCTGTCACTCCCTGTCACTTAGGAGATCCGCCCGCTCTGTTTACACAGGCGGGCGGATCTCCAAACTAGATTCCCCAACGATCGGGGAAGAGCAGCGGCGATCGCCGCCGCTCCTCCCCTGGCCCGACTCCCGCTGTGAATGAAAACAGTGGGAGCGCGCCTCCGGCGGCGCGCGAGCGCCGCCTACAGGGGGAGGAGTCCAGCGACGTAGGTCTACGTCGCTGGACGATAATGAGCCACTGTGCCGCAGTAGCAGCACAGTGGCCGGATGTAAAGTGGTTAAGGGGGGAGGCTGGAGGGGGCTGCTGCACACAGAAGGTTTTTTACCTTCATGCATAGAAAGTATGAAGGTAAAAAACCTTGAACCCTTACAGCCACTTTAACCCCCTTTTTGGCAGGCTTACATACCCTACACTATCTCACAAAAGTAAGTACACCCCTCAAATTTTTGTAAATATTTTATTCTATCTTTTCATGTGACAACACTGAAGAAATTACACTTTGCTACAATGTAAAGTAGTGAGTGTACAGCTTGTATAACAGTGTAAATTTGCTGTCCCCTCAAAATAACTCAACACACAGCTATTAATGTCTAAACCACTGGCAACAAAAGTGAGTACACCCCTAGGTGAAAATGTCCAAATTGGGCCCAAGAAGCCATTTTCCCTCCCCAGTGTCATGTGACTCGTTAGTGTTACAAGGTCTCAGGTGTGAATGGGGAACAGGTATGTTAAATTTGGTGTTATCGCTCTCACTCTCTTATACTGGTCACTGGAAGTTCATCATGGCACCTCATGGCAAAGAACTCTCTGAGGATCTGAAAAAAAAAATGTTGCTCTACATAAAGATGGCCTAGGCTATAAGAAGATTGCCAAGATCCTGAAACTGAACTGCAGTACAGTGGCCAAGACCATACAGTGGTTTAACAGGACAGGTTCCACTCACTTCAGGCCTCACCATGGTTGACCATGCTTGACATATGCTCAGTGTCATATGTGTCTTAGAATAAGAGGGAGGTGCAGCCTCCATCAATCTACATGTAATATACCCCCCCCCCTTATGTTTAGCTAGTTGGTGGGCATGGAGGAGGAGGGAGGGAGTGGGCTGTCATTTAACACTGTGTATACGCCCACATATGTCACTCTATAGTGACATGGGCTGCTCAGATGTGATAGGGAGGAAATGCTCAGCATTGAAACTCACTGAAAACTGGGCATGTGCAGAGTTCTCACCACTGCTGCAAAATCCCTAACTGAATTGGGGATTTGGACAGAAGGGGGAGTTAAAAAGCAGCAGGATTAACCATGTTTTTTGCAGAATACAGAAAAGGAATCCCATAGTGACTGGGTGAGTATGAACAGCACGTAATACACCATTTATTGATAGTTTTTTTATGATGTGGGGTTAGTGACGGCTAGGGTATTCTTTCATTTATTGCAGTCTTTGGGGGTCTATGTATAACAAGTACACCTGAGGGGAGACATGATAGCAATTTATAAATATCTCAATGGGGATCTAAGATTAGAAAAAAAGCTATTCAGTCGAAGGGAATGCATGAGGACTCGAGGGCATACATTACGATTAGAGGAGAAGCGTTTTAACCTCAGGCAACGTGGGGGGGTTCTTTACTGTTAGGGCTACAAGATTGTGGAATTCTCTACCACAAGAGGTGGTTTCTGCGGGAAGTATGGTGGCTTTCAAAAGACTCTTAGATGTACATCTCAGGGATCAGAACATTCAGGGGTATGTGAGATGATTACAGCTACACAAACCTACACAGGTTGAACTGGATGGACTATTGTCTTTATTCAACCTCACCTACTATGTAACTATGTAACTATGTAACTATGTAAGTACACTGAATGAATGTGACAAAAGTCTGTACAACTTCAGCTAAACTTACACTATTCTGTGTAATATACTTACCTCCTATGAGCGTAAGCGCCATCTAGTGGCCATAATGCATTTTTTTTTTTTTTTTTTAAATAACTCAATCAGGAAAAAAAAAATGGGATACAGCCACTAGATGGATACAGCAAGTTTCATTGGAGCTTTGCGTGGATGCTTGTTAGATTTTTATATATAGACCTTTTAGTGTTTCTGCTTTGTGTTTGGGGCTTTTAACATGTTCCAAATCTGCCAATAAGTTTTTGTTGTACCTCTGGAGAATAAAAACAGGGTGGAAGACTAATTTAGTGACAGTTTTATTACACGGCCCCGGCAATATTACGATCCTAAATTACCTGAGTTTTTGTTATAGAAGACAGGTTCATAAAACTAAGAGAAGACAGGAAATGCTTGAAATGACTCCACGCTGATCTTCTACAACTTACAGGAATGAAATGTGGGATTCGGCTGAGTTTTACAAACTCTTCCTGTTGGCGGAACTCTCACTAGGAAACAAATCACACATTTTAAGAGCTTTCTGTAACCAGTTTCACACTTTTCATCTCTTTATGGTAGGACAGGACGGGTTTTCTGCCTTCAATGATTCTGGTCAAAAGTCTTTTTTTTTTTTTTAATACTCTAAGAGCCAAGAAGAAGAGTTTTGGACGCAGTGTAGCGGTCTGTCCGGTTTGGGCCCTCGATCGAACTGAACGCAGCTCCAAGGCGGATGCAGAAAACAGCAGCTGAGCATGCAGGATGGGTGACAGCCAGTGGTGTTTTTAGGTTTTGTGCTGCCCTAGGCCTGACTAAACTTGGGCGCCCCCTAATTAAATATGACCCACCCCTTCCTGTAAAGGCCACACCCCTTCATGTTTATGACCCACCCTCTTTTCTATAAACCATAGACTACAACCAGTTTATCAGTGCAGCCTCATCAGTGTAGACTCATTACTGCCCATCAGTGCAGCATATCAGTGCGGCCTCATCAGTGGCCATCAGTGCAGCCCATTAGTCCCAATAAGTGCAGCATATCCATGCAGCCCCATCAGTGAAGCTTATCAGTGCCCACTTTTTTGCTGCCCCCTGTAAAGTGCCGCCCTAAGGCCTGGGCCTTTTTGGCCTAGGCCAAGATACAGCACTGGTGACAGCGCCTGTCTGAATGAGCGAGCTCCTTAGGCTCTGTTCACACCTGAGCAATTTGAACTAGGGATCGACCGATTATCGGCAAAGCCGATATATTGGGGGCCGATATGCACTTTCCCCCAAAATATCGGAATCGGCCCCGGAGGTTACCGATATTGCCGATATTTCAGGAAAGTGCTTGTACCGGAGTGATGCCTGCAGCGAGAGGTACCGGCGTCCATAGCCGACGGTCGGCTGTCTTGTAATGACAACTGATGATTGGCTGTCATTACAAGGAGCGGGAGGGGACGCCCCACTGACCCCCCCCCCGCCGCCTTCCATGACTTGCCCGGGTCTCTCGTCCCACCAGGAGACCTGGGAAATCAGCCTCCATGGCCAGCAAAGAGGAGACCCGATCAAAGCCACATTCGGCTCTGATCGGGTCTCCATGTAAAAACCAAGAAGTGATGTCATGACATCACTTCCGGGTACTGGCGCCAAATTAAAAAAAATGACAGCATTCAAATCAGCCAAACTTGCCATTTTGAATGCTTTTAAGTGCAGAGGAGGGGTTTGGGGTCTTATATGGCGCTTTTCCACTGCATGGAACCGTACCAGTTCGGCACGCTTTTGTGCTTTTCCACTGCTGGTACCGCATGGTATAGGGTCGGAACGGTTCGGTACGGTACGGTATAGGTTTGCTTTTCCACTGCATGGAACCGAACGGTACGGCTCTGAAAAAACAGTACCTACTCGATTGTGGTTCCAACAGGTACCAAACTGGTACCATATCCCACAATCCTTTGCATGCAGTCACTACTAGCCACTGATTGGTCAGAGAATCCCACCCACCCCGTTGTTATCCCACTTAACTTTAGTACTACTTTAGTGGAAAAGCAAACCTATACCGTACCGTACCGAACCGTTCCGACACTATACCATGCGGTACCAGCAGTGGAAAAGCAAGCCGGGCCAAGCAGGGCCGAGTAGAGCCGAGCCGGTACTAGCCGGTACTTGCAATGGAAAAGTGCCATAGACTCCCAGATCCCTCCACAAGAGTACCTCAAAAAAAAAAAAAATAATAATAATTTTTTTAATATACGAAAATATCGGCTGATACCGATATGCGATGACCAAAATATCGGTATCGGCAATAAAAAAACGATATTGGTCGATCACTAATTTGAAGCATGACAGAACCTGACTCTAGGTGTTTTATTATATGCAATAGTGCCTGTTCACATCTCAGCGTAAAGTTGTTTGAAGCTTGTCACTCAAAAAAGTGCATGAGCTTCCTTTGGGGCATACTTGTGAGTTTAGTCCCATTAGACTTTAATTGGAGCATCTAAAAAACACGCAAGAAATGTGTACATGTGTATTGTTTGCATGTTTTCTTACCTAATATCTAGCATTCCATTGGCTAAAAAATAACTCACAAGCCAGAAACATGAGCAAATATGCTAAAAAAATGCCCGAAAAACAACCAAGGGTGCTCAGCTCATTTGTGAAAGGAGTCCTAAAGCGTAACTCCACTTTTGTTGAGAAAAAAAATATTCCCCTCTGGGTGATCTCTGTACATTACAAGGATTCTAACAAAATTTGTTGCAGATTCCTACCTTTTGTTGTTCTGAAGAAATCCCTGTGTGTTCCTCTGCGCCAATGTGGGAAAGTGAGTCTAATGGGAGTGGTTTCATAATTATCAATTAGCTGCTGCACCTGCAGGGCCCTAATGAGGAAAATTGCAGGTTCTGTATCCCTTTAGATGTGTTCCTATTGGGAGTATCTCACCAAAAGTGACATTTTTGTTGCAGGGGATGCCAGAAATCTGACTTGTATCTTAGTGCAGACTTCTGGGAAAAAAAAGTGAGCCAATCACAAAATCAGGAAATTATGTTTCTGGGGGTGTGGCCAGTATACATTCTGTGTACAGAACACCTCTAGGCGGCCATATTGCATTGCGTTATACAGAAAATTACAGAGCTGCAGATTGAAAAGGAAAGGTACTTTTTAATAACATTCAATTACAATATGATTTGAGCCAGAATTGTATACACTATATTATTATTTTTTTATTTGCTATTTTTTTTTCCTATGAAAGTGGGGTTCCCCTTTAAAGTTTACATTTTGATTATGTGGATATGTCTGTTTTTTTTTTTTATTGTTTTTCAGTTCCATGTTAAACCGTATAATTGCGAGTGGACATAATGTGAATGTACGGATATCTCTTTTCATTAGAATTCTTGTACTGACGTTGCACAGGCTGAGGGCACTACGTGCACAACTGACAGGCATCAGAGAGGCCCAAACCACAAAAGATTCATTCTGGGAATATTGTGTCCCAGAAAACGTTCGGTCATTATCAGTGCCCACTGACACTTCCTTCTGCAGGTTGTTTGAAGTTTTGCCCTTTTAACCACTTGCCGACCGCCGCACGCCGATCTACGTCGGAGGTCAGCCCCTCACAGGCAAAGTGACGTAGGGCTACGTCACTAGCTTGTGAGGGTCTAGGGAGCGAGCGCGCGCCGCCGGAGGCGCGCTCCCGCTCCCGCGTGGTCACGGACCCCCCCACGCGTGTGACCGGCGGACCCGATGTCCGCCGGCCACTCTGCGATCGGCGGGGGAGAGGGAGAAAGTCAGGCAGCTTGTGTAAACAAGCCACCTGTCATTCTCCCCTCTGTATGAGAGATAATCATATGGATCTACTATGTAGATCCGTTGATCACTCTGCATACAGCTGAAGCCACAGCCAATCACAGTTAGAATCACACCCCTAGGGACACACACAGCCCCTCCCTCTCAAATAAAGTTAACCCCTTCACTACCAGTGTATTTTTACAGTAACAGTGCATATATATAGCACTGATTACTGTAGAAATGTCACTGGTAACCCCAAAAGTGTCAAAAATGTCAGTCAAGGGTCCGATCTGTCCGCCGCAATGTCGCAGTACCGCAAAAAAAAATCGCAGATCGCCGTCATTACGCGTTAAAAAAAAAACAACAAAAATGACAAAAATCTTTCCCTTAGTCAGTAAACGCAATAACTTTTGCGCAAACCAATCAAAATACGCTTTTTGCGATTTTTTTTACCAAACATAGGTAGCATAAAACAAATTGGCCGAAAATGTTAAAAAATTTTGATTTTTACATTTTTTTGGGGGGGAATTTCATATAAAAAAAAGGGAAAAATATTGCTATTTTTGCAAAATTTACACTCTTTTTTTGTTTATAGCGCGTGATCAAAAAAACGCACAGGTGATCAAATACCGCCAAAAGAAAGCTCTGTTTGTGGGAAAAAAAGGACGCCAAATTCGTTTAGGTACAGCGTCGCACGACCGCGCAATTGTCCGTTAAAGTCACGCAGTGCCGAATCGCAAAATAACCCCTGGTCGTTTAGCAGCTAAATCCTCCGGGGCTTAAGTGGTTAAGGTTTCCTGAATAGGCGATGACGGGACATCTGAATAATGGCGGTGTCAGGCTGTGTGAGGTCAGAACGCATCAGTACTCTTCTCCTCACCTTGTAGATTCACTGATTGGCTACAATATTATTTATGAAGGATCATTGTCAACTATTAGAAATCTTAGAAAAATACCAACATTGAAAACTTTTATTTTTGCAAATGAAAGTGCAGAAAAGGCATATGACCATGTACAGTATAGACACATGAAGATGGGGGGGGGGGGGGGGGATATGATCTCCATGTATAAATACATAAGTGGGATTTGATCACCATGTATAAATACATAAGGGGGGGAAATTATCACCATGTATACAGTAAATACATAAGGGGGGGGGGATGATCTCCATGTATATATACATACGAGGGGGATATGATCTCCATGTATAAATGCATAAGGGGGGGGGGGGTGATCACCATGTATAAATACATAAGGGGGGGGATGATCACCATGTATAAATACATAAGGGGGGGGGGATGATCACCATGTATAAATACATAAGGGGGGGATATGATCACCATGTATAAATATATAAGGGGGGTATGATCACCATGTATAAATACATAAGGGGGGAAATGATCACCATGTATAAACACAGTAATATACAGTATCTCACAAAAGTGCACCCCTCACATGTTTGTAAATATTTTATTATATCTTTTCATGTGACAACACTGAAGAAATGGCACTTTGCTACAATGTAAAGTAGTGAGTGTACAGCTTGTTTAAGTGTCCATTCACACTGGTACGACTTGTCAGGTGACTTGGTCAGCCTGACAAGTCACGCACCGTCGCGTCCCATAGTGTAGTACAGGACCGGTTCTAATAGGAGCGACACAAGTCGCTCTGACTTAGAAAAAGGGTCCTGTACTACTTCGGGGCGACCTGGAGCGACTTGCATAGACTTCACAGGTCGCCCCCTCAGTCGGAGCGACGTAGTGTGAACCGAGTGTTACAGTGTAAATTTGCTGTCTCCTGACAATAACTCAACACACAGCCATTAATGTCTAAACTGCTGGCAACAAAAGTGAGTACACCCCTAAGTGAAAATGTCCACATTGGGCCCAATTAGACATTTTTCCTCTCCGGTGTCATGTGACTCGTTAGTGTTACAAGGTCTCAGGTGGGAATTGGGAGCAGGTGTGTTAAATTTGGTGTTATCGCTCTCACTCTCTCATACTGGTCACTGGAAGTTCAACATGGCACCTCATGGCAAAGGACTCTCTGAGGATCTAAAAAAAAAAAAAAAAATTGTTGCTTTACATAAAGATGGCCTAGGCTATAAGGAGATTACCAAGACCCTGAAACTGAGCTGCAGCCTGGTGGCCAAGACCATACAGCGGATAACAGGACAGGTTCCACTCAGAACAGGCCTCGCCATGGTCCATCAAAGAAGTTGAGTGTATGTGCTCAGCGTCATATCCAGAGGTTGTCTTTGGGAAATAGACGTATGAGTGCTGCCAGCATTGCTGCAGAGGTTGAAGGGGTGGGAGGTCAGCCTGTCAGTGCTCAGACCATACGCCGCACACTGCATCAAATTGGTCTGCATGGCTGTCATCCCAGAAGGAAGCCTCTTCTAAAGATGATGCAAAAGAAATCCCGCAAAAAAGTTTGCTGAAGACAAGCAGACTAAGGACATGGATTACTGGAACCATGTCCTGTGGTCTGATGAGACCAAGATAAACTTATTTGGTTCATCGATGTCAAGCGTGTGTGGCGGCAACCAGGTGAGGAGTACAAAGACAAGTGTGTCTTGCCTACAGTCAAGCATGGTGGTGGGAGTGTCATGGTCTGGGGCTGTATGAGTGCTGCCAGCACTGGGGAGCTACAGTTCATGGAGGGAACCATGAATGCCAACATGTACTGTGACATACTGAAGCAGAGCATCATCCCCTCCATACGGAGACTGGGCCCCAGGGCAGTATTCCAACATAACGACCCCAAACACACCTCCAAGACCACCACTGCCTTGCTAAAGAAGCTGAGAGTAAAGGTGATGGACTGTCCAAGCATGTCTCCAGACCTAAACCCTATTGAGCATCTGTGGGGCATCCTCAAACGAACGGTGGAGGAGCGCAAGGTCTCTAACATCCACCAGCTCTGTGATGTCATCATGGAGGAGTGGAGGAGGACTCCAGTGACAACCTGTGAAGCTCTGGTGAACTCCATGCCCAAGAGGGTTAATGCAGTGATGGAAAATAATGATGGCCACACAAAATATTGACACTTTGGGCCCAATTTGGACATTTCCACTCAGGGGTGTACTCACTTTTGTTGCCAGCGGTTTAGACATTAATGGCTGTGTGTTGAGTTATTTTGAGGGGACAGCAAATTTACACTGTTATACAAGCTGTACACTCACTACTTTACATTGTAGCAAAGTGTCATTTCTTAAGGCCCCGTTCACATACAAGCGACGCTACTTCCCGGGGCGACCTCCGAGGTCGCGGTGCGAGCAGCGCGCCGCGACCTCGGAGCGGCCGGCACGGACTTCATAACATTGAAGTCTATGGCGGTCGCCTCCAGGTCGCCCCAAAGAAGCTCCGGACCCTTTTTCTAAGTCGGAGCAACTTGTGTCGCTCCTATTAGAACGGGTCCGCAGCTTCCCTATGGAAGGCGACCTACGGCGACCTGTTAGGTGACCAGGTCGCCTCACAGGTCGCCTTAGTGTGAACGGGGACTCAGTGTTGTCACATGAAAAGATAGAATAAAATATTTACTTATTATTATTAATATTTACATTTAATATTAAATGTGAGGGGTGTACTCACTTTTGTGAGATACTGTGTGTGTATAAATATATATATATATAATCTTTAGATTTTTTATATTATATTTTATTTCCTGTTAAGCCTGTTATTATTGTTATTATGGTATTCTGTTTTTAGTGGTGTACTTTTTTTTTTTTTGTTATTGCAAAATATTTTTGTGTTGTATTACACAACAGTGCTCAGTGACGGTGATGAAGGGAGGTGACAAAGACATAAAAGATTCGGCAATTTACGAGAACTTGGACTTTTCTAGAAGAATGATTAGTAGGCTGGTTGGAAAACATGGCGTGGTCAATGGAAAAGAAAAGCACTGCGATATTTTACCATTATTATTGCAAAATAAATATTGCACACAGCTAAGAGAAATTTCTTTAAACACTTTGATAATCTTTTTGACATTCTGGGAATGGAAATCCAGTTTAGCGCTTTGTGACGTCAAGGTGGGCGTTTGTTTATTTTCTCTTAGGTGCAGCTCCCTGTTCAGGCAGGAATTAAAATCAGTCAGTAAACTGCTAACTTGATTCAGGAAATACCAAACGCAGAGAGTCCACTCCTTTGACTTTAATTTTGGCTTTATAGAATTACTTTTATTCAGAATCAGCAGGCTTTTTTAAAGCAGTGCTTTAAGACCACTTTAAGACCGGAAGGTTTTACCCCCTTAATGACCAGGTCATATTTTGTGATTCGGCACTGCGTTACTTTAACCACTTTACGTCCGCTCACAGTAATACTACTGCGGCAGAGTGGCTCGTTATCGTCTGACGACGTAGTATTAACGTCGTCAGACACTCCCCCTTCTGGGCGGCGCTTGCGCGCCGCCGGAGGCTCGCTCCCGCTGTTTTCATTCACAGCGGGAGTCGGGCCAGGGGAGGAGCAGCGGCGATCGCCGCTGCTCTGCCCCGATCGCCGGGGATCTAGTGTGGAGATCCGCCCGCCTGTGTAAACACAGCGGACGGATCTCCATAGTGACAGGGAGTGACAGATCGGACTGTTCAGCATAGCTCACTCAGTCACCTCCCCCCACACATGTCAGTAAGCACCAGGCATACATTAACCCCTCCCTCTCCAATAAAATTAACCCCTTCCCTGTCAGTGTCATTTTTACAGTAACAGTGCATATATATAGCACTGATTACTGCAGTAATGTCACTGGTACCCCCAAAAGTGTCAAAAATGTCAGTCAAGGGTCCGATCTGTCCGCCGCAATGTCGCAGTCCCACAAAAAAAAAAATCGCAGATCGCCGCCATTACGCGTTAAAAAAAAAACACCAAAAATGACAGAAATCTTTCCCTTTGTTAGTAAACGCAATAACTTTTGCGCAAACCAATCAAAATACGCTTATTGCGATTTTTTTTTACCAAACATAGGTAGCAGAAAACAAATTGGCCAAAAAAATTTTAAAAAATTGGTTTTTACATCTTTTTTGGGGGGAATTTCATATAAAAAAATGTTAAAAATATTGTTATTTTTTCAAAATAAACGCTCTTTTTTTGTTTATAGCGCAAAAAGTAAAAATCGCACAGGTGATCAAATACCACCAAAAGAAAGCTCTGTTTGTGGGGAAAAAAAGGACATAAATTTCGTTTGGGTACGGCGTCGCACGACCGCGCAATTGTCAGTTGAAGTCGCACAGCGCCGAATCGCAAAAAGTGGCCTGGACGGAAGACAGCAAAATCCTCCGGTGGTAAAGTGGAAAATTGCGCGGTCGTGCAACGCTGTACACAAATACAATTTATGTCCTTTTTCCCACAAACAGAGCTTTCTTTTGGTGGTATTTGATCACCTCTGCGATTTAATTTTTTTGCGATATAAACAAAAAAAGAGCAACAATTAAAAAAAAAAAAAAACATTTTTCACATTCTGCTATATAACATTCTAAAAAAAAAAAACAGAAAAGCATGTAGAACGTTTTTGCCATGATTTTACCGCAATTTTGCCATTAATTTACAGCTTTTTTTTAAATCAAATCGGGCAAAAAGAAAAACGCAAATCGCAGTAAAATCATGGCAAAACACACTAGACGCTTTTCTGTGGCTTCTCCATTAAAAACGAAGGAACCAAAAAGGCAAAAAAAAAGCAGTTTTGCATTTTAAAAAGTCACTTACCTTTTCCAGAAACGCAGCGGCTGAATAAAGCAGAGATGTGAACGTGTTGCATAGGAAACCACATTAACCACTTCTGGACCGGAAGGATTTGCCCCCTTAATGACCAGGCCATATTTTGCGATTCGGCACTGCGTTATTTAACAGACAATTGCGTGGCCGTGCGACGCTGTACCTAAATATAATTGATGTCCTTTTTTCCCCACAAATAGAGATTTCTTTTGGTGGTATTTGATCACCTCTGCGATTTTTTTATTTTTTGCGCTATAAACAAAAAAAGAGCAACAATTTTGAAAAAAAAAAAAAAAATATTTTTCACATTCTGCTATATAACATTCCCCCCCAAAAAAAAAAAAAATTAAAATCAAAGATTTTTTAACATTTTAGGCCAATTTGTTTTCTGCTGCATATTTTTGGTAAAAATCGCAATAAGCGTATTTTGTTTGGTTTGTGCAAAAGTTACTAACTACGGGAAAGATTTATGTCATTTTTATTGTTTTTTTCTTTTTACTAGTAATGGCGGCGATCTGCAATTTTTTCCTGTACTGCAACATTGCGGCGGACAGATCGGACCCCTGACTGACATTTTTGACACTTTTGGGGGGACCAGTGACGTTACTACAGTAATCAGTGCTAAAAATATGCACTGTTACTGTAATAATGACACTGGCAGGGAAGGGGCTAACCCTATGGGTGATCAATGGGTTAAATGTGACCCTAGGGGTGTGATTCTATCTGTGGGGGGGGTGGTTTCTGAAATGACCATAGAGACCTGTGATCCTATATAGAAGGATCACAGGAGCTCTGTGGTCATTCCAGGGAGAAGAACGGTCAGCTGTATTTACAACAGCTGACCGTTCTTCTCTCTCAGCGGGGAGCGATTGCGGGTGTCAGACGGCAATCACAGCCGCCTGATCCGTGCATCGGCTTACCCGCTGCCGAGTGGGGGCGGGAGCTTCCCGCGCGTGACCGACTTAGGTCTGCGTCGCTTTGCGCAGGAGGGCCACCCTGCCACAGTAAAAAGGTGGCGGGTGGTCGGGAAGTGGTTATTGTGGCAACAATTTTATTGATATTCTAGGCGGTGCAGTCCCCTCTGTGAACTAGAGAGGGCAGTACATGGAACCGGGGAACACACTAGCTTGAATTTAAAGGGTCAGTCCACCTATGGGTGATGTTTTAGTCACAAGTGGTGCATAGTGGGCTGAGTCAATCCCTGGTTTTCTCCAGCAGGAAGATCCCCTTCCATAATTCCTGGCTCTGTTCTGGTCTACCTAGGAGTGTTGGGTGTTCCAGCTCCTCCTGTTACATGCAAATCCACCAGAGCGGGTGGGAGCAGGGCCATGACAAGGGGTGGGCAGGAGGGACGGCCGCTCTTGGCACAATGGTTTACTGTAGGGATGGGGGCACCTTCCTTCTGTTTCAAGGCTCACAGGAGTAGTGACAGCGGCAGTGATTTTGACTTGGCTCATCTAAATATATTACCAATATAACAAAATTGTAAGCATCTTTGTCACAGTATAAAATCAGGAAATCGCAATCCTTGTTATGCTTTTACCACTCCTCTTCTCTGGTTTGATCTAGCATCGCATACTAGCTCATTATGAAATACTTACCTTAGAACGAGCCCCCGCAGTGCGGCCCGCTTACCTCTATGACGGGCGACATGTTCAGTCGCCCGTCTTCCGGGATCACGGCATCTGGCCATCTGATTGGCTGGAGCCGCGGTGACGTCACTCCTGCGCACGCGCGTGGGAGCCGACGGTCACGGCACGGGGCTCTGAAGGAACGGCACCAGCGGCCGTTCCTTCAGAGCGCATGCGCCAGTGACGTCACTGGCTGCATGTAAGGTAAATATCTCCTAAACGGTGCATGTTTAGGAGATATTTACAGTACCTATAGGTAAGCCTTATCATAGGATCACCTATAGGTACAACTTGCAGAGGAGGGTTTACTTCCTCTTTAAGGTGGCAAGAAATTCACGTATTGCCTTATCTGCATTAAATTAGCCCCAGAACCTGTGTAATTATTATGTGTTCAGTTTTAAAGGAATGAGGTAGCAACCTTAACCCTAACCCACCTTATTGATGTGCATTTCAGTTGTTAGCAATGTACTAACATGCAATGCGGGGAGCTGCTAAAAATGCTGCATGCACAATCTGGGGCCCATGGTGCTGTGTTGGGCAGCACACTGAAATAAATGGGCTACCTCAACACAACGAATGTTAACATGCGACACAAGGCGTGTTAACAAACTGTAGCCGGCAAGCTTTATAAATGGCCCCCTAACCTCTTGACGCCAGCCCCACACATATATGTGGCACCAAGAAGATTGCTGTAATTCCGGGCTGCTGCATGTATGTGTTCATTGATCTGTGCTGGAAGCGCACTCACTGACAGCTCCTGGTCACTGTTTGCGATCAGGAGTCGGGGATGGGCCCCCAATCGTGTGAATTCTGTGATCATCAATCACATGTAAGGGAAGGATGCCTCTGGCTCCCGGCATTTAATACCAGTTAAAGGGCCAGCGGCAAGAAGCTTACGATAAAAGGTGGAGTTTTTTTAAATAATGCCATTGCTGTATATTGTGACATCAGGAAGGTATTGCTGCAGACTTGTAAAGTTATTGAAAGGTAAGTTTTTAAGCTTTCCTGTGCGCAGGTCATGTCACCTAAATTAAATTAAATTGAAAATAATTGAAGTAAGCCTTGATGTGTCACCCTTTCCCTGTGTGATATGATTGTACATGGGTGACAGTACAGTAATACGCCCCGTCATCCTCAGTGCCGGGAAGCATGCTCTCAGCTGCTGCACCCTGTGATCACACACTGAAACAGAGAGAGAGAAGAGGGAGCAAGAGGGGAGAGAGGGAGGGGAGAGAGGGGGAGAGCAAAGGGAGAGAGGGAGGGGGGGAGAGGGAGAGAGCAAGAGGAGAGAGGGAGGGGGAGAGCAAAGGGAGAGAGGGAGAGCGCAAAGGGAGAGAGGGGGGAGAGGGAGAGAGCAAGAGGAGAGAGGGAGGGGGAGAGAGCAAAGGGAGAGAGAGGGAGGGGGAGAGAGCAAAGAGAGAGAGGGAGGGGAGAGAGAGGGAGGGGGAGAGGCAGAGAGAAAAGGGAGAGGTAGGGGAGAGGGAGGGGGGAGAGGGAGAGAGCAAGAGGAGAGAGGGAGGGGGAGAGGGAGAGAGCAAAGGGAGAGAGGGATGGGGAGAGGGAGAGAGGGAGGGGAGAGAGAGAGGGGAGGGGGGAGATAGAGAGAGCAAGAGGAGAGAGGGAGGGAGAGAGGGAGAGAGCAAAGGGAGAGAGGGAGGGGAGAGAGGGAGGGGGGAGGGAGAGAGCAAAGGGAGAGAGGGAGGGGGGAGAGAGAGGGGAGAGAGGGAGGGGGGAGGGAGAGAGCAAGAGGAGAGAGGGAGGGTGAGAGGGAGAGAGGGAGGGGGAGAAAGAGAGAGAGCAAAGGGAGAGAGGGAGGGGGGAGAGGGAGAGAGCAAGAGGAGAGAGGGAGGGGGAGGGAGAGAGCAAAGGGAGAGAGGGAGGGGGAGAGGGAGAGAGCAAGAGGGGAGAGGGGGGGTAGAGAGCACAAGGAGAGAGGGATGGGAAGATAGAGGAGAGAAATGAGTGAGAGAAAGCAAGAGGAAAAAGAGAACGGGGTAGAGAGAGGAGAGAAAGGAGAGACAGCAAGAGGTGAAATAGAGGGGGGAGAGAGAAGGGAGACAGAACAAGGGGAGAAAGGGAGAGAGAGAGAGCGCAAGAGAAGAAAGGGAGTGAGTGGGGGGAAGAGCAAGAGGAGAAAGGGAGAGGGGGAGAGAGAGGACAGAAAGTAGAGAGAGAGCAAGAAGAGAAAGGAATAGGGGGTGGAGAGAGAGCAGGGAGAGCAAGAGAAGAAAAGAGAGGAGAAAGAGAGGGAGAGAGACAGCAGAGAGAGGAGGGAGAGGAAGAGGGAGGGATAGAGAGGGAGATACTGAGGGAGGGGGAGAGGAAGAAAGAGAAAGGGAGAGAGAGAGGGAGAGAGAGAGAGAAATAAAGGGGAATGAGGGATGGGGGGGAATAAAAGAAGTGAAAGAGAGGGAGAAAGGTAGGGGAGAGAGAGGAGATGTGGGGAAAGGAAACATAAATAGAGAGTGGGATGGGGAGAAAGAAAGTGAGAGGGGGGTTAGAGAGAGAGAGAGAGAGAAAATGAGGTAGGGAGGGGAAGAGGGAGCGAGAGGGAGAGGGAAAGGGAACAAGAAAAGAGAGAGATGGGTAGAGGGAGAAAGAGAAAGAAGGAGAGATGGAGGGAGAGAGTGAGGGGGGAGGGAAAGAGGGAGGAGGGTGAGGGAGAGAGGAAAAAAGAGAGAGGGAGAGATAAGGAGAGGGAGAAAAAGAGGGAGGGAGGGGGAAAGGAGGAGAGAGAAAGAATGAAGTGAGAGTCTCCAGCTCGTCGAGCTTTAGGTGAGGTTAGTCAGGCAGGTTTCAGCCCTTGCCAAATCTCACCCAGAAGCCAGGATTCATCACCCTGTATTGACGTCAACCCGCCAGGAAGCACAGCTCTGATGGCTTTGTTTTTTTGTCACCGCTAAAATGACTTATATCCTGTTGTGAAAAGTGTGAAATAGCTTGTCGACAAGTGTCGCTCAATGAACCCAGTCTGGCCACCTTGGCTGTGGAGTATTGCTGATGACCTGGCACCAAATTCTACCACGGCCATAAGGAAGCTGTACAAATGTGAGCGACGCTCTCCTGCAAGTTTGAACTCAGTGAGAGATATTTTACTGCCTGTTTCTGCCAGGGATTCAAATCAGTTCTTGTGATATATTCCTTTTTATGGCAATAAAAGGAACCTGTTATGAAGCAATATTCCTGTGTGAGAAGGGTCTGGTGAAAGCAGACATTTCCAGACCCATAAGCCTCATCCTAAGTCCAGGGTACTGAGAGTGGAATTTGGTAACTGGGTTGGGGGACGGCTGCTTGCATCAATGCCTTATCACACAGGTGTTATAAAAATTCCTATAAAATGCATCCTTACCTTTTAAGGGTCAGGGTCAATAATACTGTATATTAAAGCAGTGAAATATTCAACTTTATAAAGAGACTTTAGCAGTAGACCATTAATTCCAATGAAATAAATATTCCATAGGATTATGTGAGCATTTAACATATGTAAGGCATGTTATTTACCATTAAAGACCTCCCTTGTGTAGACATCCAAAGGCCCTGAGGTGCTGTCATCTTGGAGTACCCCCAGAGCTGTCACTCAGGTGACCATCTATAGCAGTGGTGGTGAGCCTTGGCACCCCTTGGTGACGTCATCGTGGCTCCGGTCAATCAGATGGCCAGATGACGCGAACCCGGAAGTAAAATGGCTGAACGTGTAGGTCGTGTTACCGGTAAGTGGGCGGCACTGCGGGGGCTTCGTTCTAAGGTAAGTATTTTGTAATGAGCTAGTATGCGATGCATACTGGCTCATTATGCCTTTGTCTTTCAGGTTTTCTATCGGGTGTTCTATCGGGTGCAGGCCAGTCAAGTTCATCCACCCCAAACTCACTCATCCATGTCTTTATGGACCTTGCTTTGTGCACTGGTGTGCAGTCGTGTTGGAACAGGAAGGGGCCATCCCCAAACTGTTCCCACAAAGTTTGGAGTATGAAATTGTCCAAAATGTTTTGGTATTCTGACACCTTAAGAGTTCCCTTCACTTGACTAGGGGATTAAAGATGATTTGTCTCCATTCTGCTCTGACCATCACTCTCCTCCTCCATTATAAATAACCACATGACCACAGGTTGGAGTTAAATGGCCATAGCAGCCTTTTATTAACAAACTGTATACATAACAGGTAAATAACACGTTGAACCCAGTTTTTTACTGGAGCCTCAAGGTCCTGGTAGGCATCAAAGAAGGAGGTACCTGCGTCCGACTTAATTAGGCCTCCAGACGCCACAGCACTGGCTCGGAGACAACCAGTCGCAGGTACCGACAAGCCAACTACTGGGAGTCGTACCTCAGACGGGTCCCTACCAAGTGTAAGTTTGCACCATCTGGGAGTCGTACCTCAGACAGGTTCCTACCAAGTATAAGTTTGCACCATCTGGGAGCCGTACCTCAGACGGGTCCCTACCAAGTATAAGTTTGCACCATCTGGGAGCCGTACCTCAGACAGG
The DNA here is from genome assembly GCF_965119305.1 of Pelophylax lessonae. Taxonomy (NCBI): domain Eukaryota; kingdom Metazoa; phylum Chordata; class Amphibia; order Anura; family Ranidae; genus Pelophylax; species Pelophylax lessonae. Next base: position 275,779,903 of record NC_138775.1, on the reverse strand, counting down.
TCCCTACCAAGTATAAGTATGCACCATCTGGGAGCCGTACCTCAGACAGGTCCCTACCAAGTATAAGTTTGCACCATCTGGGAGTCGTACCTCAGACGGGTCCCTACCAAGTATAAGTTTGCACCATCAGGGAGCCGTTCCTCAGACGGGTCCCTACCAAGTATAAGTATGCACCATCAGGGAGCCGTACCTCAGACGGGTCCCTACCAAGTATAAGTTTGCACCATCAGGGAGCCGTACCTCAGACGGGTCCCTACCAAGTATAAGTTTGCACCATCAGGGAGCCGTACCACAGACGGGTCCCTACCAAGTATAAGTATGCACCATCAGGGAGCCGTACCTCAGGCAGGTCCCTACCAAGTATAAGTTTGCACCATCTGGGAGCCATACCTCAGACGGGTCCCTACCAAGTATAAGTTTGCACCATCAGGGAGCCGTACCTCAGACAGGTCCCTACCAAGTATAAGTTTGCACCATCTGGGAGCCATACCTCAGACGGGTCCCTACCAAGTATAAGTATGCACCATCAGGGAGCCGTACCTCAGACGGGTCCCTACCAAGTATAAGTTTGCACCATCTGGGAGCCGTACCTCAGACGGGTCCCTACCAAGTATAAGTTTGCACCATCAGGGAGCCGTACCTACCAGGACCTTGTACCCTGCTTGCTGACATGACAAAGAACCACCCCAAAAGAAGAAAGCCTCTGTTAAAACAACAACCAAAAACGAGGGCGGTGGACCGCAAAACCAAAAGTCAGAAAAAACAAGAAAATACAAGAAAATGGGAGGGAGGGTGGTAAATATTCTCCAATGCAGCTTTCCTTCGACTGAAGACTTCCTGAGGCCCCTAGCTTGACCTCTTCCTGTAGCTCCACCCCTTCCTGGCTAAAACACCAATTAAAAGTCCCACCACTTATATTTTCTATCATACTGGGCTGAAAACCTCTACTTGTCCCAAACCCCTCTAACCCCTGTCATAGGTGTGCGCAGCCTATTGCATTAGGGTGTGCACCCCAAAGTTTAAATACACATGCATGTGTTTGCCTACATGTATATGGCCCCGGTACATTACTCTCCCTGCTGGCAAAGTGAAATAGAAGTGTGTGGCACTTCTCTTATGGCAGAGCATGTCCGAGGGAGATCTTTCCCATCTCCTCACTGGCAAACAGAGTGATAATGCTAATGTGCCCTAGGTGATTAGGGTGTGCCCAGGCACACCCGACACACCCTGTGCGCACGCCTATGACCCCTGTCCATATCTCTTCTCTCCTTTACTCCGGGCCTCTCTGGAACTAAGGGGCCAACCCCTAAAAACAACCCCACCCCATAATCCTCCCTCCACCAAATGATTTGGACCAGTGCACAAAGCAAGGTCCATAAAGACATGGATGAGTGAGTTTGGGGTGGAGGAACTTGACTGGCCTGCACAGAGTCCTGACCTCAACCCCATAGAACACCTTTGGGATGAATTAGAGCGGAGACTGCGAGCCTGGCCTTCTCGTACAACATCAGTGCCTGACCTCACAAATGTTCTTCTGGAAGAATGGTCAAACATTCCCATAGACACACTCCTAAACCTTGTGGACAGCCTTCCCAGAAGAGTTGAAGCTGTTATAGTTGCAAAGGGTGGGCCAACTCAATATTGAACCCTATGGACGAAGACTGGGATGACATTAAAGTTCATGTGCGTGTAAAGGCAGGCGTCCCAATACTTTTGACAATATAGAGTAGATTTCTCTTCCACATTAAATCCGGGGGGAAAAAATAAAGCTGACAGTTATTTAGGCCTCTTTTACTCTGTACAAAATGCAAAAAAATAAAAAGAAGTTTTGTCTGTGAATATACTTTAACTTTCCCTGTAGAGTAATTGGTGGCTGCTGTTATCTGGAGTGGTCTGGTCCTCATTATCTCGGTATACATTGCATGACAAATAAAAATGTAATTGCGGTGTGTCTGCATTTCTACCTCCAAATGTGAAGCAGAGGAGACCAGACACAGTCCAGCCTAATGCAAAGCAGACTAAACTCTCCATGGATGATTCCTACAGCAATTTCCAGCATTAGGTCAAGTCGTCTCTCGTTCACAGTTGAAGTGGCTTTTGGTAATGTTACAGGTCGCCAGAATACATTCCTAAGGCTTGCGAATGGGGCCGCTTGCGATTACCCGTGGGAGACTCAGTGGGTAGCTTGTATTAGCTATTTGGGGCCATTTGTGTCTAATCAGTCATTGCAGCAATTACCTGCAGACCATCGGCCCTAGACATAGAAGATGGGCTGATTTACTGAAGGAAAATAGACTGTGCACTTTGTAAGTGCGGTTGTTCCAAAAGTTTAGAAAATTAGGTGAGGCTTCACTTTGCAAAGAATAACCAGTCATGCAAGGAAAAAAAACACTTTTGATTGGATGATGGAAGTCAGCAGAGCTCCCCCTCATTTACTAAGCTCTGGAGCAACTTCACTTGCCAAGTGCACAGTCTTTTTCCCTTTAGTAAATCAACCCCAGACTATCTGTATCCAGGGCCCATCATCGCAAGTGTGAATGGGGCCTAATATAGGGTTAGAAGATTTTTAAAATTAAATCTGGGGACATATTTTTTTTTGTATTTTGAAATGGCACAGGATTGCATAATACACAGAGCGCTGGGCACAGGATTGCATAATACACAGAGCGCTGGGCACGGGATTGCATAATACACAGAGCCCTGGGCACAGGACTGCATAATACACAGAGCGCTGGGCACAGGACTGCATAATACACTGAGTGCTGGGCACAGGACTGCATAATACACAGAGCCCTGGGCACAGGACTGCATAATACACAGAGCGCTGGGCACAAGACTGCATAATACATAGAGCACTGGGCACAGGACTACATAATACACAGAGCCCTGGGCACAGGACTGCATAATACACAGAGCGCTGGGCACAAGACTGCATAATACATAGAGCACTGGGCACAGGACTGCATAATACACAGGGCTCTGGGCACAGGACTACATAATACTCAGAGCGCTGGGCACAGGACTACATAATACAGAGAGCGCTGAGTACAGGACTACATAATACGCAGAGTGCTGGGCACAGGACTACATAATACACAGGGCACAGGACTACATATTACGCTGAGTGCTGGGCACAGGACTAGATAATACGCAGAGTGCTGGGCACAGGACTACATAATACACAGAGTGCTGGGCACAAGGCTACATAATACACAGAGTGCTGGCTGGGTACAGGACTACATAATACGCAGAGTGCTGGGCACAGGACTAGATAATACGCAGAGTGCTGGGCACAGGACTAGATAATACGCAGAGTGCTGGGCACAGGACTAGATAATACGCAGAGTGCTGGGTACAGGACTACATAATATGCAGAGTGCTGGGCACAAGGCTACATAATACACAGAGTGCTGGGTACAGGACTACATAATACGCAGAGTGCTGGACACAGGACTACATAATACAGAGAGCGCTGAGTACAGGACCGCATAATACGCAGAGTTCTGGGCACAGGACTACATAATACGCAGAGCGCTGGGCACAGGACTACATAATACAGAGAGCGCTGAGTACAGGACTACATAATACGCAGAGTGCTGGGCACAGGACTACATAATACACAGGGCACAGGACTACATATTACGCTGAGTGCTGGGCACAGGACTAGATAATACGCAGAGTGCTGGGCACAGGACTAGATAATACGCAGATTGCTGGGCACAGGACTACATAATACACAGAGTGCTGGGTACAGGACTACATAATACGCAGAGTGCTGGGCACAAGGCTACATAATACAGAGAGCGCTGAGTACAGGACCACATAATACACAGAGTGCTGGGCTCAGGACTACATAATACACAGGGCACAGGACTACATATTACACTGAGTGCTGGGCACAGGACTAGATAATACACAGAGTGCTAGGCAGAGGACTACATAATACGCAGAGTGCTGGACACAGGACTACATAATACACAGAGTGCTGGGTAGAGAGCTACATAATGCACAGAGTGCTGGGCACAGGACTGCATAATACCCTGAGGGCTGGGCAGAGGACTGCATATTACACAGAGCTCTGGGTACAGGACTACATAATATACAGGAGAGTATTAGGCATAGAGTGCAGGATTCAGAGGTTTGCTATGCACAGAGGACACTTCTGCCCCCACATCCATAGCTCACCTCTGCAGCCTTCTCTCACAGATTATCTCTGCAGCCCCCTCTTAGCCCTTCCCCCACAACGCCCTTTCTAAGTTAATTCGGCCCTGAATCCAGGGACAAAACCGGGGACAAACATGGTTTGGGGACAGTGTCCTAAGTCCAGGGAATGTCCCCGGAAACTGGGGACGTCTGGTCACCTTAGCCTAATATGTCACTATATACAGAAACGGGATACTTTTTCACCAAAACTTTACTGATTCTATTAAAACGGAAAGGCTCTGCTACAGAAATGCTGAGTTTATACATTGATCCATCATGCCTAGTCATGTCTGTGAATGTCAGATTTACAATGCCTCATGGGATGGTAGTTCCGCAACAGCTGGAGGGCCGTAGTTTGAGGATCCCTGCTCTGTGTAGATGACTTGTTAGGATGAATGATCTTCGGGATACACACCTAGTACCCCCTTTCACTTGACACACTGCTGACACCCGTCCTCTGACTATCCCATTCTGTGGTGGCCCCCCTCAGGTCAGGCCCCTAGACACTGTCCCCTGTAGTCACTATACTGTTTTTCGAGGGTCTCCAGTGTCTCTACCCCTTCAGTCAGCTCTCATGGACCTCTGGGTTCAGCTCCTTCCTTCTGGTCCCCAGTCCGACTTCCGGTGACCACGTGCCACTGCTACAGAGGAGGAGACAGCCGCCACCCTCCCTCCTCTGCTCCCCAGCCAAAGACCCCGCAGCACAAGTGCTCCTGGCTTTTATACCACACCCCACAATGCACTGAGACAGCCAGTCTGTGCCAATCACTGGGGCTGTATCAAAGCTTATGTACCCATTGGTCAGATTTCCTCCACTGTCCAATATGCCTCCCTATTTGACCAGTGTGAAACACTCCCTAGACCCAATGAGTCACACACTGGGCACACAGAGCAGACCTAACTCACAGATCCTGCTCTCTGGTAGGCAGAAAGAAATATAGATTTCCCTGCTGCTCCTCTGATAGGCAGACAGAGCCAAAAACTATACTCTCTCACCAACACCTACCTAGGAGGGTGCCACACAAGATTACACAACAAAAAAAGATCTATATAAGCCTAACATTCCCTCAAAAATGCAATAAGGCCTGGAACCAGGGGTTAGGCCTGATTCATGCCTATGCGTTTTTTGGTGCTTTTTGCAGAAACACACTACAGTCTTTTTAACATGGTTTCCTATAGGACATGTTCACATCTGCGCTTTTTTCAGCCACTGCGTTTTTGGAAAGGGTCAGTGACTCTTTTAAATGCAAAACATGCTCCCAACTTTGTGGGAACAGTTTGGGGATAGGCCCTGGTCAGGAAGGGGGGTAAAATCTTCCGGGGCATAAGTGGTTAAAGAAAACGAGTTCTTTGAGTGCCACTCTGATTATTTGGCTTCCTTGCATTGTACAAATATGTATAACCTGAAACATGCAGAGAGATCTGGAATTAAGATACTTTTTTTGACATGCATTGAATGTGATTCAAAGAGGAATAAAGCCAGTAAGAGCCAGGCCGCAAGCATTTTCAGAAGGGTGCAGCCACTTATACTTCTCTCATGACAGGTGTGCTTTAACCACTTAAGCCCCGGAAGATTTTACCCCCTTCCTGACCAGGGGGTATTTTGCGATTCGGCACTGCGTGACTTTAACGGACAATTGCGCGGTCGTGCGACGCTGTACCTAAACTAATTTGACGTCCTTTTTTTCCCACAAACAGAGCTTTTTTTTGGTGGTATTTGATCACCTGTGCGATTTTTTGATCATGCGCTATAAACAAAAAAATAGCGACAATTTTGCAAAAATAACAATATTTTTCACATTTTTTTATATGAAATTCCAAAAAAAAAATGTAAAAATCAAATTTTTTAACATTTTCGGCCAATTTGTTTTATGCTACATATGTTTGGTAAAAAAAATCGCAAAAAGGCGTATTTTGATTGGTTTGCGCAAAAGTTATCGCGTTTACTAACAAAGGGAAAGATTTTTGTCATTTTTGTTTTTATCGCGTATTTTTTTTTTAATCGCGTTTTTTTTTAATGGCGGCGATCTGTGATTTTTTTTGCGGGACTGCGACATTGGGGCGGACAGATCGGACCCTTGACTGACATTTTTGACACTTTTGGGGTTACCGGTGACATTTCTACAGTAATCAGTGCTATACATATGCACTGTTACTGTAAAATGACACTGGGAGTGAAGGGGTTAACTTTTTTGAGAGGGAGGGGTTATGTGTGTCCCTAGGGGCGTGATTCTAACTGTGATTGGCTGTGTCTTGAGCTGTAGGAACAGTGATCAACGGTCCTACATAGTAGAACCGTATGATCACTATTCCCACACAGGGGAGAATGACAGGCGGCTTGTTTACATCAGCCGCCTGCCTTTCTCCCTCTCCACCCGACGATCGCGAGTGACCGGCGGATTTTGGGTCCGCCGGTCACACGCGCGGGGGAGTCCGTGACCGTGTGGGAGCGCGCCTCCGGCGGCGCGCGCTCGCTCCCCAGAGCCTCACAGGCTAGTGACGTACCCATACGTCGCTTTGCCTGTACGGGGCTGACCGCCACAGTATATGTACTTGCGGCGGTCGGCAAGTGGTTAAAGATAATTTGTGCTGAGCTTAAATATAGGGTCTACCATTACTACTTCTGAAAATACTACTTGTCTGGCCCTTATGTTGACTCTCTAATCTCAATTTTTCATGAAGGACTGACCTAGAATAAGCATGCAGCCAGTGAATTCCGATGTGAATATGATCAATGACACAAAGATTACTGAAGCAGTTAGATCATCATGATAGCCAGGCTAATAGCATTTTTTAGAAGGAATGGTCAGCAATGTAATCCAACATAGCGCGCAGCGGAAGAGGCAGAAGCACATCAGTGTAATCACCTGTTCTACAGCTTAGACCCTTCAGCTCCATCCTGTTTTCTGTGCAGAGACAAAGGTCTCTATTTTATCCAGCGGCGTGGGGAAGTGACATCACCTCTCAGGGAGAAATAGAATGTTTATTAGTAATTAGCTCACCTTCATCCGAAATTTAAACATTATTGCTGCATATGAAAGAGTCCCGTGTGTTTCCAACAAGAGACAACATGCACCAGTCTCCACCTATTCCCCATTTATACAGGAAAAATAAACCATTGCACTTACCTGCAGAAAGAGGGCCTGGATTGTCAGCTGCGTTATGATGTCATTGTATAGAAAGACCGACCGACTTCTGAAGTGCAAGGGGTGTACTACAGCTTAAAGCCTGGCTCCACCCACAATAGTGGGCGCAATTTGGAGTGCACGTGCATACGATCAGCCACAGCATCCCAACACAGAGCCTTTGTAGGTACCGACCTTTAGTGTGTTGGCGCTCTAACTCTTAGCCAACAATCAGTTTTTAATGGACATAGAGAAGGTATGATGGGTCTTCTATCATGCTGATGTCCATATAAAGAGAACCAAGGTAAATATAAATCAATTACTATGTAAAAAACACACAGGCCATTCTTTATTATTGGTTAGACCCTGGTCAAACATTTTCTTGGGCCCTCCCAAATCCACTTAACAATCCACTTAATAACATGCAGTGTTCCAATAGGAAATATGAGTGGCGAGACAGTTGAGCTACCCAGTCTGCTGCCTTTTCTTTTCCTGCCCAATCACAGGCTGGGGGAGGGACAAGATATGTAAGTGTTACCAGGGCCGTCTTTATTATTGGTTAGACCTTGGGCAAACATTTTCTTAGGCCCTCCCAAATCCACTTATCAACTTTTCTCAGGCAGTGCAGACTCAAGGGGCAGCTGCTTTAAGCCCCACAACAATGACGGGGCCCAGGGCAGCTGCCCCTTTTACCCTGCGTTAACCACTTGCCGACTGCCTAACGCCGATCTACGTCGGCAGTCAGCCCCTCACAGGCAAAGTGACGTAGGGCTACGTCACTAGCTTGTGAGGGTCTAGGGAGCGAGCGCGCGCCCCCGGAGGCGCGCTCCTGCTCCCGCGTGGTCACGGACCCCCCCCCGCGCGTGTGACCAGCGGACCCGATGTCCGCCGGTCACTCGGCGATCGGCGGGGGAGAGGGAGAATGTCAGGCAGCTTGTGTAAACAAGCGACCTGTCATTCTCCTCGCTGTAAAGACACTGATCAAACGGATCTAGTATGTAGATCCGTTGATCAGTGTCCTTACAGCTCAAGCCACAGCCAATCACAGTAGAAAGCACGCCCCTAGGGATACACACAGCCCCTCCCTCCCAAATAAAGTTAACCCCTTCACAACCAGTGTATTTTTACAGTAACAGTGCATATGTATAGCACTGATTACTGTAGAAATGTCACTGGTAACCCCAAAAGTGTCACAAATGTCAGTCAAGGGTCCGATCTGTCCGCCCCAATGTCGCAGTACTGCAAAAAAAATCGCAGATCGCCGCCATTACGCGTTAAAAAAAAAAACACCAAAAATGACAAAAATCTTTCCCGTAGTTAGTAAACGCGATAACTTTTGCGCAAACCAATCAAAATACGCCTTTTGCGATTTTTTTTACCAAACATATGTAGCAGAAAACAAATTGGCCGAAAATTTTAAAAAATTTTGATTTTTACTTTTTTTTTGGGGGGAATTTCATATAAAAAAATGTGAAAAATATTGTTATTTTTGCAAAATTGACGCTCTTTTTTTGTTTATAGCGCGTGATCAAAAAATCGCACAGGTGATCAAATACCACCAAAAGAAAGCTCTGTTTGTGGGAAAAAAAGGACGTCAAATTCGTTTAGGTACAGCGTCGCACGACCGCGCAATTGTCCGTTAAAGTCACGCAGTGCCGAATCGCAAAATACCCCCTGGTCGGAATGGGGGTAAAATCTTCCGGGGCTTAAGTGGTTAAAGACGGCCCTGAAAACACATGTATTCTATCCCAACCTATTCTCCCATGCTTATAACTTAGTAAATGAGGTAAAGCTTAAAGAGGAAGTAAACCCTCCTCTGTAACTTGTACCTATAGGTAACCCTATGATAAGGCTTACCTATAGGTACTGTAAATATCTCTTAAACATGCACCGTTTAGGAGATATTTACCTTACATGCAGCCAGTGACGTCACTGGTGCATGCGCTCTGAAGGAACGGCCGCTCGTGCCGTTCCTTCAGAGCTCCGTGCCGTGACCGCCGGCTCCCGCGTGGGAGTGACGTCACCGCGGATCCGGCCAATCAGATGGCCGGATGCCGCGATCCCAGAAGACGGGTGACTGGTCATGTCGCCCATCATACAGGCAAGCGGACGGCACGGCGGGGAATCGTTCTTAGGTAAGTATTTCATAATGAGCTAGTATGCGATGCATACTAGCTCATTAGGGGTTTCCCTTTTAGGTTGTAAAAAGAAAAAAAAAATTTGGGGGGGTTTACAACCTCTTTAAAGTGGTTGTATCCCCTGTTTAAAAAATAATACCTTAGAACGAAGCCCCCACACGGTAGCCCAGACACTGCTCTGGGGGAGCTGACATCTTCCCTCGGCGTCTCTTCTGGCTTCTGCGGCTCCAGCGCTGTGAGTGGCTGGAGCCGCGATGATGTCACTCCCGCGCATGTGCTAGGAACCGGCAAGATACGCCGGACCTTCAGAGCGCATACACCGCTGGTGTCAGAGGCTGCTTGCCGGGTGAATATCTCCTCAACCGTGCAGGTTTAGGAGATATTAATTTTACCTACAGGTAAGCCTTATTATAGGCCTTATTATAGGCTTACCTGTAGGTAAAAATTAAAAAGCAGAGTATACTACCACTTTAATTTGGCAAAGCGTACCCAATCACGCAGAAGGAAAATATAAATAAAAAAAAAACAGCATTTTGCTTGCATGTGATTGGATGATGGCAGTCAGCTAATTTACTAAGCTCTTGAGCAGGGGAGGACTAGGCTAGGGGGCAGGGGGGCAGTTGCCCCTGAGCCACTCTGATGCCCCAAAAAAGGGCTGCACCACTTCTGCCATACAGGATTCCTGGTGAAGAGAAGTAAAAAGTCCCTGCCAGTGACCTACTGAAGGTGGTTTGAAGACAAGGACAAAACGCAGGCCTCCCCCCCAGCATGGATGGTGTCAACTGTGTCTGAGCAGAGGCCGGTTCCATGCCCCACTGGAGACTCTTCTGCCCCGGCCAGCCCCAACCAAGCTGTCCCAGCTCCCCCCAACCTCCCCCTGCTGGCCAGGTCGGGAACCTGGATTCAGTCGGTAATTAGAGAGTATCTGGAGCAGGGCTTCAGCTTGGAATGGGGGTCAGGAGAAGGATTGGGAGAGTGGGGGGGGGGGGGGTGAGGGAAAGTGGGAAGAGGGCCGAGTCGCTGCACCATGGGCCTCTGAAAGTTGCCAGTCTGTCGCTGCTCTTGAGCAACCGCTCTTGCAGTGTGCAGCTGCACTTTGCATAGTGCACAGTTCTATTTGCCTTTAGTAAATCAACCCCTTTCTCTTTACATTGTGTAAGGTGTGCTAGCCTGTTCTCCCCACATCTCCTAAATATTAGGTCCACTGTCATACAATCTGCAGTTCTCTCCTTTATATACTGCCCCACTGTTATGCCTTCCTCTCTCCTCTCCTGAATATACTTGCCCCTACCATACCCCCATCACGCTTTTCCTGTGCCGTCTTGCACATATTGCCCGCTCTCATTCTCTCTCTGCACGCCTCTCTTATGTATTTTGCCTGCCGTCATATCCTTTAACACTCCTCTTCTGCACATACAGCCGTCTCTCATACTCTCCGAAGTCCTCAGCAAACACTGCACACTGTTTTGCCCAACACATAATCACCTGCACACACTACCCAATGTCACAAACTTCCTGTCCTTCCCTGTATATACTGCCAGCTGCACTAATCTCCTGCACGTACTAACTGTCATATTTTCTGTACTCCTCACTTGTACATACTGCCCACTGTTGTACTCTTCAAACTCCCTTCCCCTGCACATACCTATCCCATGACATCTACACCAGTGGTTCTCAACCAGGGTTCCATGGAATCCTAGGATTCCTCCAGAGGTTGCTGGGGGTTCCTTGAGCAATGGGCAATTTCTGCCTCTCAGATAAGTTCCCACTGACAGCATTGATCTTTTTAGGTATCTGGAAGAAGGTAATTCCTCCCAGTGTCCACCAGTGTAAGGAGCATTCCTCCCACTGACCATCACACTATTGTATCATGAGTTGTAAATATAGTCCTTTTTAGCAGGGGTTCCCTGAGACCTGAAAATTATTTCAAGGGTTCCTCTGTGTTGAAAAGGTTGAGAAAGGCTGATCTACACTCTCCTCTTGCACATGGTGCACACTGTCATGCTCTCCGCACTTCTCTTCTGCATATTCTGCCTACTGCAATACTCTCTGCACTCCTCTTCTGCACATACTGCCCACTTTCATGCCCTCTGCACTCCTCTCCTGCACATACGGCTCACTGTCGTACCCTCTGCACTCCTCTCCTGCGCATACTGCCCACTGTCATACACTCCACACTCCTCTCCTGTACATATCGCCCCATGTCATACCCTCTGCACTCCTCTCCTGTACATATCGCCCTATGTCATACCCTCTGCACTCCTCTCCTGTACATATCGCCCCATGTCATACCCTCTGCACTCTTCTTCTGCACATACTGCCCACTGTCATACCCTCTGAACTCCTCTCCTGAGCATACTGCTCACTGTCATACCCTCTGCACTTCTCTCCTGTATATATCGCCCCATGTCTTACCCTCTGCACTCCTCTTCTGCATATTCTGCCCACTGTCATACCCTTTGCACTCCTCTCCTGCACATACTGCCCACCGTCATTCCCTCTGCACTCTTTTCCTACACATACTGCCCTCTTTCAAACCCTCTGCACTCCTCTTCTGCACACACTGCCCACTGTCATACCCTCTGCACTCCTTTTCTGCACACACTGCCCACTGTCATACCCTCTGCACTCGTTTTCTGCACACACTACCCACTGTCATACCCTCTGCACTCCTTTCCTGCACATACTGCCCACTGTCATATTCTCTGCATTCCTCTCCTGCACATACTGCCTGCTGTTATTTCCTCCGCAATCCTTCCAGCACATACTATCCCCTCCTACACCATAACTTCTGCACTCCCCTCTTGCACACAGTGCACACTGTCATGCTCTCTGCACCACTCTTCTGCACATACTGCTCAGTGTCATACCCTCTGCACTCCTCTCCTGCATATACTGCTCACTGTCATACCATTTGCACTCCTCTCCTGCACATACTGCTCACTGTCATACCCTCTGCATCCTTCTCCTGCACATACTGCTCACTGTCATACCCTCTGCACTCCTCCTGCACATACTGCTCACTGTCATACCATTTGCACTCCTCTCCTGCACATACTGCTCACTGTCATACCCTCTGCACTCCTCCTGCACATACTGCTCACTGTCATACCCTCTGCATCCTTCTCCTGCACATACTGCTCACTGTCATACCCTCTGCACTCCTCCTGCACATACTGCTCGCTGTCATACCATCTGCACTCCTCTCCAGCACATACTGCTCACAGTGATAACCTCTGCACTCCTCTCCTGCACATACTGCTCACTGTCATACCCTCTGCACTCCTCTCCTACACATACTGCTAACTGTCATACCCTCTGCACTCCTCTCCTACACATACTGCTCGCTGTCATACCCTCTGCACTCCTCTCCTGCACATACTGCTTACTGCCATACCCTCTGCACTCCTCTCCTGCACATACTGCCCACTGTCATACCATCCACCCATACCGGCCACTTTAGTATTTTTTGTAATCTCCTCAAGTCTAAAGCAGACAATTTGGCGTTTTGCTCCCATACTTTGTGTGTCGGTGTGTATATTATATATTTACACACACAACGTATCCTAACTCTGTATTTAGCTGTCTGGCTGGAGTTTCACATTAAGATACAAATAAACCATATGTCTATATTACAGGCCCAGCCTGGGCTCTGGTTAGCAGTGCATGCCGGGACCTGCAGTCCCACAACCACAAGAAGGCTGCGAGTTGCCAGTCCTCTTCATAACATGTTGGCATGTGTGTACGCAGAACTCCGGACCACCAGTAACTGGAAGTGGCGTCCGGTACACCGCACTCTTCCGCCCATGACTGAAAAGCCTTTGTGTCTCTGGATTTCTTTTTCCACGGGTTGGTATAAGGCAGTGGGTGTTTTGAAAATGAGATTAGTAAACCCGGGAGCGTCTGAGATTAAGCAGAGATTCTGGCACGCCATCTCAGCTGTGCCGGAGCGAGACAGAAATGTTATTTACATTACGAGTGTTTAGAAAGGGCTTGGAGAGAGTGCTCAGTGTTTCCGCTCGGAGGTTTACGACACGTTCCCTGACGTTGCCTCATTTCACCCACAGATTGTGCTGCAGAGCGATGGGGCGAGATTTCAGCCCCCTTGATGGAATTTATTTAATGCTGGACTCTAAGCAAACACCGGAAAAAGTACATATGTGGGCGCTGTTTTACCTACCAAAGGATTTGTCTTTCTGTCCATCCAGTCCTGAGAGTTACACAGCTCTGTCTGGCAGGGGAGCAGACCCAGTTTGTCTCAGCTACAGTTCAGGTTCACTCTTGTTTGATTTCAGATTTGACTTGGGTCGCACAGAATTGCATGGCAATGGAAATCACATTGTTTGGTGCCTTTTAACATCAATGTAAGTCAGTATGATGCAATTTTGTAAAAGGTTTATGTGCTACTTTGGTGCAATTCCAGCATTAATTTTGCCTCATAGAATGTGCAAACCACATCCAAGTAGCATTCAAGCTACACTTTGTAATCACGTTGAAAGTCGGATCAAAATCTGATTTAGGAAACGTGAACCTGGCCTTACAGGTCTTGCCACAAGCCAGCCACACTCCTCTCTTTATCAGGACTATGAAATCAATATGGATATGGATATTTATAATCTTTAAATTGGTTCCAAAGGCAGAATGTTTTTTTACGTTAAAGCATTAAGGTAATAAAAAACCTGCATGCAGCCCCCCCCCCCCCAAGCCCCCCTTGATCCTTAACTGAGCCTAATCTTGATCCAGCGATGTGCACAAGAGCAACGGCTCTCTCCCTCCTCATTGGCTCAGATACAGCAGCAGGAGCCATTAGTTATGGGGGCACTTGGCTGGGAAGAGGAGCCAGGAGCGCTGGTGGGAGACCCGAGAAGAGGAGAATCGGGGCTTTTCTATGCAAAACCACTGGACAGAGCAGGTAAGTATAACGTGTTTATGTAACACTGTCCCTGTAGGGCTTGCTGTATCATGACTTCTTGGGCCTCCTCTGATTACCTGGCTGCAGACAGTCACTAGGTGATAGTTCACTTATCCATCCTTGATTTTGGTATTTATGGTGAAACTTTGATGGGAGAAGGGAATAGTGGGATACTCAAACTTGAACTATTCACAATAGATAAGGACAACTCTCACTTGGCCTCACCAGGGTATTTGTGGAAGCAGACACACTGCTTTTACCATACTGCCACATGTATGGAAGAATTAAGTCTTCTTGCGCTCTCTAGCAGCAGACTTGATGCAACTACATTATCTTCAGAATACTCTCTAGCATCCCCTGGGCTGACACCCGTCCACTGACTCTTCTAGCAGAAGAAGGGGTGGCCCTCTCAAAACAGGCCTCACGACACAGATCTGTACTCACTGTAGGCAGAATCAAACACTTTCCAGTGTTTCCATTTCAGTCAGCTCTGCAGGACATCTGGGTTCTGCTCCTCTCTGACTCTCCAGCCCTCAGGTCGACCACCTGAGGCCACATGGCAGCTTCTACAAAGTAGGGGCAGCCACCCCCTCCCTCCAGGACCCCACTCTTCAGCTGAAAGACCCCAAGCACATGTGCCCTTGGCATTTTATACAGTATTCCAGCATTCACCGAGGCACTTTCCTCTGCTAATCACCAGGGTTGTACTAAATGCCTGTGCACCCATTTGTCAGGTTTCCTCCCACTGTCCAATATGTCTCCCTATTGGACCAGTGTGAAACACTTCAGACAAGCTGAGCTGCACCTGAGCACCATGAGCAGACCTCACCAACAGATCCTGCTCTCTGGTAGGCAGAGAGCTATATAAATTGACCTGACAATCTCTCCAGTAAATAAGATCCAAAAACGATATTCTCTCCTCTAGCACCTACCTAGGAGGGTGCTACATTTGTTATTTAAAAAAAAAAAATATATATATATATATATATATATATATATATATATATAAGCCTTTAAAATATAGACAGAAAAAAGGCCCCTGATGAAGTTGAATGATGAAATCAAGTAGGACGGGGTTGTCCACCCAGTCAAGGACTGGACAGTGAAGGAGAAGCAGCAGACTGATGAGCTTATCTCTCTTTCACTTTGCTTTCACCCCCTATAAACATACTTTTTGCACTGCAGCAGTAGGGATTGCTTCTGTGTACAGCTTCTCCCTCCCCCACACCGAGCTCCGCAAGAAGCTGATGCCAAGTCAAAGTTAAAAGCATAAAACATAAAATAGGAGCACCAGAACAGATGGTTAAATAGTCCAAATTGCTTTGAATGTTCATTATTTAATCACGTTAATCACCCAACATGTTTTGGGGACCGACCACACTCCCCCATTGGAACTACGAAATAAATATAAATATTGATATTTATACTCCTTAAAATATAGACAGGACAAAGGCCCCTGATGAAGTCGAAAGACAAAACATGGAGGAAGTGGCTACACAAGATACGTCACTTTGATTGGTGGTGCAATCTGTCAGTCCGGTAGCTGCCCAAATGTTTTGTACATTGTTAATACCAGCCGCGACTGTGCGGACGGCAGAACCTAGTATTAATGTATGCAGCATTTCATAGTGCTTTGTGCACATGGAACATGGAAAAATGTTTTTTCTCCTTTTACCTTGGTCCTAAATAAACAGTATTATGCTATTGAATCTGCCTTTATCTCTGCTTCTGTATGGTCTGTGCCTCATTGATTCCTCCACGGGTTTGGAAATGCATACCTGATGACCGATATTAGTCATATTTGGTCGCTTTGGATGTTCCACTATTCAAACGCTATTGAACTTGTACAATTAAAAAGTCATCTTCATCGGGTGAGTTTGGCTTAAAGTGGTAGTAAACCCTTTTTTGTTCTTTTTACACAGGTAAGATTATAATAAAGATTACCTGTAGATACAATGAATATCTCCTAAACATGAACCATTTAGGAGATATTCAAGTGAGCAGGAGCCGGTGACGTCACTGGGGCATGCGCTCTGAAGGAACGGCATACCCATGCCGTTCCTTCAGAACTGTGGGCCGGGACTGTGACTCCCACATGGCCGGAGTCCCCAAACCCAGAAGGAAGACCAGGTGAAGATGGAAGCCTCTTCAGGGGTGACAGCGTGCCGTTGGAGGGGTGCGTTGCATACTGGCACATTATGATATTGCCTTGCAGGTGGAAACTTTTTTTTTTCCCTAAATACTTTACTACCGCTTTAAGCTGGCCATAGATGGATTTTTATTTTTTTTAATCAGCCAGCCGGCTGGCCAAAAAGCCAAAAAAAAAAAAATTAAACGAATGGATTCCCCCATCCACAAATTTGAGGGGGACAGAGGAATCTTCCCCGCTGATCTGCTGTATTCTGACAGTGGGAACTCCTCCGCCGCCAACATACACTAATCTGTTCTGCAGCCAAGTGGCTGCGAGTGCTGATCAAACGAAAATATACCAGTAGTTCCGTTCAGAGGAGTCGATCGTTAGATCAACTTCTCTCAAACAGGAACTGCCATAGATGGATCAAGTTTTAGCCAGTCCCTGCTGAACCAGCCAAACTTCGATCCATCTATGGCCAGCTTTACCATTTGGTGGTGAAAGATCTCCTCTCTTAGGCCCCTTTCACACAGGCGGACCGTTCAGATCCGCCTGTCAGTTTTTTTGACGGATCTGAACGGTCCGCCCATGCATTCCTATGGGGCATTGGATGTCAGTGGAGACATGTCCGCTGACATCCGATCCGTCAAATCTGGACGGATGGAAACCCTATTTTCCATCCGTCCAGCAGATCGGATCGGATGAGAACGGACCGATGGTCCGTTCCCATCCGATTCCCCCATAGAGAAGCATGGGGAACTGACAGCTGTGTCTCCGCACACAGCGCGGAAACACAGCTGTCATCCTCCTGCTCAGCGGGGGATCGGCGGATCGATCCCCCGCTGAGAAAAACGGTCTCTGTCCGACGGACGGAATATGTGAAAGGAGCCTTAGGCCTAATATACAGTAAAACGCACCGTTAAGCTACATTTTTACCATTTTCCCATGATGCAAAGGTATCGAAGCACCCCCCCCCCCCCCATCCTCACGCCAGGAGCTCCTCTCCATTTCAAAGCCTCAGCCCACCCTCCTTTACTTTAGGAGGCACCACTCAGAAGTGTCACCTGACTTACCTTCAGGACAGTCCAACCTCTTTATATATACTACCTTAATTCCTTAAGTGCCGATTCACATTAGTGCGATCACACAGATCGCATGTAATTCGGAGCGCTTTGCTCCTAAATTACATGCGTTCTCATTGCGGTGCAAATTTCAGCCATACAGTTTGTATGGCTGAATTCTCACCGCAATCGCACTAAACATGCACAGGACCCTTTTTTTCTATCCGCAGCAGAATCGGATCGCATGGTGGTTCACACTAGTGCGATCCGATTCTGTGCGAACCTGCAGGTCGCACTGCGATATGCAATCTCAACTGGGGTTGTCGTTAACTTTTAATTGACACCCCCTGTGTATTGCATATGGCAGTGTGAACTGCCAGGGGTGCGGATGTGATGC